>NC_056750.1:259107137-259438804 GCF_019279795.1 Protopterus annectens | reverse complement strand
GAAAGGGCTGTTTTCACTTGTGCATCTGTGATTTGTGGGACACTATCCTTTTCTGGTATTGTTGTGGACCCTTCTTAACATAGCTAAAGAAGGCTTTGTGGTTATCTTTTGAATCCTTGGCTATTTTTCTTTCATAGTTAGCCTTGGATGATTTCATGAGGGACCTTAGTTTCTTACTGATACTGATCAGGGATTTCGTTCCTTCTTGGGATTTGCTTTTTTTTTTCTGAACTAGTTTCCTCCTATTGTATAGCCTGTTTATTGCAGGGATCCACCAAACTGGTTTACTTCTCTTAGAGGAGTGAGTCTTGGTTTTGCTAGGGATGGCACGATCCATTCATCCTTGTAGGTGCTCATAGTGTGCATTTCTAAAGGTTTCTGCATCTTGGGCAGTGTTATCCTTTAGCGTTGGGGCTGTGAAACTTACCACCTGTCTTAAGTAAAGTGAAGTTTGCTTTAGAAAAGTTTTTTTACTGTGGTTTCCTTAGTTCGGGGTGGTGGTGGGGTGTGGACATCCAGAGTGATTAGTTTATGGTCTAATCTAACCAGTGACGGGTTGACCTCCGGTGTGGAACACCTGTCGCCCATGTTGGTGATAACCAGGTCCAATATGTTTTCACCTCTGGTAGGGGAGTTTATCAGCTAATCCAGGGCATTTGAGTTGATGAATTCCGGGAAGTGCTGGGCCTGGGAATTTGTACTCAAGTAGTTTTCTTTAGTGAATGGTAGGGTAATTGAAATTGCCCAATATCAGGGTGTTCGGTAGGACCTACATCTTTTCCAATGTCTCCAGAAAGGTGGAGTGATAGTCCTGGGTCATGGAGGGTGATCTGTAGCAGGCCACAATTTGCATTGCAGATTTGCCCGATGTTAGTTGCACATGGATGATCTGAGGTATCATGCTGCGCCACTAACCTGGAGGTTTAGGTATCCTTGATGAATATGGATACACCCCCTCCTTTAGTGTTTCGGTCCGTGTTCTGTGGCCAAAACGTGTGGTATGAGTTGTAGCCCTGTAGTGCTGGGGTACTCTCTGGAGCCTTGAAACCGGTTTCAGTTACTGCACAGATGTCAACATTCTCCATACTGAGGAGTGCTTCGAGCATGTGCATTTTGATATTTAAACTCCTGGCGTTAAGTAGCATAACCATCAGTTTTTTGTTAATTGTGCTGTTTACGGAGGTGGGTTTGACTTTTGAGCCTTTCCTAAAAAAGGCACTATGGGGGCAGCAAGAGCCTTGGCCAGTATTCGAAAGCCTAGAGGTGACAGGTGCAAGCCATCTCTTGCGAAGCAACGCGGCTCATCGAGCATGTTGTCCCAGGCTGACAGACATGGGATCCCCTTTGAATGGCACCAGAAGCATAGCAAATTGTTGAAATTGATAATTTTTTCTTTATACGGAGGTATCATTCTTGGTGAGGGAAGATGCTACTCAGGGTCATACCAGCCTGGGCTGCATGATCAGAGAGCTCTTCCATGTCTCTTTTCATGTAGTCCAGGAAGGTATGTCTCAGGTCATTCACACCAACATGAACAATGACAGAGTCATATTTGTACTTTTTCTGGAGTGACCTGAGTGCTTGTGTTATGTGGCGGATTGTGGGTCCTGACAGGCAGCTAGCAGTAACCCTCTGCTTGTCTAGCCTAGTGAGTGGGACGTCAGTGTGCCTGACTATAGAGTCACCTATTACTAGTGTCTTAGTTATGTTATTTCGCCTTAAGGGCTGTGATTGTGTGGCACACTGATTTTATGTTTTATGTGTTGCCTGGTTTGTGACGGGAGGTGCCGGTTGCTTGGGTGTCTGCTTTGGAGGTCTCTGCTTTTGCAGGTTTTTATTTAGAGCCTCCGAGTATGATTTTGAGTATTTATGTGTATTTTTTGCAAGTGCTGTTTTAGTAGGTTTGCGTGCGGCTGGAGGTGTGGTGGAAGTGTTAACCTTCTCCTCTTGACTGTCTGTTCCAGTCTTGGGTGGAGACAGGTTAGCTTCCAGTTTGGCTGTATAATTGCATCTCTCGCATATGTTAGTGTTTTGTGGTTGGAGGAGAGGGTTGTCTGTGTACATGAGGCAGTTGTAACATTGCCTCAGGATACCCAGATTCACCAGCTGGACTGGAGAGTGCACCTGAAGTTGCCCTTTGGTCATGCCTGAATAGTAGGGTGAGCTTCTTATTTGCTTGGTTGGTGAGGGGTGAATAAAGAGCCTTGCCCTGCTGGGCAATCAGTGTCAGGGTATATTAGTGATTGCTATTAGGTCTGAGCAAGTGCTAGGTTGTAATATGCTTTTTAAGTGCTTAGGTTGAGAGTTAGACTAGTTTCAAGGGAAAAACTGAAGAGGAGACTTAGTGGAGCTGGGAGTTATTTAACCGTAGCTAACCGGCACTGCCCGGTGCGCACAGAAATGAAAGAGAGAGAAAGTAGCCCAAAATGGCCAATAAACTACTAACTTCTGGGCTGGAACCACTCCGCCAGGGACAAATAGGTTGCTCAAAACTTCCCTGTCTCACAGGTGAACAGAGAACCTTCCTTCTATCCAAGTAAGGTATGGGCAACTTGGAAACTAGTATCACAGCCCTGAATTCAGCACTAGCCTGAAAACTGGACTATACTAGCTTAGAAAGGCAAGAAACAAGGAATTTTTTTTTTTTTTGAAAAGATAAGGCAAAAACAGTAAAAAAAAAAAAAATGCACTTAAAACAGCTTTAAACTACTACAAACGATCAGAAAAGACTATCACACTTTAGTGTGTAGCCTACAACAGTTAAACAAATTATTTAAACAAAAAGCAAGTTTTTAAAAGTGCATGCAGTCAAATAAGTACAATATGTGAAAAAAAACAAGCTTTTAAATCACAGTAATCATTGGAAAATCTGCATTTAGGAGGAAAACAGTTAAGTAAAGCAAGAAGGTACTGAAAATTGATACTTCATCACTCCAAAGTCTCTCTCCTAAGCTAGAAGGCTTGTATCAGTTTAAGGCTTTCTAGTGCTACCCAGTTGGTTAGTTACAGGACAAATGGGAAACAAGCGCAGATATGGTCTTTTAAACCAGAAAGTTTAAAGAGACGGACAAACTGTCCAAATGGTCAATAAGCTACAATTTCTGGGCCAAGAACCTCTCCTCTCATGGTAGACAGGCTACCTAGTGCTTACCACTCCCACTGATAAGCTAGAAGGCTTCCCTCCAACACAGAAAGGCTTGGGGGGCTCAGAAGCTTACTAACAATCCTGGATACAGCAACTCTGTAACCGAACTAGGCTAATTATAGGAAAGGCTGGAAACAGGCGCAAGTGTGGCCTTCAAACCAGAAAGTTGAAAGAGATGGAAAAAAACGCTCAGACAGCCAATAGCTACAATTTATGGGCCAGGGATCACTCCTCTTGTGGTAGATAGGCTACCTGATGCTTACCACTCCCACAGATAAGCTCCAACACTGAAAGGCTTTGGGGGCTCAGAAGCTTACAAAGAGTCCTGGATACAGCAAATCAGTACCTGGACTAGACTAGTAAGAGGAAAGAGGAAACAAGCGCAAACACAGACTTTTAAATCAGAAGGTTGAAAGTGATGGAAAAGCTTCCCAACCGGTCGATAAACTATCATTTCTGGGCCAGAAACCACTCTTACTGTGGTAGATAGGCTGCCTAGTGCTTACCACTCCCACTAATAAGCTAGAAGGCTTCCCTCCAACACAGAAAGGCTTGGGTGGCTCAGAAGCTTACCAACAGTCCTGGATACAGCACGTCTGTATCTGGACTTGACTAGTTACAGGAAAGTCAGGAAACAAGCTTAGAATTTTTTTTTTTGTTACAGAAAAGCAGCTAAAACAGCAGTAAATACATTTCAAATTGTAGTGCAGGCCAGCACACCCGAGTGTGTAGTAACACTACGGCAAATACAGTTCAAATGAATGCAATTAAATTAACAAATGACTAAAAAACAAGTGAAGAAGGCAGTAAATTAGAAGGCTACTAACAAGCAGTAATAAGTGCAGAGTAAGAGCGACTGAACAGATAGCACGCAGAAGAGCAACTAAGACAGTTACATTAAGAGCAGCTGAATACAATATATGTATATATTTTTTAATAATTTGATAAATACAAAAAAAACTACAATTTTCCATGCCTTTTATCATGTTGTTATTTTTCCAACTTTTTTATAAAAACGATCTGTAGCTTAAACCAGGAACATTAATTTGTACATCCACCCCTGTAAAAGCATGGGGGATTATTATTTTAATTCTACACATAATATGAGCAATGCATTTCTTCATTTCCCACCCTTTATAGCCCAAGATCACACCATTATATTAACTTTAATTTGTGCTTATCTGCTTTGTTGGCATAGAAGGATAAAGCCCTGGCTACTACCAAGCCAACCTGGATTCTATAAGCAGCTCAGCTGACTGAGCAGCAGGAAGAAGGATGGGTATACCTCTACTTGAGGGTGGGCAGTTACTTTGCATTCCCTGCATTGATCCCTGGTGGAAACAGGGATGTTGCACTCGGGGGCATTGTCCCAAGAGGAGAAAGGGTGGTGGGCATGGCTGAGCTACCAGGGAAGCAAGGCAGTATGCCGCATGGCCCCATTGCACACCTGCCCCTTGGATGCAGCCACGAAGACTGCAGTGGGAGGGGGAAGTAATGGGGTAGACCTAAGTGTTAATCTCTTATTTGATGGTGGTGCCCAAGGCTCCCAAGATGCACTTATTTTTTCAGCCAACCCCAACTACATCAGAGTAAGTCTGAGGGAAATAGAGAAGCTGGTAGACCTGGAACAGACATGAGGTACTGGGTTAGGAAGCCAGTCTCACCCTGCCATAGTTAGAACATGGATACATCACAACTAAGAAAAATTGTTTTCTTTCATTAATATCTTTAACGTATACAGTAGTTATTGGTAAGACTCTCCCACCTGACATTTAAAGTACCCTTGACTGCACCCTATACAAAACTGCTTTACAATATAATATGTAATTTATATCGTGAAATTTTTATTCAAATATTAATAAAACCAAACACATTGTTTTACTTACATTTACTTCTTCAGTGTACTTCTAAACATTATTGGCATAAAGTAGGGTATATGCTTTACAGAGTTCACTCATTAGTTTAACACAGTCATCCAAATTCCTGTCTTTCTCATCAACTTCTTAGAAAGTCACAATTCAGATGCTTAATCCTATATTGAATGGGTTTGATGCTTTACAGTTTCCTATTTATTCTAATTTTACAGTGTTGCTGGTGGTCTTGATGGTCATCTCCATTCCTCCGTTTTAGTCTCTGGTTCAAATCCAAAATTCGGCATCTGTGTTTGTTTTTTTTTTTCTGTCACTCAAGCGTTTCCACTTGGAACAATGGAAAATGTTTCACTGGCAAAGTCCGTTTGTGAGCTTTGTTATTGCCAAAAGAATGAAATGCAGTCTCTCCTCCTGCTTGCTGATTTCACTCTTTGTTGTTTTATTTCCTCCATAACTTGTTCTGCATCCAAAAATGTCTGTCTTGGGGAAAAAAAACATTCTGAAGACAGCTTGTGATACAGAAGCATGAGCTCTGCACCTGCCTCACTGCATTCTCTGATTTCAGGGATACACATGCTTCTTTTCTGCCTTGTACATAGTGAATAATCATTTTCCATGGGCACCTTGTCTCTAATTTTTCATGTTTTTTCTTTCTGCCATAATTTTGTCAATTGCATCTATTTTTGCTGTTATGAATACATTGTATATTGATGTATGTCTGAGCTGCTTTCTCTTAGCCAGGTTTGGAGCATACACATGAAGTGTTCTTTCCTGCTGTGGAACACCATTCCAGATGCTTATTTGTACTTTCATAAAACTAATGCACCCTGTTACTTTGTTTCTCTGTACAACAGAAAATCTCATTTTTTTGTTTGCACACAATACTTTCTAACTCTGTCTTGAAACAACTCTTCTTTCAAAATCATCGTGCTCAGTCAGAATCTTCTCCATTTTATTCTCATTTTTGCAGTTTTATCAACTTACCTGAATAGCTAGTTAAAGCTTCTTCTAATTTCCTACCTTTGATATTTGTCTATATATTCCTTCAGTGTTTTGTGTATTTTAAGCACTTCTGATTTTATTCGATTCGTTTCTTCTGAATTACTGAAAGTCATCTCCTGCACCAAAGCTGAAATGTAACTATTTCTTGAATATTTGCAAGATTATTCCCAGATAGAGTTTTCTCTTCTCCTTTTCTAGTTGATTTCTTGTTACTTTCTCCACATTTCTTTGCTGTCATCCAGATAGTATTACTATAAGCTAATAACTGACTTTTAACTAGTTGGATTGTTTTTTTTTTCTTACAATTGCTGTTTTTCACACTGGGAGAGCACTGATAAATCTGTTAATAAGTATACAACCAGCTTGGAACCTTAACAATTAGTTGTTGAGGCTCATCTTCCTCTAACATTGGCATAAATAAGTGCTTGATAAACATTTCTATTTCTTGGTTTCTCCATTCATCTGCTTTGCACAGATTTTCATAAAATTTCTGAAATATCTCCAATATTTACATTGGATTGGTCTGTGGTTATTTTTCATGTCATAGACTCCCCAAGAGTGCAGGCACCTTGTACCTTCTGCTGCACAAGTCATTTTTTAAGCGAGAAACATCTTTATTAAATTATCACTTATGACATAAGCAATCATACATTTATTTAAATGAAAACAAACTATATTTACATAATCTTAGTTGCAAGCATTATACATCACAAACCATATTGACTTACTTTTAGTTGCAAACCTTATATGTCACTTATCTATCCAATCATTGTCCATCAAACATTACATAGCTCATTCAAATCCTGCCATCTTTTGAACCTCATTCATCCCCACTATGTATTTTTCCCACAATTACCATTTTTTCTATGCAATTTGCTCTTACCCTTTTCTAAACATCCCAATTTCAGTTGTTTTATCTTTACTATATTCACTACTTCTAGTACAGTTGCTTTAGACTTTGATTTTCATTTTCTAGTAATTGCTTTTTGGGCAGCCATCATAATTAGACTCAGCTAGGCCTCACTATTTCTAGGCAATTCCAATTCTGTATCGTAGCACAGAAAATAATTTCCCTAGATAAACCAATTTGCTCACCCAGTATCTCAGACAGAGTAATCTGCAAGGAATATTTAAAGTCTGCCAACTCATTACACTCACAGAAAATATGTTCCCAATTGCCTCTTTCTTCCCCACCACACCTCCAACATTTGCTGTCTGCCAGAGAAAGAATTCTCTGGAGTCTACTTGGGGTAGAAAAATACCTATGTAAACATTTCCCAGCAAAAAATCCTAAATATTCTAGGTTTTGCTTATGCAATTTCTCTTCTCAATCCTTTCTAACCTCCTCTGATTGATTCTTATTGTTATCATGCAGTATTTTATATGCTCTACTAATTATTCCCTTTTTAACAGCTTCTATTCTAGAGTCTACTAAAATCTCTACTATTGCTGGTCTTTCATTTAAGATCTCCCCCTATTTCGTTCTCTTTGTCTATACTCTGATATCAGTCCTTAATAGGGAAGGTAATCTCTAACCTGTAGTTCAAATAAATTCTTGGCGTCTTCCCATTCTGTTACCTTTCCCTCTCTAGTTATTTGCTCCCAATACCTCGGTTCCTTTGCCAGTTTTCTCCAATAAATTCCAGCCCCCTCTTGCCTATTGTCTGTATCCCTAATTGCAGTCATCCCTATTGGCAGAATCTCCTTTCTCCATTCCCGTGTTGGCTTAGTTCCTAGAATACTTTCTGCTACTTTGTGAATATAACATTCTGTATGGTTGTTCTCTTTAAAGATCTGCATCCAAAATCCCATTCTGTCCTTGTTTCTTGAGCTCCTCCCTTTTCATTGTCATCGCTTTCTACTTTGAATTATAGGTCTCTGCTTGTGCTCTGTATAGGAGCATTAACTGTGTAGCTCTGAAATGCCTCTTCATAGCAGGTAATCCCAATTTGCCCTGTTCAGTTGGAAAAATCAGCTTATCCTCTTGCTGTCTTCCCCTCCCAGATAAAATCTTTCAGCTCTCTATTGTTTATCCACAACTTCACTTCTGGTTAATAAAAAATATGCCTGACCAAGTGTACAAGTCTAGAAGGACTAAAAACATTTTAACTGCTTGTGTTTTACTGTCCATATTCATATAACAGAGCTTCTAATTTCTCAGTTTTTGTATTGTCTTTTGTTTAGTCTCTTCCCACATATCCCTAGCTGCTACACCGGACTCATTTTTAATCCAGGCTCCTAACTACTGTGTTTTATCCTCTCTCCATAAATATGGATATTGCTGAACCAATTCATATGTTGGTGCATATAATTTACAGCTATTGCCTTTGTTTTAGCTTCATTAAAATTGTATCCTGAAAAGATATGAAACTTTCTCAAAATGTTCCGCAACACTGAAATGCCCTTTTTTGGTTTTATCAGGTATAACATTATATCTGCAAATAGAGCCATCTTTTCTTGACTACCGTACCCATCATATCCTTGAATTTCTGAGTCCCTTATTTTCTTTGCCATTGCTTCTAAATATAATGCAAATAAAAGGAAAAGAGGACACCCCTGCCTGGTCCCTCTGCTCAAGCAGAAATTTTCAGAGAGGAAACCACCCACTTCATTTTTCACCTCTAATCCCTCGTATATCCTTCTAATCAGCCTTAAATTTTATCACGGAATGCACTTCCATTCCCCTTTTTGTAAAGTCCCATCTTACTCTGTGAAATGCTTTCTCTGCATCAAGACCCGCCAACAGCAGGGGTATTTTCTTAATTTCTTCTTCCCTCTGGATCATCAGTGTTCTGTTAATGTTGTAAAATTTGTTTGCCTCACCTCTGCAAAACCACATTGATCCATATCCATCAGTTTTGACACCACTTTTGCCATTCTTTTAGCCATTATAAACACTTCAATTAAATGCACATATTCCTTCCTATGAAATATTAATTGTCTAGCCTAGCCCAGTTTTGTATCTTGGGAATAATATGTAAACTCACTGTAAACTCCTACTACTGAATTCACATCTTTGATACTAAATATTTTTTTAAAATCTACCCTCCTTTATTATATTTTTCTTTCTGGAAATTAAGTTACATTCCCCACCTATAACTGATATTCTTGCTGAAAGCTGATTATTTCTCCCAGAATTTTCTTAAGATCCACTGTAGCAGTTTTAGGTGGAATATAAATACATGCCAGTGTAATCATTCTCCCTTGCCAGTAGCCCCTTAGTACTACAAATCTACCATTATCTTTTTTTATCCTCTTCTATCACTTTTGGAGTGCCTCTTGCAATTAATGTAAGTACTTCTATTCTCCTTTGTCCCAGGTTTTCCTCTGTATAACCATCCTGATGACCTTTCTTTATCAAGTCCACATCTTCATTTCTTTCCAAGTGTGTCTGCTGTAGCATAACTATTTGCACGCTACATTTTTTAAATCTGGTTCTCTACTCTTTCTTTTTTGTATTTATCTGTGAGACCATTGATATTTAAAGACATTACAGGAAGCATCATTCTGTTAAAGTGGTTATTCCCATCATTTTTGTGTAACAGCTTTTTTTAAGTGTCTAGTTCCAGCTTTTGTGTTACATGCATACACTGCTTGCAGGTTGATCTTTTATGCAGTTGTTTCATGTCATATTCATTTGAGCCTATGTCACATCTTACAAAACTTTTTTGTTTTATTGAAAGTCCTCAAAAAAAAAAACACACACACCCCAATACCCACCAAAACATATGTTCATAGGTGTGTAGTAGGCCAATGGCCCTGGAGCCTTTACAAGCCTAGCCCATAGAAGTCCCCTGGCATCATGCCGCCGTTAGTTCCTAGTGCATCTATCAAGTAGAACCACTGGAGTGATCCCTGGGGTGAACTTTCTATTTCCCATCCAGTCATCAAGATTTATCTTGAAAAGGGCCAGTGAGGTACTCTGCTTGACATGTATGGGAAGTCTATTCCAGAGCATGGGCAGTCTCTAGGTTATGAACCTGTCCCTCCAGCATGTTCTCTTGATTGTGGTAATGAGAAAATCAAGACAATGACAGCTTTTTTTAAATGTATTATTATTAAAACATTGCTGTGATCAAGATTCATATATTATTACAAGGCTAACTGCAGTTGGGGCATTGAATTGGTGAAAGTTCTGGGTAATGAACCGTTGTTCACTTATAAAAAGGTATGTAACATAAGAAGTATACTTGGAAAGTACTTCTAAGACATCGCACAATGGGGTAAATGACACTGTTGGGACTTTTGCTCGTGGTCATTGCAGGCAATGTAGATACATAGCCAGTTTAGGTTCTGTTGAGTTGAAACATTTCAAGAAAGTTATTTGGGCAAAGGGCAGGTTTACATGTGATTCTGTGGGCATTGTTTATCTCGCCGTATGTAATTCTTGTACCAGTTTTTATGTTGGCAAGACCATCAGGTCACTAAGTAGAGGGATTTATGAAGATGTATTGGCAGTGAGAAACAAAGACAGGAATGATTTACTGGCACAACATGTTTTATTATGTAACAATTTTAAGAAATTTACATTCTTTGTTTTAGACAGAGTAGTTTGTGGTCCTTTGGTGGATAATTTTAAAGCCTTATTAGAATGTAGGAAAACTAAATGGCAGATGGCTTTAAGAGCAGACTAACCACCAGGACTAAATGAAACTATTAACATTGTGTTTTCTTCAGTTACAAAGGCTTTGATGTAGTGAGCCAAGCTGTTCACAAAATGGGCTTTATTTGATGAAACACTATGTAGTAGTTTGTTATTGTTGACTATTCTATATATACATTTTCATGTTTTTATACATGTGCAATGCTAAAAAAATTGTAGTGTATTTTTAAATTTTCATAACATCTCAGTGACTATTTAAATAATTTATTTGAAGCATTTTGTCATTGGATGATTTTTTGCACATGACCAGTATTTAAAGGGTGGTTTCAAGTTTTACTATATATTCTGATGAAGTTCATGGTGTTTTATTAAACGAACAAAAGCTTATAAGTTTTGTGGTCTGGTTCCTTCCTGGTCTTTGGTTTGCTGCTTTTTCATTTATGTTGCATTTTGCAAATCCACTGAAAAGACCGCCCATAAAGTACTGTCTGGACCTCTATTTATAAATTCCCTGCACCTGTGGGCTGCTTGCCTTCAGCCAAAAGCAGCTGTTAATGGAAAAGCACAGATCTATCAGAGATTGATAGAGTATAGGCAAAGAGAAAGGGATAAGGGAGTGTTAAGTGAAAGGCCCAACTGTAGCAGACTTTTTAGATGAGTCTAGAAGATAAGCTGTTTTAATAAGGGATCATTAATAAGTATATAAAATGTTGCATGATGTATGACTCAAACAGAGGTGGTTAAAAAATATTAGGGAAAGAGAGTGGAAAGGTGGTTCACAAACGAACAATGAAAAGTAGGACATCTGTATTGCTCCCAAGTATGCAACAAAGGTCAGAAGAGTTAAGATTTTTGCATGGATGTGTTTGCATAGGAATTTGTTCCTCAGTTAGATAGGAAATACTGGATGTGTGATGAAAAAGAGATTGGTAACGGGGAACATGTTTTTGAGAATGTCACGAATTGACCGATTTAAAAAAAAATCCATAAGCGTACTTTGTCAGAATTATTGGGGAAGAAAATTGTTGTAACTTAGGAAATTATTCTTTTGAGCTGGGATACAAGGTCTAAATTGCCTGTACATAATAAGACCTTACTAAGTTTAATGCTATTGGGCGCCAAAAAAGCAATTACTAGAAAATCAATTCAAAAGTCTAATCTCACTGCAATTGAAAGATTTGACTCTGGTGAGGCTCATCCTTCTTTCTCCAGGCCAGCTACAGTTCTCCTGCATCTCTTAGCCCCACTGAACGTGTATTTTTTGTTTTTCCTTCCCATTCGGGTCTCAGAAGCTATAATTTTACCATCCAGGTCCGATATGGGTTTGCAGACGTTTGTAACTGGCATCACTCAGAATCAGATTCCTGGTGTGTCATAGTGACAGTTTTCCCACTAGGCTATCTTGGCCATTTTGATTTATTAAATTCCTCTTCTTCACAGTGAATTGGCTGTGAACATACCTGAACTTGAGGACAGTTAAATAATCATTTTGACTTCAGCAGGGCAGATGTTGAAGCTGTGATACCCACTCTGCTGGTGTATTCCTCAGTTAATACTTTGAGTACAAGAAACTTACTGAAGATTATATAGGTGAGTGTCACTGGATGAACCTCCTCCACAGTCTTGTGCCTGTGGATAGTCCCACTAGCTGAAAAGAGAACAAGCCCTCCACTCATATAAGCCTCGGACTGAAACTGAGCTCCCACCCTAATTCTCCCCTTTGGATAACACTCACAGTGCTAAACCCAGTTGAACTTTCCTAATAAAATAAAAACATGGACCTGACTCAGCAGTTCTTACCTCCCTGTTGCTCAACAAGAAAAAAGTTCTATGGGAGCCTTTAGTGCTCAAACCAGCTTCCTGTTTGCTTCAGCTGTGTTATGAGTGACTGTGTTGTGGCTTTTTCAGATATTTTGGACTGGTCATCAGTTTCTCTTGATCCATGTAGTGTTACTGTGGAAGCTGCTGAAGACTATGTGACTGGCATGTCCTCCATGACTGTTCAGTTGTCCTCCACTCTTGTCAGCACTGAAGGAAGGAGTGGACCTTGTTCTTTCATGAAGCTACTTGGAGGAGCTTGAAACCTGGGCAAAGGACAGTACTTTGGGTTTCCCTTGTCAGTTGGGTCCCTACATAGTGGAAGCTAGTCTTGCATGAAGCCTCTGTGAGGAACCTGTATCCTATGGAAAAGACTGATCTGATGATGTCTCTTCCATCTTCCTCAACTCATGGATTATTGGGTTCATGGCAGGCAACTTTAGACATTGGTGCTAAGGCTCAAACTCCTCCCCCCTCCACACCATGAGAACGTTTATTGCTGACCTTTCTTCTTCAGAGACTATGACATACCTGAATTCCATAGTATTCTCTGTATCTCTTTAAAATGTTCTTATGACACTGCTAATGCTGTTTGTAGAGCAGCTGCTACTGGGTCAGGGATGCGATTTGTGTGGCTACGTTCACAGATTTTACCAGTGGATGTCAGAGCTGAGCTCCTGAATATTACCCAAGGTAAAGAATTGTTTGGTCCTCCTTCAGCTTTGATCCTAAAAAATTTGATGAAAGGGGAAATTAATTTGGGTGAAGGTACCAATTTCTGGATTCATGTCCAGTCACAAAGATTCAGCAGACAAAAACAGATTCAAAAATATTGGTCAGAATTTCAAACTTTGGAATTTTTTTCCTTTTTGCAATAGGGCAACACAGCAACATGCCCCCACCCCCTACATCCCTCAGACATACCAACTCCCAGCTCACACAACAGTAGAGAAAGACCATCTCCACTGACAATGAAACTAGATTTTACAAACATTATTCGATCTTTCTGTAGTTGCAAAAACTACCTTTATCAACCTGGCACACTCCTATTTCTTCTACCCTCCATGTCAAAATATGGTAGAAAGTTGCCTTCATGTTTGGGTTCTCATACGCAGTGTCATCAAGGCAAACGCAAACAAAATTTCAAAAAAAAAAAAAATGCCAGGAAGGTTCAGAAAGGAATTGAGGGTCGTCATAAAGCTAAGGACAGTTTTAAAAAGCAGACTGACTGTATACCCCTTCATGTTTTTCTCCTCCCCACTCTGGCAGTTCAGTAAAACTTTCCCAAAGTCTAGGTGTTCACTTTCCACTGTGGCACCAGATAACTTCAGACACCTGAGTTTTGAAAATCATTCAAAAAGGCTCCAACTGTCAGTGGAAGTCCTTCCCTCCTTTTCTAGAGATTACTCTGTAACCATCCAATCAAACCTCCTGTTTCCTACTATTCTAGATTAAATCCTACCTCAGGAGTGTTGTAGAATCTGTTCCCAAGATGAAACAGAGAAAGGATTTTATTCAAGTATCTTTTTTTGGTGCCAAACAAAGAAGGAACCTGGAGACCTGTCTGAGACCTTTGTTTTCTAAGTCTTCAGATTAAAGTACTAACATTCAGATTCACAACTCTCTCTCTACAATTTCTGTTGCCTGTCATTCCACCTCTCACTTTTCTCGTTAAGTCTTTGAGACTGAAATGTCATAAGCATATCTTGAACAAAGATTTCAGATGCTTTTTGAGCTTTTCTGTGTCTGGTTTACATTTTCAATTTTCTGCTTTATCCTTTGGCTTGTTTACAGCTACAAGGGTGTTTACAAAATAACTGGCTCCTGCAATAACCCAATGCAGGTTGCACGACATTCACTTTTTTTCATATTTAGATGAGTGCCTTATTTTTGTAGATTCTCTTATAAGTTGCCAAGAATCTTTGGATTGAGTAAAAAATATTTTTGTCTTGAGATTTCTGATGAACATAGAGAAATCTGTCACTCCATCTCATAGGATAGTGTTTCTGGGTTTTCTGGATACGTACAACACCACTATCCCCTTATTAGATTTCTTCAAGTAGCAGAGAAAGACACTTATGGAATTGTGGCTTTCCTGCCGTGGTGGGCACAGTTTTATACTCTGTTCCAATCTGCTGTGGTTCTCTTTGTGGCTGCCCAAAGCAGGAAGGTTTCTCCTCTGACTACATGTTGGTTTCATGTGGTGCACAGTACACACGTCAAAAGATTAGAGTCTTGTAGCTTAATTGTTTTGAGGATTCTATCCAGTAAATTCTTGCTGCAGAATTTTGTACGTACAGCCTTATTTTTGTCTGTCACTACACCTTTATTAAAAAAAATAAATAAAAATTGAAGTCTTCTGTTTTAGAACTTGCACATTAACCCACTCATATACACACAATACAATGATATCTGCAGGTCTATATTATATGATTGAAGAATCTCTTCTTCGAACACAATAGTTGACACGTATACAGCGAACGGCCACATCCTCAAATTTTTTCCTCGGGTGGGGGGGGGGGGGATTCATGTGGCTGTAAAATAGAAAAACAAACTTTAAAACACTAAGTGGGGGATTTTGCCCCCCCAACCCCCCCCCCCCCCCCAACTAAAATATACCAGCTCCGAGATTGCTCTACATTGAAGAAATGGGCCATTCCCGATAATGGCCAACTGAATTTTTTCCCCAAGGAAAAAATTCGAGGACATGGCCATTCCTCGGTTTACAGAGTTCACTGTATATGTGTCTATTATTATGTTTTCAAAGAAGAGATTCTTCGATCGCATAATATAGCCCCGATACATGCACACAGATTAACTATACATCTGATTTTGTTAATCTTCTTTCCATTCATCACTGTTGAGTTCGGTTTCGAGCCCTCGGAACCGAGTTGGCCTCTTTACCAAGCTTGCACCAGCCAAAAAAACTCTCGAGCCAAGTCTCTACCCAGAATGCCCTTCTCCCTGTTAACCTCACATCTCGTTTGTCGTGTAGCTGTAAAGCCACGTTTCAACCGAGCTCTCAGCTAAGTGGAACTATATTTGTGTGAAAGTTTTTCTAAATCTTCATATTTTATTGAGAGAGTAGTTTTTCTAGAGTGTTTTCTTCTGTCTGATCTTATTGTTTTCTTCTCTACTCTACCCGTTTTACCGTTGGTAAACTTTTAAGTACTGTTGTTGGTGCAGCCTTTCCTCCCTTACCCTTGTGGTATTCCTTCAATACCATCTGTTTCACCTATTGACTTTGGTTTTTAGTAAGGTGTGATGTTGAAAAATAAAACCAAAGCAGCACTGGATAAGGAGCCTCTTAAGAACACAAAAATCCAATGTTTAACAACAGAAGAGGCTACACCACGACAGCTTTGAACTGAAACTCTGTTTTATTCCACTGCAGTTAAAAAGTAAGCGCTTTCACGTTGCTAGAACGCTTCTTCAGACTTCAATGACTGCTTTAACAAAAACTAAATGCTTTATACCATTTCATGAACACACCTATCAATTAACTAATTATAGATTTAAAGACATAGACTTTATTAAAGCAGGACTGATGCATGTATATAGAAAATATCTATACATAAATATAAAAACTGTAAAAAATATATATAAATATATATATATATAAGTATATATCCATATGCACACACACATACACTGAACCAACATAAAAAAACATATACAAAAAATATAAAAAAAAAAAATTATATATATATATATATATATATATATATATATATATATATATATATATATACATATACATATACATACACGTGTGTGAATGCATGTGTAGATACACATGATAAAATATTAATAGCAAATATATAAACCAATACTAACAACTATCTATGGAACAATATAGAAAGAACTTCCAACATTTACATGGTTGCTTAATGTTTATAAGGGCGGGCGGCTAAGAATGGTTTGAGTGTGACTCTTTCATTCAAGCCATGCCCTTTATAACTTTGCAATCTTATTATCCATTTGTTTTCTCTTTCCTCTGTATAGTTCTTAATATTCCCCAGTCTATTGGACTTCTTAATCAACTCAAGTGTGGTAAATCTAAATTTATGCAATGTACCTTTTTGCAATGTATGATAAGCTAAGGCATTTGTCTCATTTTCTTTGTTGATTGCATATATATGCTCCCTGACACATTCCCTTAAACTTCTATTGGTTTTGCCCACATAAAAACATGAGCATACCTGACATGAGGCAAGATAGATCACATCTCCCGACTTACAGTCTGCATAGAAGTTAAAGTGAAGTAACTGATTAGTGTCAGGGTGTCTAAAATGATTTTCACCAGACATAAAACTACATTGATTGCAGTTTCTACATGGAAAAGTTCCATGTCTATCTGATGTGATCAATCCTTTATTGTTATTCTCATAACATAAAAGTCTTTTCAAAGACTTGGTGTTTTTATATGAAAAACTTGTTTTTTTACCTACTATCTGAGTTATTTTCTCATCAATTGTCAAGATATTCCAATTCCTATGAATTATTTGCTTGACCCTCGAAATCTGATTGGAATAATGGATAGTGAGTCTCATTTTTTTTTTTTTTTTTTTTTTTTTTTTTTAGGAAGGTGTGTTCTTTCTTCTCTACACATCTGTATTGATAATTGTGACTTCTCTGAACATTGTTTGACTAACTTGATCATACTGTTGGCCTGTAGTGCCTTGTTCTAAACATGTCTGATAAGAAGGGTACTTTAGGTTTTAAGCATTGTGCTTCATGTAAGGGCAAGTTACCTAATAGCGATTCTCACGATGACTGTGTGTACTGTTTGGGAGTGCCCCATCTTTCGGTGCAGCCGCCATGTGACATTTGTCAGAGTTTCAGCCAACACACTCGTAATGAGCACAAAAATAAACTGATTCTGAAGGGGTTACTCAAGTCTCCCTTTTCAGAGGCCATTTCTGCGATGGAGGTCTCAACCCCTCATACTAAAGACAAAAAGAAGTCCCACTCTGTTCTCGCCTCACCATTGGGTGATCAGGGCAAGCCTGTAAAATATAAGGTCCCAAAGTTGTCTTCTGAGCATAAATCTGCCTTTACAGCTCCGTGTTCCTCGGCTCCGAGCATCTCAAAACCTTCGATACCAGTGCCAGTTTTGGCACTGGTCCTGCCTCCGGCAGCGATTATAGACATTACTGCACCTGCGGCCAATTCGGCTCAGGGGACACCTTTGACTACTTCATTAGCTACCATTTTTGAACAGGCCACTTCGGCACCGAGCGTTGTACCAACTTCACTGGAATTGACCCCTCTAGTACCGGTTTCAAAACTTGAGACCTCGGTGCCATTAGACCTTGCACCACGGACCCGATACTCCCCTTCTGTAGATCTGTTGTTGGGCCAAGTGTATAGCCCTTTCATTGAACTTCCTGACTCTCCATCTGGAGTATCCACTAGAGCTCATAGGAGTCTGTCTGAACATAACCTGCTGCGTCTTGTGGACTAGCTGTTAGCCAGGGAGATACCCACACTTTCTAAGACCCATCCACCTGCAGGATTTGGGTTGACTTATCCACAGACTCCATCTTACACTCCTCCTTCGACCAATCCAGTTCCGAAGCCCTCTGATCTGACATCCTTCTTGGAGCCCACTACCTCGGTACCTACAGTGCATCTCACTTTGGCTCCGAGTTTACCCCTTTGGTCTTCGGTTCCTGTGGAACCAGTCCTTCCTCAGTCTGGTGATTGGGGGACAGGCGTTTTGACCCATGGCATGGAGCCGTCTTTCTTCTCTGTTCCATCCTCAGCGCCGATAGCCATGTCCGCACCAATCCTGCTTGAGGCTCCATCTGTGGGGGTAGGCTCGTTGGAACGGGGTGTGACCTCAGTTCCGAGGTTGCCTTTTTCTGTTCTGGGCTCCCATCACTCTTTGGGCGGGCCTGCCTTCCGCACTATGGAGAGGGCTCTTGCTTCTGGCAGCACTCCTTTGATGTTGGAACCCCAGTTTTCACCCCCTGCACTACAGCTGTCACAGACCACCTCCCGGGACAATGGGCAGTAAAGCCATAGGACACTCTTGTTTCAGGGTACCTGCTCTTCTGAGTCCTCCTCAAAGACCCCCACTGAGGAGCTCCCTCTGAAGAGGACGTGGAAGAGGAAGCATGTGGACTCACCCAAGGAGTCCTTAACTGAAGACATGGATTACGATAATGGTGAAGGGTCCCCTCGATCGCCTCCTGATGATGTCTCCTTCAGACACATCCTGGAAATACTTAAGCAGAGAGGTGACTGGAAGCCCTCCAACCCTTTGTCTGAGGAGTTGGTGTTCTGCAGGATTTCCGTGCCCGGCCTTCTTCCTCTTGGGTGACCCCGCCTGCTGACGAACCCATCCAGCTCATCATGCAGTGCAGTTGGAAGAACCCTGATTCCATTGAGGCAATCCCTGGGAGACTAGACAAAATGGTTTCCCCTCACAAGGAGAACCGCCATTGGTCCAAAGGGTTACCAGTCGATGCTATGGTGGCGGCGGTGGCCACGAAGAAGGACTTAGCTGAGGAAAGTCCTGCTGTCCATCCGCCCAGCAGGAAGTCCCGGGCAGTGGACAGACTTGGGAAGTGTGTTTTTGCATCAGGAACCTTTGCTGTACAGTCCCTGGACTATTTGGCACATTTTATGTGGCTCCAGAGGGATTTTATCTTCGAACTCTCTGGAACACTCACAGGACAGTTGTCTTACGAGGTCAGGATAAGGTGGCCTTGCAGCTCGCAACCCTGGAATCGATATCCAACTTGTCCATGAGGTTGCTTTCACATGCGACTGAAGGGGCGGCTAGAGCAGCAGGTTCAGGCATTGTTATGAGGCGTCATGCTTGGATGCGCATTTGTGACCTCACAGACCCCTTCAAGTCTGCCTTTCTAAAGCTCCCATCGAAGCTTCATCCCTTTTTGGCGACAAAGTAAAGAACCCGCTAGCCAGGTGCGAGCAAGATGGAAGGACCCTGTTTGCTGTAGGCCTATGATTTTCCAGTCCTCACCGTAACATCTCCATTAATCAGAGGAGTGGGAAAATGTGGCACAAAAAATCTCAGGATCCTTTCCATGCTGCACATGGTGATAATCCCCCCAAGGGCAGAGGGGGTAACAGTTCCAGAAGATGCCCCTAAAGAGGCAGAGGGGGTCCTCATAACCAAGGCTCCAGGGACGACTTCTCTGGACAGCCTTATCAGCGCTCCTGAGGAGCAGCCCAATTGCTTACCTCTGGAAGCAGTTGGGGGTAGTTTCTCTCTGTACCAAGCTGCCTGGCAATCCATTACCACTGATCGTTGGTTACAGAGTATCATCACCAGAGGTTACACCATTCCCCTTTCTTGTCAGCCAAACCTTCCAAGAAAACTTCTCGATGTTCCACCCAGTCAAAGGGAAGAAGCAGCTTCAGAGATAATAAAACCGTCTCAAAAAAGTCATCCAACCAGTCCTACCAGACCAACATGGATCCGGATTCTACTCTAGATTCTTTTTGGTGCCAAAAAAGACAGGGGACTCGAGATCAATTTTGGATCTCAGCAGCTTAAACAAGTCTGTCACCCAAATCAAATTCCGGATGGTCACGGTTCAGTCCATTCTCCCTTTTTTAAGGGAAGGGGATTGGATGTGCTCGATAGATCTCCAGGATGCGTATTACCACATTAAAATGGACAAATGCTCCAGGAGTCTACTTCGCTTCCAGCTAGGGGCCAGTCATTATCAGTTTCGCACCCTGCCGTTCAGTCTCTCTACAGCCCCCAGAGTGTTCACGAAGTGCATGGCAGTGGTCACAGCTCACTTGAGACTACAAGGATTCCTGGTGTTTCCATATTTGGACGACTGGCTCCTCACAGTTCCCACCAAGCATCTTCTAGTAACAGCACTATATTATACTCTCTCTGTCAAAATTGTTGGGAATAATGATATATTGGGAGAAGTAAAATCGTACTCCTACAGAACGAATAGAGTTCATTGGAGCAGTGTTCAATACTCAGTCCTGTCTAGTATCACTTCCAATTCACAGACTCCACTGTTTGAGGCTTCAGGTCCGAGTGGTACTCTCTCAAACAAAAGTCTCAGCAAGAGAAGTTCTCCATCCCTAGGTTCTATGGCAGCTTCGATCCCAATAGTGCCTCTTAACAAAGCTACATATGTGGATCCTGCAATGGCTCCTTCTTTGTCAATGGTTCCCAAACTATCACCCCCTCTATTACCAGATTCGAATAACCAATTCCTGCAAACAGAATCTCCTTTGGTGGATGAGGCCAGATGTAGAACTTTGGAGTCGCCCATTCCAATCCCCTCAGCCCAGAGACATCGTGACCACGGATGCTTCCCTGATCGGGTGGGGGAGCCATTTCCAGGGGAAGACCGTCCAAGGCACATGGTCCACCTCAGAGGCCCACCTGCGTATCAGTGTTCTGGAACTGAGAGCTGTGATGGTAGCGTTGCAGACCTTTTATTCAGCTCTCCCTTCCAGGACAATTGCTATTCAGTCAGACAGTGTCAGTGGTCTAGTATATCAAACAAGGAGGAGCCAAGTCCTACCCCTTATGTCGAGAAGCCATGAGAATTTGGCAGTGGGCGATAGCTTTTAACCACTTTCTGATAGCAACGCATATCCCAGGGAGCTCCAACGTGATTACGGGCAAACTGAGCAGATGCATACTCATGCCTCACGAGTGGTATCTCTCTCAACCCCAAGGTGGCGACAGAAATCTTCAACTGAGGCCAGCCTTGCAGCAACCTCTTCGCCTCCCCATCGAACAAGTGCAGCAGCTATTTCACCCTACTTCCCCCGGAGGGGGAGTCACCGAGGGACACTCTAATCCACGATTGGCCCATGAGACTTCTTTACGCTTATCCTCCCATCCCGCTGATTCCACAATCTCTCAAGAAAGCTCTTCAGTTGAGATGCAAGGTGATCCTCATAGCTATGTTCTGGCCACAACAAGTTTGGTTCCCCTTCGGCCTCATCTGATATACCCGCCATGGATTCTGGACCCTGTGCCAGATCTAATTACTCTGCCCCAAGGGTTGAGTCACCCAAATCTGTCCAGTCTCAAGCTGACTGCTTGGTTTCTCCACTTCCATTAGTTGCCAGGCAAGCAAATCTCTCCTCGCCTGTTTGAGACATCATTCTGGCCTCTCATAAACCATCCAACAGAAAACTATTTCAGGATAAATGGAAAAGGTTCTCCATGTGGTCTAAGGATAACAGGCTAAACCCTTATTCGCTCCAGTAACTGCGGTACTTCAATACCTGGCTAAGTTTTTTGATAATGGCCTCTGCCACTACTGTACGAGTATACCTAGTGGCAATTTCTAATTTCCACAGTGGTATAGATGGTACTCCTCTTACCTCTTTACGCCTTTGCAAGACCTTCCTCAAGGGAATCTTTCATATCAGGCCTCCTGTCAAGACAGCCTGTGGAACCATGGGACCTCACTTTAGTCCTTCAGTTTTTGACTCAAAAACCTTTTGAACCTGCTGCAAAGTGTGACCTAAAGTTTTTGTCTTGGAAATCCCTGTTTTAGTAGCCATCACATCTGCCAGAAGGGTCTTTGAGCTACAGGCTTTGTGTATCAAGAGGCCCTATCTTGTCTTTCATAAAGACAGCATCACTTCGGACATTTCCATCCTTCCTTCCCAGAGTTGTTTCTGATTTCTCCATAAACCAGACCATTGATTTACCTGTATTCTTTCTGAATTTTGCTAACAGAGGTGAATACTGCCTTCACTCCTTAGACGTACATAGACAATTGAGATTTTATCTAGACAGGACCAAACCTATCCGTAAATCCGAACAGCTTTTCATCTCTTTTTTTTTTGGGCGCAGAATGGGAGAGGTAGTTTCCTAGGTTACATTATCTAAATGGCTAAGGGACTGCATACACTTAATCTATTCCCGCATTAACGAACCTCTGCCAAAAGTTAAGGCTCACTCCATTAGATCTATGACAACATCTGTAGCTTTCCATTCCAGGGCTTCCATGGATGACATCTGCGCAGCAGCCATTTGGGCTAAGCATCATACCTTTATCAATCATTACAAATTGGACTTGGTCTCCAGAGGGAGAGCTGCCTTTGTCACAATGTACTCAGGAATGTTCCTCCAGAAGGGCTGCCCATGGACCTCAAGGTAGCTTGGGATTCTGTCCCATCAGTGATGAATGGAAAGAAGGTTAACAACATCAGATAAAGAAGTTATGTCTTACCATAATGTTCCATCTGTGTTGTTCATCATCTTTCATTCATCACTTCCCACCCTCCTTCCCTCGCCAAAGGCTGCTGGGGGATGCTTTGGGTCTAAGTGGAGTCCTCGGGTTTTTGCGCAGAAGTAGCCTCTGCTTTACTTTGCTTTCTCTAGCAAACTTGATCTGAGGTAACAGGGAGAAGGGGATTCTGGGTAGAGACTTAGCTTGAGAGTTTTTTTGGCTGGCGTGAGCTCGGTAAAGAGGCCAACTCTGTTTCGTGGGTTCGGAACCGAACCAATCAGTGATGAATGAAAGATTAACAACACAGATGGAACGTTATGGTAAGACGTTAACTTCTTTTTTCAGCTTAACTTTACGTCCAGAGACCCATGACTCAATTTGGCATAGTTGCTCTGAGTTTGGCGACTTAGCCGAGAACCAGAGTGAAAATCAACTAAATCAGAGGCATCCATTGAGGTCTACAAAAAATAAATATTTTTAAAGCTTGCATTGCACTTTTTGAACTGCTTTCTGTTGAATTGCTGTTCTATTTTTTTTTTTTTTACTTTTGCTGCTGTTTTGACTGTTATTTCCTGCACTTTGTTATTCTGGTACTACTGTATCTTATAGCATAGACTAGATTCAGATTTGCTGAATCTAGACTGTGGATACACTGAGCATGAAAACCAGACATCCTACATTAGGAAGGCCCTTCTGCACCCTTGTGGCAGATGTCTGCAGCCCAAGACCCATCTGAGTTGGGGATTGTTGATAAAAGTCTCAGTTTTGGGCTCTCCCATTGGCTAGTTAGTGTTACAACTGTTTAAAGCCATTTGTATTTAAGCACCACCTTTGCATGTAACTGTGCAGTTGGGTTTAGTGCTGACATGTATAGATGCAAATGCTTAGAAAGACACATTTTCCCTTAATAACTACTAGAGAACCCTCCTAAGCTTCCCTGCTTCTTGGCACTTAACACAGTTGCACACTGCTGCCAAGCGAGCAACTCAGCTGTGCATTTTGAGGCATCAACGCAGGTTTCTAGTCCTAAAGCTCCCCATAGATTAGCTGATTTTATTAGTCCTACAGCAGAACCTCTTCCATCTTGCCCACCCCTCCCTCCCCACCACTTATTACAGAATACACATGCCGTAATGGACAGACAGTTTCCCACCATTTCTGCAGCCAGACTGATTGACATGGGCATCCTGAGGCAATGTAGCAATTGCCTCATATGTACTAACAGCTTATTACTCCTAAAACATACAACTACAATATGTGAGAGATGTATCTATACTAGGAATCCGGAATCCTTGCGCGCTCGCTCACTCACTCACTCTCACACACACACACATAACAACAAACCAAATATTAAACAAGGTTGTTAGCAAACACACTTCACGTCTTCCACAAACCAAATGCACAACACATCAACCCACATATGCGGAGGTACTCACTAGAAGCCCAGCAAAAGAGCAGAGACCTCACTTCTGCACACAATACAGTTCCAACAGAATCCACTACACACAAAAACAAAAATATGTGTGTCTCATCCAGTAAGCCCCTAAGGCAAAACACCTAAAACCCAAAACTCTTGGCCATAGGTGACTCCATAGTGAGAGAGACATATGTCCCCCCTTACCAGGCTAGATAAGGAGAAGATCACAGTCAGCTGCTTGCTTGTGCCAGGATCCGCCAGATCATGCACGCACTCTTGTCTCTCAACAGCGAGCACTGGTATGACTCCGTCATAGTCTATGTTGGAGTGACTGACTTGAGACGTACCTCACTGGACTATATGAAGAGAGACATGACTGAGCTTTCAGATTGTGTGTCCCAGGCAGTTGTGTCCCTAGCCCTAAGCAGGATTCTTCCTTAACCCAAGGTGATGCCTCAATACAAAAAAATGATCGACTTCAACAATTGGCTTAGTTTCCGATGTCGGTTCAGGAGGATCCAGTATTTGTCAGCCTGAGATGATATGGTCAGTAGACCACGCTGCTTTGCTAGAGATGGTCTTCACCTGTCACCTCTTGGCTTTTGGTTATTGGAAAAGGTACTTGTCTCCCCCATAGTGCCTTTTTAGGCAGTGTCATAAGAGCAAAATTCCAGATGTAAAAATATCCTCTAGAGACAAACTCGAGGTTATGCTGCTTAATGCTAGGAGTCTAAATCAGAAACTGCACACACTGGAAAGCACTCCTTACTTTGGAAAATGATCATCTCTGTGCAGTCAGAGAGACATGGTTCAAGGCCGCAGAGGGTACCCCAGCCAAGCAAGGCTACAATGCCTTCCACATGTTCAGACCACAAAATGTACATGAACGAACTAAAGGAGGAGGTGTATCCACCTTCATTTAAGTCAAATACATCTCAGGACTGGTTAAACAGTATGACTCTTGAGTTACTCAAAGTCCAACTAACTGTAGGAAAGCCCCCCCCAGCACATCTATGTTAGCTATAGGTCCCTCACCATGAACAAAGAAAACCACACTGTCTGCCTGAACCTACTTGAGTTGCTCACAGTATATCCGAACACCCTGGTCATGGGTGATTTTATCCTTCCATCATTTGGGAAACATGCTTCCCATAAGGTTCCTGGACTTTAACACAAATGCTCTGGAACAGTCTGCACCCCCACAAGGGGTTCAAATGTCTTTGAGCTAGTACTCACCAACATCAGGGATCTCTGCACCCCATGTGTGGGACCCCTCCCTGGTTAAGTCCGATCATAAATCAGTGTTGTTCAAAGTAATGACTGTATCTGACACCACCCACCCCCCCAAGAGCAAAAAGCAAACTATAGCCTCCTGAGTGATGGTATAAATAGTTTCAAACCCCCTGCCACTACTGACAACAATGACTCCTATACTGAGGTGTTCACTAATGCCCTATATAAACACATATACAAATGTATAGACTCAGACGTACGTGAACAGATCAAAACAATGTCCTCATGAAAAAATAAGCCACCCTCATGGACAGCTAGCATAAATAGGTTATACAACAAGAGAAAGAAACTGCTGTCAAAGAATAAGAGGGAAAGGTCTCTGCAAAAGAACACCATCCACAGCTTGAACAAGCAAATTAGACATCTTGTAAAGTCCTCTAAAGCTAATTACGAAACTAAATTAGCATCCCTAGCTAAGAATAATCACAAAGCATTCTTTAGCTACGTGAGAAATCTAAAAGGGAAGAGACAGCTTTGTGCTGAATTAGTAGGGGTATGGTACCACTCATACTGAACCTGAGGACATCTCTACCTAGTATCTCCAAAGAACAGGTCAAAACCACACTGTCAAGATCAGATAACATCCCAGGCTGCTTACTAAATGGTCTAAAACAGGAGTTAATGGAACCACTGGACACTGTTCAACCACAGTCTAAGTACTGGCTTTGTCCCAGCAGAGTAGAAAACAGCAACCATCATCCTCCTGCACAAAGGGAGTCCCTCAACCGACCCTGGGCACTATAGATCCATATGCCTAACCAACTGTATCTGTAAAGACCATAGAGAAGAGTCATCATGGACCTCATCAATAAGGATATGGGAGACCTTCAAATTCTTGCATTCATTAAGGGCAGATCATGCCTGTTAAACCTGGTGGACTTCTTTGAGAGTGTCACCAAAGCTTTAGATGAAGGCAAAACAGTGTATACTGCCTACCTCGACTTGGCCAAGGCCTTTAATAACAATCCCCTACTCAGGCATCATTGAGAAACTCATCCAGCTGGGGATTACCCCTTACTTCATTAGATGGGTAGCCAACTGGCTCACGGACAGAATGCATACAGTCAAAGCTGGGGTTTCCACCTCTTCCAGTAGACCTGTTTTTACCAGTGGTCTTCAGCAAGTTTCTGTACCTGGCCCCCTACTTTTTGAAATCTATTTCTCAGAAATCCAGGCGAAAATAGGTGGCCTGTGGCTAATCAAGTTTGCTGATGACTGCAAACTGGGTGCAATCATTGAATCCCCCAACAATCTCAACATTCTACATAATAGGTTTACACAGATAAGACTGGTGCCAGAGCCACAAAGTTAAACTCAATGTTATCATCCCCTTTGGCAAGGAGAAGTCCCTGAAAATTACAAGATTAATAATACCCCCAAGTTCAAACCGAGTGGTGAGAGATTTGGGAACATAGGTGGATTGCAACCTTAACTTTGATTACCATGTGTCCACAGTTGTAAGGAAGGCCTTGACATTGCACATAGTATCTAAAACTAAGGAGGTTACAACTCTGTTGTACTCGTTCCTTATCATACCAGTGATAGAGTACAATGCTCCCTTCTGTATGTTCCTCCCCCAGACTTCTGCAGCAGCTGGAGAGACCTCAGAGGTTTCCCACCTAGAAAATTCAGGGCCTTCAACACATGACCTACATGGACAGACTGAAGGCCCTGTTACTGTACTCTTTATGGTGAAGACTGCTTAAAGGTGACTTGTGCCTGGCCTATAGAGCAATCTCGAACCCTGCCGTAATGGAAATGCTACACATCCAAAAATCAAATGGGACAAAAGTCACTTGATCTAGGGACATTAACAGGACATGCTGGAGAGACAGATGCATCTCTCAGAGGTTGCCACTCCTCTGGAACAAACTTCCAATTCACGTAAAACAGAGCTTCTCAATGACCTTATTTAAGTGCAACTTGGACAATTAGATGGGAAACCGTAAACTTATGCCAGGGGTTTCACTTATGTCCTCCTTGGACAGGGGAAGCAGGTGCTGATCTGAGATTCACAACCAGTGCTGATTTTAGACTGGCATTGCAAATATAGACAGTATGTCTTGGTCTATAAGAGAACAAGGGTATAACATGGCTAGGCTTGTAAAAGCCCTAGGGCAAATAGCCTAATAACCTCCTATGATCATGTGATGAGTCTGATGGGTAATGGCATATTCATCCCTGGTTCACTGTTAGGGAAGGCATGCAGATGTTCCAGTACATTTTGGGTTATCTGTATGCAAAACATAAGGCCTGTAAACTATCATGGGAATGTAAGGGAGATCCTCACAGAAGAATAGTTTGGTAAATACCCATGAATCACATGCCCTGCTGCCACTAATGCATAATCTTTTAATAGTATTCTTTAATGCAGTCCCCATTTTTTGGTTTACATAATCATCATGAAATGCAGCTAGCCTTGCCCACTGTAAAGAAGTTGATCTGCGTACATGATCAGATTATGATAAAGGGAAAGTGGGATCAGGATGAATTAAACAGGAGAAGGGGCTCCAGTGTTGACTGTTGTAAACTCCCCCCTTTAATTCACATTAGTTAGTCCATTGTGAAATAGACTGACTAGTCCCCACAAATGCTAATACAATCCTTAACTTACAAGGGCTTGAGCCTTCATCCATCCTGTTCAGTGGTGGGTGAAGAGGTGCACATTGACTTTATCCACTGAGGATATATTTCAAAGTTTAGGTACTTTATCAACTGTGTACATCTGACTGGAGCTTGTATCTTATCGGCTTTATTGTGGAAAGGCATCTTAACAGTCATCTACACACAGGGTGGGGGCATTTAAGGGCAAGGACTCCCCTTCCAGGTTCTCCCTTGTCTCAGTAGGGCATGTTGACCAATTTTTTTTTTTGGGGGGGGGGGTATGTCAGGTTGTCTAACAGCTTGCAGTTCATGGCCTAGATGTCAGCCACATGTCTGATTGGTAGATTAATCTGAAGCATGGAATCATGTCTTTAGCAAATGTGGCCTAGTATACCAGCCAAGGGTCCTGCACAAGCCTCAATTACTTATGAGTCACTTGCTGTAAATGCAGTTTCATATGCTAGATCCCAGTCACCCTACATTTTAGGCTTTCAGGTTTCATGCTGACCCCTGAATGAGACTGTGTATGAGATTTTCTTCTTTTTTTAACACATTTCTTGCATTATCACTTGACCTAGGCAAACTTACTTTTATTTAAAAGTAATGGAACCATGTTAACAAGTTCACATTTACAAACATTATACTTCACATATTTTGGTATATATCCTATAATGTAATTAATATTGCATGTATTTTTAATTCCTACTTTCTCTTAAACCTCATTCCTCCACCAAAACATTTTTCTGAATGTATTGCTTCCACAGTTTCCATTTATTCTATGTAATTTATTGCTAGCCTTTCCTAAAGATCCCACCGCCTGTTCTTTTATTTCTGTTGCAGTATTCACTACTTCAAGTATGGTTGGTTTAGACTGTGATTTTCATTTTCTAGTAATTGTTTTTTGGCAGCCACCAGAATTAAACTTAAAGCCTTACTATGTCTAGGTAATTCAGATCTGTATCCCAAGTCAAAAAAACTTCCTTAGTTAAAATCATTTCTTTACCAAGTATTCCTGACAGAGTACTCTGCAGAGAATTTTTAAAGTCTGTCAGTTCTTTATACTTCCAAAGCATATGTTCCCAGTTATCTCATTCCTCCCCATCACACTTCCAAAATTTGCCATCTCCCTGAGGAAAATTTCTTTAGTCTGGTTTGGGTATAAAAATATCTGTTGCAAATACTTCCAGGCAAAAATCCTAAATCATCTTGATTTTGTTGCATATTTGAGAGCCATACATATGTCCTCCCTTTGTTTCTTTGTGAATTGCATATCTAAGCTCTCTTCCCAATCTTTTCTGACCTCTTTTGATTGATTCTTGTAGTTATCGTGCATTATACCATGACCCCCTATTAATATTCCAAAACGTGCACGCTGATTGGCCAGCGTGCACGTTGTAAATCGACTTATACTAATGGAAAAAGGTCCGGTCGCCCGGACTTTTTCCACTAGTGTAAGTCTTTTTTTTAAAACACTGTCTCGCTATGTTAAAAGAGTTTAACATAGCGACACAGGTTTAAAAAAAGCAACGGAGATCTCCGTTGCTTTTTTTAAAGCTGTCTCGCTATGTTAAACTCCTTTAACATAGTGACACAATGTGTAAAAAGCAACGGAGGTCTTGCTTTCTCCGTTGCTTTTTTTTTTTAAACCTGTCTCGCTATGTTAAATGAGTTTAACATAGCGAGACAGCTTTAAAATAAGCAACGGAGATCTCCGTTGCTTATTTTAAAGCTGTCTCGCCATGTTAAACCCATTTAACATAGCTAATAAAAAGCAACGGAGATCTTGCTTTCTCCGTTGCTTTTGGCCACACTCTGATGTACTGCGAGGCATGCGCAGTACATCAGAACTGCCGCGGATGCCAGACAGCTGCGGAAGGGCAGCAAAGAGGCATTATACAATGCCATTATTTAAGAAAAGTAATCGTTTCTTTTCTTAAATAATGTCATAGTATAATAGCAATAACCCACTTCTGGGTGTGGGTAATGCGATTTAACCACGGTTGTCTTTGTTTGGTCCTCGGGCTTCGGGACCAAACCATGCCAACTGTGGTTAAATCCCGCATTACCCACACCCAGGCGTGGGTTATTGCTATAGTATTTTATATGCCTTACTAATTAACCCTTTTTAACAGCAGCTTCTGTTCTACATTCATTTAAAAACTCAGCCAGTGCAGGTCTTTCACTAAGGATTCTCCTGTCTCTTTTTCTTTGCCTGTACTCTGGTATCAGTCCCTGATGTTGAAGGCAGTCAGTAGCCTGCGATCCAAATATCTTCTTGGCATCTTGCCATTCTGTCATCTATCCTTCTCATATTTGTTCACAATACCTTTGTTCCTTTGCTAGCTTCCTGCAGGAAATTCCAGCCCTCTGTTGTCTAATCTCTGGTACCCCAGTTGCAGTCATCCCTGTCAGCAGAATCTCCTTTCTCCATTACATTCCCATGACAGCTTAGTTCCTACACTTTCTGCTACTTTATGAATGATATAATTTTGACTATTCTCGAGGATCTGCATCCAAAATCCCATTCTTTCCTTATCTCTTAAACTGCTTCTTTGCTTCATCGTCATTCCTTTCCACTTTGAATTGTATCTTTCTGCTTGTGTTAAATATAATAGCTTTAACTGTGTAGCTCTGAAATATCCCTTCAAATCAGGTAAATCGAAAACTCCTCATTCTGTTGGGATGATCAGCTTATCTCACTTTCTTTCCCTCTTCCCCTCCCAAATAAAATCCTTCAACTCTTTATTAAAATTACAATCTACAATTTCTCTGTTTTATAAAACTGTCTGACCTCTGTATGAAACTAAAAAGACTAAAAGCATTTTACTGCTTGTATCTTGCTATCCATATCCATAGGCAAGAGCTTCCAGTTCTCAGTTTTTGTATTATCTTTTGTTTAGTCCCTTCCCACACATTCTTAGTTGCCAACACCAAATCCTTTTTAGTTCATACTCCTAACTACTTCATTTTTCATGTCCGCATAAATATGGGTATTGCTAGACCAGTTCATGTGTGGGTATGTAGTTTATTGTAGCCTTTTGTTTTAGTTTCATTAATTGTATATCCGGGGGAAAGATAAAAAACAGAACTCTCTCAGAATATTCCACAACACTGAGAGGTCCTATTCTGGTTCTATCAGGTCCAAAATAGTATATTTTGTAAATAAAGCCAACTTTTCTTGAACACCATAGTAATTATATCCTTGGATTTCTAAATCCCTTATTTTCTTTGCCAGTGATTCTAAGTATAAGCAGATAATAAAGGGTAAAGATAATATCCCTGCCTAGTTCCTCTGTTCAGGCACTTTTCAGAGAGGAACCCTCCCAATTTAATTCTGGTCTTCTGTCCTTCGTATACTGTATTATTCTAATTGACATTAATATTGCATCAGCAAATGCAAATGCTTCCATTGCCCTACTCATAAAATCCCAGCGTACTATGTTGAATACTTTCACTGCATCAAGACCCACCAATAACAGCAGTGTTTTCTTACATTCTGCTCCCTCTGGATCGTCATTTCTTCTATTAATGTTGTCAAATGATTGCCTTCCCTGCACAAAAGCACATTGGTCCATGCCTATCAGTTTTGGCATCACCTTTGCTATGCTTTTAGCCATTATAGACGTAAACACTCAGTAGTCATGGTTTAGAATTGAAATGAGCCTATATTAAGCAGGATCATATGAGTCTTTACTGTCTAAGTATTACAGATGCCACAGACTCTTTTCCTAAGATGTTAGTGCCTCCCTTCCTTTTAAAATACTGTTAAACAAAACCTTCCACATTTTTACAACTTTCTTACCTGCTAACTTCCAGATTTCTCCCAAAATACCATTTGTTCCCGGAGACTTTTGTGTAGATTGGTTACATATCACCATTTTTATCTCATCTCCTCCTATCTTAATTGTTAGTTGTTGAGCCTAATCTGCCTCTAACCGTGGCATATATAAGTTTTCTGTAAATATTTCCATTTGTGCTTTTACTTGATTTGCCCACTTCTGCTTTATACAAGTTTTCAAACAATTTCTAAAATACATCTAATACTAATATAGGATCTGTGTTTTTTATTGTAATAAGTTCCCTAAGTTTGGTAAAAGCCCTTTCTACTTTCTGTTGCCTAAGTCGTTGCGCCAAAGGTTTTTGTGCTCTGGAGTTATCAAAAAAAAAGTTGCTTTAAAGCAATCTTTCTAAACTCCTGCATATTTGCCACAAACTCTTGTTGTTCTCTGAGATTCCCTTTATTTTGTAATACTTTAACCTTTGCTAGCCCCTCTTTATAATTCTTATTCTTAACAAGATCTTTTTCTTTTGTCTGTACCCTGTTTTTAAACTTCACATTCATTTTATTCCACTCACTAGTTATAACTTCTGGAATACTTTCTATATTCCCCAATAACTCGTGGATAATTTCCACTATCCATTCCTCAAGTCCCCCTCTGTTTAACAGGTAGGTGGGGAAGCACCAGTGTCCCATCTTTAATTCATTATCCTGCATTTTTTTTTTTATCTTTGTAATTATCGGCACATGATCTGGAATAGGTATTGTATGTGTGTCAAAGTTTTCAGTTGAATGGACATGTTCCTATGAAATATAATTTCTAGACCATTTATTGTACCTTGAGGAATAATATGAGGACTCTCTCCGAATTCCTGCAACTGAATTCACATCTATCATACCTGCTGCTTAATTCACATCTTTCATACCAAATATTTTCATAAATGACTTCAGACATCTACCCTCTTTTGTTATATTTTCCCTTTTAGGCCCTCCAGATGCATTCTCACTGTTACAAATCAAATTCCTGTCCCACTTTATGTATGAGAATATTTCTTGAGCTAGTAGGGGTGCAAAAAATAGGAAGCTGATGACCCAGGAGTCCATCATCTCCAAGACTGATAAAAGTCATTTTTATTCTTCCAAAATGACCCCATCCCATTTCCACTGGGGAGGCATTTTAAGGCTCATGAGATACTTTGGGGATTGGGCTCTGTCCCACACACTTTCCACCATAAATGCCTATTGCCTTGGGTCAATCCCCTACCTAGGAGTTGAGTTTAAAGGTTGCCATTATTGTTGAAGCACCGAGACTCTGCTCCTGTGCCTTTGCTTGAACAAAGATGCTGTTTGCAATCTTCTGGGTGAGTGGAGTATGTCCCTGACAAAACATTTTCGCATTAACTCTTGTGTAAGGACTTTGTTTCTAGAAATTAAGAAGAACCAACAGCATGTTGCCACCTGACCTCCAGGTGAAGATTGTATTCTTCTGCCACACTGGGTCTTTGGTCCCTTAACTTTTCCCCATCTGTCTAGGCTCCAGTCTTCCATAGTTAGAAAGGCCTGGAAAGGCTTGCTGACTTCCTTGACTATGAACTTGAGCAACTGATGAAGACTTTACCCTGGGTCTCTTGTGTGGGCTGCCATGTAATCCACAGCCAAATTGGTTGTGATAATACCGTGGCCAGAACCACATTTCTGATTGTGCCTTCTGATGAAGACTTGGGTCTAAATCTTCATCATAAGCTTGAGCATCTAGCATACACTGTTATATGTCCCCTCCTGCTCAAATACAACTTGGGGAATGAAGAAATAGTTGCACCGACTTCCCCTGTAGAGGATGTCTTCTTTGGGAAGGCCTTCATTCTCATGAGAGAATTTCAGGCGGGATCTCAGAGAGATGTTTAACACGGTTATGAGTACTCAAATCTTCTAGGCCTAGAGGAGCCTAATTACGCAGTGGTGCCTTCTTCCAGTTTTCAAGGTCTTTGAAGTACTCTTTCATAAGGCATCCTTAGAGCAGGTCTTTGTGACATCTGGCCCTAAGAAACTCAGCAAATTCTTTAGGGTCCAGCAGTCCTCCTGGCACCTATATATGAATCTCATGGCAGACCCTGGTTCTCTTGATGTCACAAGGGGCTCCAGATTAGCCCCAGGGTCCCCATACACTCCCAGGTTTGATGGAAAAGTCAGGATGTTAGCCACTCTTGCCTTTAAGGCCATCATTTGCCAGACCCTCATTGTGAAGTAACAAAACAAGATTCTGAAACATGTATAAAAGTTATATTTCCAGGTTGGCCTGTATGGGACTGAAGGTGGACAAACACATTAATAAGAGTGGGCACAATGTGGTTAGTGCAGTATCTAACTCAGTAGCCACTGTAGATGCCATTAGAAAGCAAAGAGAGTTGAGATTTCAACCTCTGCCAGAGGATATTAAGGGGCAGTTACTTAGCATGACCATAAACAGGAATTTGTTCTCTCACTTATATTTTGAAAAATTCTAGGGGGGAAAAACAACAGTGGAGACTCTCCAACCATTTTTCTACCTACCAGGCAGTAGAAATTATATAGCTCAAGTGCCCTTCTGTGTGTATCAGATCAGCAGTCAGAAGCACAGGAACAAGATAACATTCAAACAGAAGTAGGTACAGGCCTTCTTGCAGTGACTCCACATGTCCCGCCTAACAATGATAACTCTGTTGGGAATATCACTCCCTTCCCCCTTCCATTTCTCCAGCTCAGCTAACCCAATTTCTACTCCTCCATTTTAATTTCTCCAGATCTTTTGGGTGTCTAATACCATGATGATAATGGACCCATGTTGGACGTTAGGATCAAATTAAAGTTCATGATGTTAGTATTGTTTTGGATCTTTGATATGAGCCAAAAGTGTTCTTTGCAGCACCAGCAGTGTGCCCAGAACTGACTCCTGCAATTCTTATGGTATTACATGTACTGGTAGCATATCTAAATACAACTGTAGATTCTTTTTTTTATTTGACCCATTGCTCCTACTACTACCATTGGAACTGTCTGGCAATCTTTCTTCCACATTGTTTTCATTTCTACTCTCAAATCCTGATATTTTTTTACTTTGTCTCTTTGTAAGTGAGACACTGTAATAATGGGTCTATTTCACGTAATCGAAACGTGAAATATCTGAGTGCCATAACATTGACACACAACGCGAATGCTAAGAAATCCAAAACACCTAAACAACGAAATTCATCATATCGAATTACCATGGTTGGCCAACGCGAACAGAATTACATTTCCTAATCATTTACAATGGTTAGGGAATGTAATTCTGTTTGTGTTGGCCAACCATGGTAATTCAATATGATGAATTTCGTTGTTTAGGTGTTTCAGATTTCTTAGCGTTTGCGTTGTCGATGTTATGGTTGTCTGGTATGTTACGTTTCGATTACGTGATATAGACTCATAATAATTAGTTGTAGCAATTTCAGTTGTCAATGCTACTTTTGTCTTTTTTTCATAGATTATTGTATCCAGTTTTTCGCATCTGTTTTTGAACTGTTGGTAATGGGTGATCCCATGTGACGTACACTTGCTTTTTGTTTCCAATACTTCTCAGCTACTTCTTATTGCAGTATTTGCACAATCCTAAATGCAACAGTCTTGCCACATTATTGTCCATTTCAGTGTACAGGCCCTCTGTCATGAGTATTTGACACACGGCAACAAGGTGTGGGACTGTTTCCATACTTTTTATAGAACCTACATTTGTCTGTTTCTCCCACTTTTTCAGTGGACTTTGTAAACCAACATGTACATAGTACACTGTCCTGGGCTGCCGTTATTAACCTTTCATCCTTTGGGTTCAACTAACCTCCTCTTTACCATTTCTACATCAAATCCTGATCAGCATGAGGCTGTTCCAGGAGATCTCTATACTTGCCACTATAATTATGGCGCTTCCACATTTCTTAACTTCTCAACAGATCCTTCTCCTTATATTCTTTCTTTTGTTTTTAGGCACATTTAGTTGCTTTCTGATTTTTGCCTACTTCTGGTTTGATTTCCATTCCCAGTTGACACTGCAATGCTTCTTCTAAACAAACCAGTGAGGTCATCTTGGACTTCCTCACCTCATGTTTTAAAACTTTCACTATGTTTGGAGCTGATGAGGTCAGCAGATATGTATGCAGTTCCATGACTGCAGAGCCATATAATCAGTTTCGAGAAGGCCCATACCTCCTTTAGAGTGTGGAATATATCATTTTGGTATAAGCTGATTTTTATATATCATTTGATAAGCATGAAGCATTTTCTGTATGTTAAAACAGAACAGCAACCTTTGTTCTTAGATGTCATGGCTGTTTTCAGTATTAATTTTATTCTTCTAAAATATTCTTTACTGAATTTTGTTCACATTTGTTCATATTTTATTGTTGATCTTTCATTTCCCAAATATTTATACAGTCCTTCCTGCTCAGGTTCCTTTATATAACATTCCTATTGCATATCTCCTGCGTTAAACATTGATTTTGCATATTTATCAAGACCAAATGCCATTCTTATATAATCTGAGAAAATTTTAACCACTTGCAGTTGTGCTTTCAACTCCTCACCTAATGGAGTATATAGTTTTAATCACCAACAAAAAGTAGATGAGAAGTCTTTAAGATTGTTTTCTGATATCCAACTTGTAAGCAAGACCTAATCTGTAAAGTAAACAGCTTAATGGTTTAAGGGCAAGGCAAAACAGCAGAAATGGTGACAAAGAATTACCCTGGAATATCCCCGTTGAATTTTTATCCCTGGGATTTTTTTCCAGCTCTGTATTATGGCATTATGTGCAACACATGATCCTTTGTTTCATATGACTTTCTTTTGTAACCCTTTTGTTCTGTGATTACATTTTCTTCTAAACGAGTTGACTATAAACTCTGTAACAGCTCCAGTATATAGTTTGTACATCATCAGAAGGCAGGTTATTGGTCTATAGTTTTTAGGATAGCTTGCAGGTTCAGTCTTAAGAGTATCGTTTTCCAGTTAACCAGATTGGTGTTTGTTCAGGATCCACATACAAGTAATTCTTACTGTGGGCTAAATCTTTGTGCAAAGATGTTAGTACTTTTTGCCAGAAGTTAGGTACGGTATCTGGGCCTGGGATTTTCCATTTAAGAGCTTTCCTTGATTTTGTTTCAGTTTCTCTGGCCATTACTTATCCCACTTCAGTATCCTGTACATTTGAACTCCTTACTGTTTCTTTTAATTTTTGTTTTATCCATTCAGCATTTTTATGTTCCACAAGGTCTTAATATTTCTCCAAAATGTGTTTTCTTTTTGGTGGTGGTTCTATCCATTTTGCTCTGCTTCCCATTTCTCTATAAAACTTATTTTGGGTGATGAGTGAATTGCTTGTTTTGTACTTTTCCTTTATATTTATCTGAATATCTTTTGCATTTTTCTGCCTGTGCTGATATCTTTAGTTTATTTGCAACAGTGTATGATAGATCCTGGTCTGTTGTGATACTGTTTGTTGCTTTTACCATGTCTATTTTTCTAAGTATTTTTCTTGATGTGTTCCTCTGCTATATTCTTCTAACAGTGACACTTGTAGTTTTCTCTGCTTGAGCCTTCTATGATGGTATTCTATCTCCCTTCCTTTCCGTTCTTGCTCTCTGTTTTTGCGATAAGACTTCATCTGTTATTTAGTTGCACAGTAAATATATCCTATTTACTTTGGTTATATCAGATGAATTTTTAATAGTCTTGATTAGTGTCATCTGTTTTATCAGACTTCTAGCAGTTTTTCGGTCTTATTTACTTTTGTAATTTATTTTTTCATCAGTCTTAATGTATCTATCTGTATTAAATCAAGCAGCTCTTCCCTTAGATCATTTTCTTCTAAACTGAGAGCACATTCTTTGCTCTCTCTCTCTCTCTCTTCCTGCAGGCATTCTACAGAAAGTTCCAGAACATCTACCTGTGACATATTCTCCAACTGCTTCCCGCATCATCTGCTTGCTTATTCGTATGGAAACTCATTGTCCCATCACGCCACAGTATTGCCAGCATCAGAGTTGGCAGTCTGGTGCCTTTGCCTGTTTCCTGCTCCTTCCTATGGAACTTTAACTGAGCTTTTCTACTGGTTTCTTACTGAAGGCTCCAGAGCATTATCATGTGGCAAGTCATCATATGCTCCCCTTTCCACCTGTTTCTGCATAGTTTGGAGACTAATTGTCCTAGCATGCTTTGACATTACCTGAGTTGATTTTCAACACTAAATCCTTTACTTTGCAGTTAATCCATAGCTTCAGTTTCTATTTCTGTAATTTCACCATTATTAATCCACTTTTCTACTTTCCCCCTTTGTTTTCTTATTTTTTGTATTGTGAAATTTTCCATTACTGGGTATCTTTGCCTGTGTTTCTCTTCGAATATCTTTGGTGCTACTTTTTGTATTGATTAGTTTTGCTTTCTCCTTTACATAAAGATTGTACCATATTGTCTTTTTTTCTTTCCCATGTCCATATTTCTTCTTCAGGTGTTGCCTGCTCATATGTTCATAGGTAGGTACTAGGCTATCTGCCCGAAGGCATTTATAATCCTAGCCAGAATGTGTTGGCTTTCGCTCCCCCCTTAGATTAGTTCCCTGTGCCTCTGTCCAGCAGAGCCACTGAAGTGATCCCCGAGGTAAACTTTGTCTACCATCCACTCGTCAAGGTTTCTTTTGAAGAGTGTTAGCGAGGAGCTCTGCCTAATGTAGATTGGGATCTTGTTCCAAAGCATGGGAAGTCTCTGGGACCGGAATCTATCCCTCCAGCACATCCTATTTATTGTTGTGGTGAGGTTTAGATCCCTAGAGCATGTGGCTCGAGGGGATAAGGTTTTCTTTAGGTGGAGTATGTCCATCCAATTCTGGGTTGGACATGGCCGTGTATGTCAGGCAGAGATCACCTCTGAGTAGCCGATATGCAACCGAGTACAGCTGTAGTTTCTTCAGTCGAGCTGCATAGGGTATCTGTTTGAGGCCAGTGATCCTCTTGGTAAGGCACTTCTGTGGTCTTTCCAGCTGTTGCAGGTGTCTTGCAAGGTACATCCCAAATGGGGCGTTGTACTCTATGATGGGTCTGATGAGTGATGAGTAGAGGGGCACAATGACCTCTTTTGATCTGGATGTGAACCATTTTGTGATTAGGTGGGCCACGTAGAAGGATTTTCTAACCACTTTGGCAATGTGATTATCAAAGGTGAGATTACTATCTACTTGGGTCCCGGTCCTCAGATCCCTTATTACATCTTCTGTATTTAGGGGACTACCACCTATATGGTAGTTTGTGGGTACTTTGTTTTTTCCAAAGGGGATGCTATGCACTTTTTGGCATTTAGCTTGAGGCCATGATTTTGACACCAGGTATCCGTCTCAGTGAGACCCTTTTGGAGGATGTCTGTGTCAGCCGGAGAGTCCATTATAGCCCCTAGTTTGCAGTCGTCTGTGAACTTGATCAGCCATAGTCCTCCTGTGCTTGCCTGTACCTATGAGAAGTATATGCCGAACAGGAGGGGTCCTAGGACTGAGCCCTGGGGAATGCCACTTGTAACCGGTTTAGAGTCTGACCTAGCTCCCGCAACTCTCACCATGTGGGTTCTGTTCGTGAGCTAGTTGGCAACCCATCTTGTGACATAGCGGTTTATGTTCAGGCTGGTGAGCTTGTCTATAATACCAGAATACGGAATGGTGTCGTAGGCCTTTGCGAGGTATAGGTAGGCTGTGTGTACCACCTTTCCCGTGTCTATAGCCTTGGTAACTGTCTCAAAGATGTCCTCCAGGTTTAGGAGGCATGATCTGCCCTTAACAAAGCCGAACGGGGTAAGGTCCAGTGTTTGGAGGTTCCCAATGTCTCTGTTAATAATTTCCATGATGATGTGCTCCATAGCCTTGCAGACCAAGCTAGTCAGGCTTATAGGGCGATTGTTCCCGGGGTCTGTTGTGGCTCCACCTTTGTAGAGCGGAATAACCGTTGCTGTGCACCACGTTATGGGTACATAGCCTGTGGACAGGCTGAGTTTGAACAGTGTGTTTAGGTGAGGGGTTAGTTAGCCTTTGAGCTCGTGTAGGACACAGCCTGGGACACCGTCCGGTCCCATTGATGATGTGTTTTTGGCTTTGGAGAGGGCTATTTTAACCTGAGTGTCTGTGATTTCAGGGACTCTACATTCTTCTGGTATGGTTATGGGCCCTTTTGGGGGTGAGAGGTGGGTGAAGTTTGCACTGAACCTGTCTGCCAGGATGTTGGTGATATCTGTCGGTTCAGTGTATTTTGTGCCATTCTGCACTAACTCCGAGCAGATCTGAGCATTGCCACTTAGATTCTTGACATAGCTACAGAATGCCTTGTGGCTATATTTGGAGTCCATGGCAATTTTTCTTTCAAAGCTCGCCTTGGATGATTTTATGAGGGATCGTAGTTTCTTGCTGATACTGATCAGGGATGTCTTCCCTTCTTGTGATTTTACTCTCTTCTGTACTAGTTTCCTCCTCCTGTTGTATAGTTTGTTTATGGCAGGAGTCCACCAGACTGGTTTCCTTTTCTTGGAGGAGTGAGTCTTGGTTTTGCTTAGGATAGCATGATCCATGCATTCTTGTAGGTGCCCGTAGAATGCATTAGTAAATGATTTTGCAGCTTGGACAGCATTATTTTTCAGCATGGGGGCTTTGAAACTTTCCACCTCGGTCTTAAGTAATGTGAAGTTTGCTTTTGAAAAGTTTTTCACGGTGGTTTTCTTGTCCGGGGGTGGGGGCGGAATGTGGATATCCAAAGTGATTTATTTATGGTCAGATCTAACCAGCAAGGGGTTGACCTCCGGTGTGGAACACCGGTCGCCCATGTTGGTGATGACCAGGTCCAATATGTTGTCACCTCTGGTGGGAGTGTTGACCAGTTGAACCTAGGGCATTTGAGTTTATAAATTCTAGGAAATGTTGGGCAAGGGAGTTAGTACTTGAGTAGTTCTCCCAGTTAATGTTTGGGTAATTGAAATCACCCAGTATTAGGGTGTTTGGTAGGGCCTTTATGTTTCCCAGTGTTTCCAGAAATTCGGAATGGGGGTCCTGGGACATGGTGGGTGATCTGTAGCAAGCTACAATTTGAATTGTAGTTTTGCCCCTTAGTTGCGCGTGGATGATCTCTGAAGCATCGTGCTGTGCCACTAACCTGGAGGTGTGGGTATCCTTGATGAATATGGATACACCCCCGCTTTTTGTATTTCAGTTTGGGTTCTTTGTCCGAAGTGTATGGTAGGAGTTGTACCCTGGTAGTGCTGAGGTGCTCTCTGAATCCTTAAACCATACTGAGGAGTGCCTCGAGTGCATGCATTTTGAGGTTTAGACTTCTGGCATTGAGTAGCATTACCCTCAGTTTTTTGTTACTTGTGCTATTTCCGGCGGTGAGTTTGTCTTTTGAGCCTTGACTAAAAAGGCAGTATGAGGGTGGCAAGAGCCTTGGCCAGTATTTGGAAGTCTAAGGGTGACAGGTGCAAGCCTTCAGCTCCAGCTATTTCTCCTTAATTTGGGGGTTCATTATTTCATCATGCTGTGACATTACCCATGTTAGACTTTCCACTCTGAATCTTTCACTTTGCAGGTATCTCATAACTTCAGTTTCTATTTGTGTAACTTCTACCTTACTAACCATCTGTTCTACAGTCTCCTTTTGTGTTCTTATTTTTTGTATTGTAAAATTTCCACATCTGGGTGCCTTTACCTGTATTTTTCTTCAAAAATCTTTAGAACTGTTTTTTAAATAATTTTGTATTGATTAGTTTGACTTTGTTTTGCATAAATATTGCACAATATCATTTATTTTACAATGTCCATGTTTCTTTTTTTATACCTTTCAAAAACTCTGGGGTTTGTTCTTTATATTTTCGCACTTCGTGTTGCTTCTTTTTCCAGGTGTCCCAAAGTTTCTTTGTCTATGTAGTGCTTTCCATGGATCTATTCTAGTAATGACTGCAAATTTGCATTTGAAGCTTTTGACAGTTTTTCGTATGCAAGTATTTTTCTTTCCCCTAATTTCCTCTTAATCTTTCTGAATATCTTCTGTCTGGAAATTCTGGGCTTCTTGCATAATAGTAACAGCACATAATTTCTCCTTTATCCTCAGTAGTTCACTCTGTTATCTTTGACTCATTTTTGTCCTGAACACTTTTGTGTTTTCTACAAGTAGGGGTCTATCCTCTCCAATGAGCCTGGATCTTTCCATCCTCTTTAAAGATAGTGGGTCTTTCATGTCCATCCACTAAGGAGGGATGATGTTCCACCTTGAGACCTCAAATGTATGCTTGAGGAATTGACCTTTGGTTCATTCAAACAAGCAGCTTTTGCTGTTCTCAGATACCTGTCCTGGAAGACAGCTCTGCTGGCTGCCATTACTTCATCTTGGAGGATATCAGAGTTGTATGCCCTTGTGTAAGAAGCCTTTCATTGTATTCTAACAAGGAAGAGTGAACCTTGGAACAAATCTTTTTTTAATGCCAAAAGTGGTTTCATAGCTTGCCCTTGGCCACACCTTTCTGATGCCAAAATTCTTTCAAAAATTCAGAAAAATGTTGAGTGAGTTATTTTAGTTGTTGGATGTTCACAGGCAACTCAGAACCATGGGTTTTAGGCAGGTGGAACAATGTCATTTATTCCAGGAAAACAGGACAGGACAGTCTCAAAGTAAGCACTTTCCAAAAGCTAGAAAATCGCATTTTGTTCTGGTATGAAAACAGTGGGGAAACTCTGAAGGTACAAGGTAGTGTGCATTCTACCTGCGCAAAGAATGTTTCTGCCAAGAGTTTTTTCAGGTCTGCTACCTGGCCATCCATTTACACATTTTCATATGTCATTTGTTTGCTCCCCACCAGAACTTTGCCTTACGATTCCTCTGATTTCATGTAGTTGGTATATTTGTTTTAGCAGAACAGGAGATTGGTATTCCTGGGCTAGGCAAGAGCCATACAGCCAATTTGTTCCTGCACAGTAAAACCTAGACAGCACTCTGTTCACCTACAAAAGTAAGGTGGTGGGGAGCCGGCCAACTTGCTGGCCTGGGGTGTGGCCTGCCCTGACCCCTCCTTGGTTCCTACAAGCCCACAGTCGCTATCTCCCAAGAGGAAGTCCTTTCAGCTACATAGTGCAGATGTACTGTAGAAGCATGGACCCAGCCAGCTTGTACCTCCACTAGAGGAACAAGCAGTGCTCTCTCACTAGGTGTCACTTACGTAGCCAACCAAAGCTGCCGCCTTCCCCTCAAGATGGATAAGCAGGCAGTGACTGATCACTTCCATCCTCCCTGACCAGTTCAAAAAGACACCCGTGCTGCTAATCAAATTTAGGTCACTTGTGGCATAGTCATGGCTTTATCTTTATACATCACAGAGGTCATCTAACTGACATTGTTTAAATTAGAGGTATAGTCCATGAGCATGGTAGAGGTTGGCAGTGCTAACCTGCAGAGCAATATCTGAGCTCCCATTATCCTGAAATATGAGAGACAGAATGAACCAGTTCAGTTCTTGGTACTGGATTCCACATTCTTGCTCTGACACTGCTTTAGTAATCTTCCCATGTAGTAATAGTACTGCAGCAGTGATCAGTATGAATAATGTAGTGTACACATGTCGCAACAATAGATATGGGAGAAGGATCATTGTTGCAGTAATAGTTCTTACCCAGCATTCCCCCTTTTTTGGTCTTCTCAATTTCACTGGTTCATACTAGTTGTTGGTTGACTAAAGGGGTTATTTCCAGCCATGGCTGCCTCTCCAGTAGTCCATTGTCTGTGTCTGCAATTGATTCTTTCCTCTAGAGATTATTGCCTATTTTTTCTTCTTTGTACCAATGTTTTTGGATTAAAAAAAAAAAGAGAGAGACGGCTTTTCCCACCACTAATAAAATTTCCCATATTTTTACTGCCAGAACAAAACCAGAGAAGTGTGATCTTGGCTGCCTCTTTCATCCGTGATGCAGCTATGCTTCCCTTTGGGAGAAATAAACCTGTGTCAAGGTGCTTGTAGAGCACTGGGAATTGGTCAAGTCAGATGGACTCCATCTGCAGCTATTTTTTGTATGTCATCAATACTGCTGCGATAGTGATCATATTCTGATATCTGCTGTTATGGTGAGTGTATTGATTAGTGTCATTCAGGTATATTCATTAATTGCATAGAAGTTAAATTGGGGGAGTGCAAAACTTAGCAAGCCCTTATAGGCTTGAATATGACATCATGGCATTCACTGGCACAAACATTCGTGATTATGTGCGCTTGAAGATTGAGAATTTTTTCCAAACTTGGGTATCAGAAATGGAAATTCCGTCAGCCAAATTATCCTGCATGGTAAGTTAATACCTATCATTTGTATTCTGCATTTATGAGCAATGATTGTACTTAATGGATGTTTTGATGTAATGCCATATCATTTATCAGGTAACCTCTTGAAAGATTGGGTCCTGCATTAGCAAATTCCTTAATATGGCGACTGAACTGCCAAAAATCTGGACTTACATAAAAGTCCAAGATTGCCATTTCTCAGAATATTCCCTTTCCCTCTTAGGTATGACTTTCTCTTGCTATATATAAGTTTGGGGTTGTTAGGGACGTGCCGTCCTACAAAGGAGATGTTGAAAAGGAGAAGAGTGAAGTTTTATATTCACTTTATTTTGCTTTCTGTCTTTTTGGCATGTGGGGACTCGGCATTTGAGTCCTGACATTTCAACAGGGAGCCCATTTGGTGCTGTGTTATAGTAGTGCAGACTGTACTGTTGAGCACACTATATTGTGGCTGTTTCGGTGGGGAAAGGGATTACCATTATATGTACAGAAGGATTATTCTTTTCTGTATAATTTAGAAACAGAATTTGATAGCTAGTGAGTCACAAGAATGTTTCTAGAGAGACAAAATTTTCTATCAGTATACTGTAAATTTGGACACCATTAATGTACCTTAGAAAACAAATCAGTTTAATTTGCCTCCTGCAGGTTCAACAAACGTTTTTACTTGTGGCTCAGAACAACACAGTCATCTAACTTCAGAAATTAACTTCCTGAAAGAGCAAAATCAGTCCCTAAAAGAGCAGACATTAAAAATGTCAAAAGGTAAGCACTTATAATAATGTTCAGAGCTGCTTTTATTGTAGATGTTTGGGTTACATTTCAACAAGTTTTGTTTTTATAACACCATCTTGTTAAAGTATGTATAAGCATTACAGTTTCTGAAATAGCTATTTTAAATTAATGTGTGCTTAACACTGTACCTACACTTATGTTTTAAAACATACATCACATTTTGTATACGCATTTGTTTTTCTTTTCTTCGAGTTCTCTTAAAATAGGCCATGTCCATTAGGGTTAATCCCATCAACAAAATGTTAATGAATAAATAATTATCAGATGAAATCATTACATTGTATGTTGATGTCCTTCAAGGATGCATCTGCAGTCCTTACAAATGGGTTGTCCTGTCGTCAGGCAGCCCTTCGGTCGGCCGGATTCCAAAGTCTGGGTCTGGCTTCGGCTGGTGTCGCACTTCACCCGACGTCATAGCTGCAGTTTTTCGGGTATAAAGGCATCAGCCGACGCCATCTTCCTCAGTCTTTCTTGCCGCGTGGCGCCCGAAGCAGAAGCTGTTCGCAAGTGCCGGTCGGTCAGAACCAGAGATTTCATACCGAATACTACTTCGAAGACTTCTAAAAAGCTAAGTACCCCGTTGGGGACTCTTTCTTGCCTCAGCCGATGTCAGAAAAAGTGAATAACTGTTTAACTTGTGGGAAACAAATACCTCATAAAGATTTCCACTCTTACTGCTTACCTTGTTTAGGCCCAGACCACGACGTAGCAGCTTGTCTAGCCTGTGCTTCTTTTAACCGACGGACGCTTAGACGTCGGTCAGAATTTGCAGAACAGTTTTTCGGCTCTGAATTTGCTTATATCATGCCGTCGGACCCTCCGACTTCACAAATTACCAAAAAACGCAGGGAAAAGGACCGACACTCGCGGTCCGCGGTTTCGGCCGAAACCGCGGTTAAGCCAACCACGAGTGTCTCGGTTTCGGCTGAAACCGAGCAAGCAGTTCTTCCCCCGGCCGAAAACATGCCTTCTACCGAGGCCTCTTCTAGCCTGGTGGAATCGGCTTCTGAAATCCAACCTTCTGTTGCGGTTTCTCAGGAATTATCAGACACTATTCCCTTGGATATTTCAACCCCTGCACGTGGAGCTGCTAGGCCTCCTGCAGCCATGTCTATTAAGGCCTTTGCCAGGGCTAAAGCAGCTAAAGCTTCAAAATCGGTGCCTGTTAAACCCCCCTCTCACAGGCCCAGCTCCAGTTCCCATATGCTTTCTTTGGCTGAGGATCTCATTTCTTTAATTCGTGGCTCCCAGCCTCATCCAGACAGGGCCTCTCATCCACCTCCAGAGAAGAGGCCTAGAGCAGAGCCCCCTGAACCAGTATCCACAGATGACTCCTCTGATGACTCAGAACATACAGACCCTCCTGAGGCTCCTTATTCCCCTTACGAAGACTCTGATGCTGAAGAGTCCATTCCTTCAGCCTCTCCACCTGAGGAATTTTCCTTTGGGGAAACCTTGCATGCTATGAGGGAACAATTTCAGTGGCAGGGGCAAGATTTCTCAGACTCCAGAAAAGGCTTAGAACCTTTCTACATTTGCCACAGCATAGGCCTTTAGCTATACCTCCAGTTCTTTCTGTTGTAGATGATGCATTTAATGATGCTTGCACTGCTCCTGATTCATTACCTCCGGCCCCTGCTAAGCCCGATAGGTTCTACAGGGTCCCGGACACTCATCACCATTTATACAAGGCTCCTTTTGCAGATCCAGAGACTATCTCCCAGGGTCCTAAAGCTGTAGCAACTACATCTGCTAAAAAAACCCTCCCCTCTGAAAGAGAATCCAGATCCTTAGAGAGATGGGGTAAAAAAGTTTACACTTCTGCTACTTTGTCAGCTAGAGCTTTGAACTGCCAATTCCATATGATTCAATATCAAGAGTTTATGCTTGACCAGTTAACTAAAAAGCTGTCCTCTGAAGAATCTCTAGATAAAAAATATGTTCAGGAAATGGTACATAACATACAGCAGGTTAGTAACCATTCTTTAAAATGTGGCTATGATGCACTGGAGGCTTCCTTTAGATCAGCCATGACTGGCACAGTTATCCGGAGACATGCATGGTTGAAAGAGCAGGCATTACCAGACCATGTCAAATCTAAGCTTTTGGATGCACCCATGGACAAGGTCAATTTATTTGGTTCCCCTGCACAGCAGGTACTAAAGAAGATGGAAGAGAAGGCGAAATCTGTACAAACAGTGAAAGATTTCTTACAGGTTCAACCTCCAAGGTTTAGCAGGAACTGGCCCTCCAAAAATTGGTCCTTTCCAGACTCCTCTAAGACACAGAGAGGCAGGAATAGGCGTTCAAGAGGCAGAAACCAATCCAGGGGTGCCTACAGGGGACGCCAGTGGCAAGGTAACAACCAGCGAGGCACGGACGCAGCCACCACCACTACAACAACACAATCACAGTGACTTGGATGTGGCACCGCCTACCAGGGAACAACTGGAAGCACCCTTAGGCGGAAAGCTAACTTTATTTTCAAAGAACTGGCATTGCATCACAAGGGAAAAATGGATTTTGCAAACTATAGACCAAGGTTACAGGTTCCATTTCCATACTCTACCAGGAAAGAGAGGAATGCCAAACCTACCACCTACTCAAAGGGCAGAAGCTCTAAAGCAAATATCTCAATTATTAAGAATGAGAGCTGTGGAAAAGGTACCATCTATGGAGCAAGGAAAAGGATTTTACTCCAGACTCTTCCTGGTACCAAGAAAAGAGAACAAATGGAGGCCTATTCTCGACCTGTCCGCTTTAAACACATTCCTCGTTGTTCCAAAATTCAAAATGCTGACCCTACAGCAGCTTCTTCCCATGCTGGGCAAGGAGTCTTGGCTGGTAACTCTAGATCTCAAGGAGGCATACCTGCACGTCCCCATACGACCAATTTTCAGAAGATACCTCAGATTTCTTGCAGGATCAGAGCATTATCAATTCTCAGCATTGCCCTTTGGCTTATCTACTGCGCCCAGAGTGTTCACGAAATGCCTGGCATCAGTAATTGCTCATTGCAGACTTCAGGGGATCCAAATTTATCCCTACCTGGACGACTGCTTGATTCAAGCGGACAACAAAAGCAAACTAACAGAAGACTTACAAAGAGTCATTTACCTACTGCAAGCCCTGGGATATACAGTCAATATAAAAAAGTCAAGGCTGACTCCATCCCAAAGAATAACTTTTCTGGGTGCAGAGCTGGACACATCAAAACAAATGGCATTCCTAACTGCAGAAAAGCAAGAGCAACTACCTCTCTACTTCTTGGCATTAACAAAGCAGAACCATCTAACTGCAAGAAAAGTACTGCAAGCCCTAGGCTTCATGGCATCCTGCATAATTCTGGTCCCTCATGCCAGACTACATATGAGAAAGCTACAGTGGTACCTAAAGAATTTGTGGTCCCAACACAAGCACAGCCTAGAAGCCAAAATTCCAATAATCCCATGCCTGAAACAAGAGTTCCTATGGTGGGCTCAGGCCTGTCAATCAAACAAAGGATTGCCCTTCTGCAACAGTCAACCAAGCCAAACCATCACGACAGATGCCTCAGACCTCGGTTGGGGGCACACATGCTGGACAAGTGCATACAAGACTTATGGACTCAAGACCAGCTGCGCCTGCACATAAATCTAAAGGAAATGCTGGCAGTAAAATTGGCAATCCAGTCATTCAGACCATTTCTCCAAGAAGGTCAGTTGATGATAAGGACAGACAACACCACAGTTATGTGGTACATCAACAAACAGGGAGGCACACATTCATATCCTCTATGCCGGCTGGCACTGGACCTATGGGATGTGGCTCTGAGCTACAACATTCAGTTACAAGCAATTTTTGTACCGGGAAAAGAAAACATTCTGGCAGACATTTTAAGCAGAACTACCACAGATACCCACGAATGGATGCTGCATCCGGACATCTTCAAAGCCATCACAAGAGAATGGGGATTACCACAAATAGACTTATTTGCATCCCCACTCAATCACCAGCTAAAGAAATTCTGCACAAGTACGTACCATCCACTTGCTTGGAAGGTGGACTCCCTATCTTTCAGTTGGAAAAACCTGACAGCTTATGCATTCCCACCACTTCCTTTGATGCACAAGGTGCTTTTGAAGATCAAAGAGGAACGTCCAAGGATCATTCTGATAGCTCCAGACTGGCCAAGACAACATTGGTACCCATTGCTGAGGAGCATGTCTCGGGAACAAATATGGACACTGCCCCTGATCCCATTGCTGTTAACACAGAACAACTACAACATCCTGCATCCAAACCTGAAAACTCTGCAGCTAACTGCCTGGAACATTACATAAGGACAATTAACCCAGATTTATCCCAAAGGGTTAAAGACATAATCCTTGAGGCTCATAGACCTTCAACAAGAAAGAATTATGCAGCAAAATGGAAAAGATATCTCATTTGGAGTACTGCAAAAGGAGAAGATGTGGCGCTAGTAAACATAGCCAACATACTGGAGTACTTGGCAGAGCTCTTCCATGCAGGCCTGTCCTATTCTTCCATCAAGATACATGCATCAGCTATTTCAGCAGAATACAGCTTGGATCCTCCTGTCTTCTCTCATCCTCTGCTCAGACAGTTTCTGAGAGGAATTAAAAATGTAAATCCTCCCAGGAAACCACCATTGCCAGCATGGGACTTGAACTTTGTGTTAGAAAAATTGACACTTCCCCTTTCGAACCAGCAGCAACAGCAGAATTACAATACTTATCCTGGAAGACTGCTTTCCTACTGGCAAGCACCTCAGCAAGAAGGGTCTCTGAACTACAGGCATTAATGGCAGTGCAACCCTTCCTGATCTTCCATCAAGATAGAGTGTCCATGAGAACAAATCCCACATTTATGCCTAAGGTGGTATCCAGAGTGTCTTTAAATCAGGCTATCCACCTACCTACATTCTTCCCCAACCCACAGAACAGGGGAGAAAGACTGTTGCATACCTTGGATGTACATGGGCAATTACGCTACTACCTGGACAGGACCAAGTCCAATAGAAAAACTGACCAGCTTCTGGTAGCATATGCAACAGGAAAGGAAGGAAAATCTATTTCAAAACAGACAATCTCCAAATGGATAGGAAATTGCATTAGATTTTGTTACTCCTACCATGGAAAGAAAACTCCAGAGAACATCAGGCCTCACTCCACAAGGGCTACAGCCACTACCACAGCTTTCTTACGAGGAGTGGCTACCAAGGACATTATAGAGGCTGCTACTTGGACCTCCGTGCATACATTTGCCAAGCATTACATTTTACCTTTATACTCTAGATCCCGAGCAGGTTTTGCCACTGCTGTTTTGCAAGGGATCCTAACTACACCATAATCTCTACTTTATTCCTCCTCGCCTAGTTTAGCTATGGTATTCTACCCATTTGTAAGGACTGCAGATGCATCCTTGAAGGACATAGTACAGTTTTGTACCTACCATAAATGTAGATGTCCGATAGGAATGCATCTGCAGTCAGGATTACCCACCCACCTTCCCTCTGTGGTACTCCTAGGGTATTTGCCATCCTTCAGCTAGCTTGGGGGGGATCTATTATGGTGTATTTGTTTGTATATATGTACATACATGCTTATTTTATGTGTTTGCTCTCTACTATTTGGAAACATTGGCATTTATCCAAATTTAGCCATCAAAGAGGGCACCTGGCATCTGGGGCAAGAAACACTGAGGAAGATGGCGTCGGCTGATGCCTTTATACCCGAAAAACTGCAGCTATGACGTCGGGTGAAGTGCGACACTAGCCGAAGCCAGACCCAGACTTTGGAATCCGGCCGACCGAAGGGCTGCCTGACGACAGGACAACCCATTTGTAAGGACTGCAGATGCATTCCTATCGGACATCTACATTTATGGTAGGTACAAAACTGTACTTTCTTATGAGACATATTATCAGGAAGTCAAAAACTTAGACGTGTGTTGTTGCATTTCTAATCAGCTGCATTTTACAGTTAATTTAATTTGTGGATATGCTCCTAATAATAAAGCTACCTGCAAGTGATTTAAAAAGAAAACAAAGATTATGACGTGTTTTCTTATGTTTTAGTGTCACTCTTGACTTGTTTTTCCCTTATCACCACACCCAAAAATTTCATGTTAGGTACTGGCAATAATTACATTCACTAGCATAATATTCTGGATAATCAAAAACAATGTTCTACTTTAGAGGCGAGGCTACTTATTTACATTGCAATTTTACTAATACAGCATCAGATGTGTTAATTTTCAGGGATGGGTGATGCCATTCCATATCTTTGTTGCAGTATTTACCTAAGAGATCTCCTGCCAGAAATAGCTCAACATCTGGCCAATATACCAAAGCCTTTAGTTCTTACAGGTGTTATGTCACACACATGCTCCCCACACAAGGCGTAGGGCATAAAAGTGACACTGACACACACACACACACACACACACACACACACACACACACACACACACACCTTCTTTGCCACCAGTCTGAGCACCAGTGTTGAACGTCAGTCTGAATGCCTGCCGTTCTGCTGTGCTGGTTATCAAGCCGTGGTTTCAGATAAGCATCCTGTTGGTATTTCTTTCTCTTTCTTCTGTTTCTTGTTATTGTGTTCTAGTCATCTAGAAAGGGAAAATGTCAGTACGGGAGGCAGATTACACATAAATATCACCATGGTGAACTCTCTCTCTTGTTTGGGTGCTCCCCACAATTATATGCAGTGCTCTATCTGCCAGGGATTTGTGCTTAAGACCCCATATAGTTGTCTTTCCTTCTTGTCTATATGCCTGGAGAGCCAACTTAAGTTATTTGCTCAGGGTGCTGTGGTAGAATCCTCCTGTCCCGAGGGCCAACTATCTGCCAAAAAGAAGACTAAAAAAGTTGGGTCTGATTCGGCTGCTATCCAGTCTCTCCCGGACATCTCTTTTGAGGTTGGTGAAAACTAGGCGGACTGTCCAGTGGCTGGTTCGGATTCCTCTTCTGCAACCCTTTTGGCGGCCAGCATGGATCCTGCTTCTCACATGTCCTCGGAGGATTTTCAAAGTCTATACCCAACATTGAGGGGGAACTTTGATTATATCCAAAGGACCAAGGGGGATTCCTCCGATCTTAGTAATGGAGGAGATTTGTGCAACAATTATAGAGTCACACCTGAAGTCTGACCCACTGAGGGTGTTTTGAGAGGATGTCCCACAGAAAAAGAAAAGCATATTTCCCCTGTTGTTAATGATCCAAGGCATGAATAGCAGGAGTTCACTCAGGCTTTATATAAAATAGGCTTGAAACCTCCCCAAGGGGTCTCTGTTCCTGCTCCTCCCTGGTCTTCCACTCCACTCAAGAGGCCTAGAGAGTTAGATTGTTTGGAAGAGGTTCTGGACTCAAGGGAAGAATCCTTGGCTTATTCTTTCCAAATCCCATCCCTTATCTTTTCTATGGAAGGGGATCTTTCTAAATTCCTTTCCACCCCTTCCTCTGTTACCATGAGTTTTGCACAAGCTCATGCAGGAATCTCCCATAATCTTGCTAGTGACTCCCTTTTGGCCCAGACAACGTTGGTTTCTCCTCCTTTCTCAGTTGACCAGGAGCAGTCACAACAAGTTACCTCATTGCGTGGATCTTCTCACACAAGCCAAAGGATCTGTTATCCATTCTCAGTTGTCTTCTCTTCACTGAAGCTGTTGGTGATTGGGATTTGATCCCTTTCAGGTACCTGTTTTCTGAGGATGTGCTTCAGGTTCTGCAGGACGTCAGGAACCCCACTAGCAGAAAATCATACATGTCCAAATGGAAGCAGTTTTCTGTTTGGTGCCTCTCTTGCCATCAGGATCCCCTATCTTTGGACGTTTCTGTGGTTCTGTCTCGTATTTGTGTGATCTGCTCCATGCTGTGTTGGCATATTCTTTAGTTAAATCTCATCACCTGGGTTGGGAGGGTGGCTTAATGGCTAAGGTGTTTGCCTTACAAACACAAGGTGCAGGGTTTGAGTCTCACACATAGGCTTAAAATGGCTCGCAAGGGCAGTTAGCTTAGTACTAAACTATGAACTATGAACCTATAATCTTTCATCAGTTTCTGCTTGGCTGCCCTTAACTCCTCCTCTGGCCTCTAGATTTCAGGTCAAGCAATTTCTTAAAGGCGTCCTTCACATCAGGCCTCCTAGGATTTCTATTCTGCCTTCCTGGGACTTCAGTTTTGTAGTTGAAAAATTGACTCAGGCTCCTTTTGAGCCTGCTTCTTCAGCTTCCTTACAACATTGTACTTGGAAGACTGTTCTTCTTTTCAGTCTCACTTCAGCCGAGAGTGTGTCTGAACTCCAGACTCATGTCTATTCCTCCTTTTAGTTTTCTACAGAGACAGGGTGCCTGTTCATACTAATCCTTCTTTTATACCCAAGGTGGTCAATGAGTTGTCCCTTGTCTATTCATCTTCCTTCCTTTTTTCTTTTTCCATATTCTGCCAATGTGAAGGTGCTTTACACCTTGGATTTGCATAGTCAGATATTATTTGGATAAAACTAAAGTTATTCACAAATGTGAGCAGCTTTTTGTTTCCTTTCATTCCAGGACTTAGCTGTTTCTAAGCAAACCATCTCCTCATGGATTTCTAAGTCTATTTCGTTTTCTGTTCTTTTCATGGAAATGTCTTTCCCATTCTGTAAAGGCTCACTGTACTAGGGCAGTTGCCTCCTCTGGTGCTTTTTCCAATGGTCTGGAGCAAATTCCATCCTTGAGGCTGCTATTTGGTTCTCTGTTCATACTTTCACTAAGCATTACAAATTGGATGTTATTTCCAGGGCCAGGACAGGCTTTGCCAGGGATATCCTGCATGGGTTTGTGGAGATGTCTTCCTCCTCCAAGGCTTCCTTTTGAGCTCTTGGACTCTCCCTTAGGTAAAGAATACTGCAGCAGAGAAATGGAAGGACATGGTACAGTTGTGTAAAATCTTACCATAACAGTAGATGTCCTTCTCTTCACTGTTACAGTATTCACTATCTCCCTCCTACCCCCTCTGTTCTGCTCTTGCCCTTCTGGCCAGGTGGTTCTTCTTCCTCTTCATTTTCCCTCCTCCTGGATGCATATGTTCTCCTTATCCTTAAGGGCATTCTATTTGTCCTAGTGCTTTTTTAGTTCTGAGTGCATGCGTCCGTACATAACATTTATGCCCTACGCCTTGTGCGGAGTGCATACATGTGATGTACGATGCCTATAAGAACTAAAAGCTTTAATATACTGGCTTTAGACGTTGGGCTATCCCTAGCAGGAGATCCATTAGGTAAAGAATACTGCAACAGTGAAGAGAAGAACATTGACTGTTACTCTAAGAATTTACACAGCACTACTTTCCACCTGTGAGAAATATGTCAGATTTTCTTACTAGGATGTAAGGTTCCCTTCTTGCTGCACACCATGGAAAACTAGTAGCTTATACACTGCTGCAGATAGTGAAGCATTTTGGATACAGTCTTTTATGATGTCATGATAGGATTTTTCAGATTCAAGAAAAACTTCAAGGAGAGATGCTTTCCAGTGAAATTAATTGTAAAAAAATGGCACATTATTTTCATCAGACACTGTAAAATTTGATGTGGTATATGGTAAGAAGAGTACTCTCATAACTAAAGGTTGATTATTTACATAAAGTGTGACAAGTCACTGTAAAAGTTTGTCCCAGCAGATGTGTTTGATGGACTGTGGCTCTCGTATTACTGCCTTTCTTGTTGTGTTCATGGTTAATGAAAACAGTGTTTTATATTCCTCCATTCAGGGAGTGAGGTTCTCCCCAAATTGTTTCCAGCAGGTGATCTGCCAGAGTATAATCACAACTATATTTTCAACTAACGCACACACTCACGCAAATATCATTGCACCAGTTATGTGTGGAGTGTAACAGTAGTACACACACTATTAGCAGCCTGTCACACACACACCCATAAGTAAACATGAAATACTCATGACTGGCTTGTTACGCAAATATATACAGTGTTAAGATAACCCAGTAGGTGACATGATCTGTCATTATATAGATATACACAGTGATCACATGTGTGCATTCAGCTGCAAAAGGAGTGCACCATACAGAGCACATCAATATGAAAAATAGTTGCAACACAAGCAAGCATTCTAGGCTATCACATGTGTACTACTTGCTCTGAAACACCAATTCTCTGTTAGGCAGTAAGCACTGCCTTCAAATCACTCTGTGAAGTCTTTGGTGCATCGATCACTGAATGTAAACTTTTGTACCACCAGACAGATTCCTTTGCACAAAACTTAATCAACTGAAAAAAAAAAATAATTGGCACACTTATGCACAGGTTAAAACATAAAAGGTTGCACACTAACTCAATTTCACAAAGAACTGAATTTTGTTTGGGATTGTGCTAATGTACTACTGCAGTTTCAGTACTTGCAGATGCAGATGTTCTTCATCTCACATTGCTGCAGTCCTTACTCTTGGGTAGTCCGCTGTCCTCGGTCGGCCCGAATATCAAAGTATAAGGCTGACGTCGGTCAAGGCGCATTTGACTGACATCAGGACGTCAGGGTACAAATGCGCATGACCGACGTCATATCCTCAGTCTTTTTTGCCGCATGGTCCGATGCAGAAGCAGCATTGCAAGTGCCGGTTGGCGTTCTGAGATTTTTCGATTTCGAAGTTTCAGACCGAGTTCAAAGTTGGCTAAGTACCCTGTTGGGGAATATTTTAGTTTTTCTTGCCTCAGTGATTTACCGGATGTCAGAAAAAGTCAATAATTGCATTTCTTGTGGGAAACAGATACCGCATAGAGATTATCATACTTTGTGTATTCCTTGCTTAGGGCCTGAGCACGACGTTGTTGGCTGTCGCTCTTGTGCTAGATTCAATAAACGCACTATAAAGAGAAGGTTGGATTGTGCCAGGTTAGTCTTTGGGAAGCGGTGCAATTATAAAATGCCGTCGGATGCTCCGACGCCCGCTTCTTCGAAGAAGCGCAAGGACAAAGCAGTTAAGCCTAGGCTAGAAGAACTGTCTGTGCCGGACGCCGGTTCTTTAGAGGTGTCGGTGGAGCCGGTGGCTCCACCAGAGGTTTCTTTGTGTTCCCAGGGTGAGACTTTATTATTGCAAGATGTGGCCTCTCAGGAGGCAGGTCAGGCTGAGGGGGCTTCTCAGGTTACTATACTCCCCTCCCTTCCTAGGGTGGCTAGGCCCTCTCCTTCTGTTTCAAAGGCTTCTCCCAGGGGCAGGCCAGGTTCAGTTTCAGTTGGTGTCACTCCTAGTTCTTCTGGAACTGTGCCCAAGAAGCATATGCTTAAAATGGCAGAAGATTTGATTACTTTGATTAGGGGTTCTATGCCCCCTCCTGATAAGAGACCTAGGGTGGAGCCTGAGCTAGGGAGTTTTGAGCAGGCTTCAGATGTTTCAGAGTCTTCGGCTGAAGACTTGCAGGAGTACTCTCCTTATTCTGATTCTGATGTGGATGATTCTACTCCTTCTGCTTCTCCTCCTGAGGATTTTTCTTTTTCAGAAACTCTTCATTCCATGAGGGAGCATTTTAAGTGGGAAGGTCAGGACTTCTCTGATTCCAGGAAAAGGCTTAGGGAATTTTGTTTTACCCCAGCATAGGCCTTTGGCTATACCTCCTGTTTTGGATGTAGTGGAAGATGTTTTTACAGAGGCTTCTCTTAATCCTGATTCTTTGCCTCCTGCTCCTGTTAAACCGGATAGGTATTACAGGGTGCCTGAAGCTCATAAGTTTTTTTTAAGAGTCCTAGGGCAGACCCAGAAACTGTTAGCCAGGGGCCTAAAGGTGTTAAGGCTTCTGTTGTAAAGAATCCGGTTCCTGCAGACAAAGAAGCCAGGGCCTTGGATAGATGGGGAAAGAAAGTTTATACTTCTTCCACTCTTGCTATGAGGGCTTTGAATTGCCAGTTTCACATGTTGAAATACCAAAACTATCTCCTTTCACAATTGAAGGCTAAGGTTGATGCTCTGGCAGAAGGTATTGATTGTAAAGAGTTGCAAGATTTAGTACATGTTTCTGAACAGGTGGGTAAGCATTCTTTGCAATGTGGTTTTGATGCTGTACAGGCCTCGTCTAGGGTGGCTGCCACTGGGTCAGTTCTTCGCAGGCACGCCTGGCTGAGGGATCAGAATTTGTCTGACCATGTTAAAACAAGGATTTTAGATGCTCCTTTGCAATCTGACGTGTTGTTTGGTTCTCCTGTTGAGGCAGTTTTAAAGAAAATGGAAGACAAGGCTAAGTCTATGCAGACTGTTAAAGATTTTTTGCAGGTTCAGCCTCCAAAGTTTAGTAGAAATTGGCCTACTAAGGGGTGGACGTATCCTTCTTATGATTCCCAGTCTAGGGGTAGATCTAGACGTGGTAGGGGCAGAGCTCAGGGCTCTTTCAGGCCTAGAACAGGGAGTTCTCCTGCACAGTCTTCGGGTGAGGGCAGGGTCAGTCCTTTCGTAAACAGACCCAATGACCTACCTTTTCAGCTGCCAGAGCCTTCTCGTCTGGCAGCACCTTTGGGAGGAAGGTTGGCACTTTTCAAAGAAAATTGGAGTTTAATTACCCAAGACAGATGGGTATTGGATATCATACACCACGGCTACAGGTTTTATTTCCATACCTTGCCTCCTTTCAAAGGCATGCCAGACGTTCCTCCTCAACAAAGAATAGAGGTTCACAAGCAAGTTTCTCTGTTGCTCCAAATAGGGGCCATACAGCCGGTCCCTATGCCAGAAGTGGGCCTAGGATTTTATTCTCGCCTGTTCCTAGTACCAAAGAAGGGGAACACGTGGAGACCAATTTTGGATTTATCTATCCTCAACACTTATCTGGACATTCCCAAGTTCAAAATGTTGACGTTGCAGCAGCTTTTACCTCTGCTGGGCAAAGATCATTGGATGGTAACTTTGGATCTCAAGGAGGCTTACCTTCATGTTCCTATCAGACTAAGTTGCAGGAAGTATCTGCGTTTTCGAGCTGGGTCTTCTCACTATCAGTTCTCTGCATTGCCCTTTGGCTTATCTACTGCGCCCAGAGTGTTCACGAAAGTTCTGGCTCCAGTGATAGCTTTCTTCAGGCTAAAAGGAATACAGATCTATCCTTACTTGGACGACTGCTTGATTCTGGCTCAAGGAAGGGAAGAGCTTCTTCATCATTTGGAATATGTGATAGCAGTGCTAAGATGCCTGGGGTATTCTGTGAACGAAATAAAGTCCAGTCTAGTACCCTCTCAGGACATGTGCTTTCTGGGTGTGAGACTGAATACAGCATCCCAGATGGCCTTTTTAACCCCGGACAAACAAAAGTGTCTATCCCTTTACTTCCATCAACTATCTCATCAGTCCGGGCTGACTGCAAGGACAGTCCTTCAAGCCTTAGGGTTCATGGCATCTTGTATTCTGGTGCTTCCCAATGCCAAACTGCATATGAGGAAGCTACAATGGTATCTCAAAAATGTATGGACACAGCACTGCCAGGATCTGGACACTGTCATTCAAATAATACCTTGCATTCAAAAGGAATTTTTGTGGTGGGCTCAGGAATGCCACCTAAACAAGGGACTCTCTGTGACCCGGCCAGAGGCGAGTCAGATTTTAACGACAGATGCCTCAGACAAAGCTTGGGGAGCTCATCTAAATGGAAAGTGGATACAAGACAAGTGGCCTGCCAGACTACAACATCTACATATCAACATGAAGGAGATGTTAGCAGTCCAGTTTGCATTAATAGCTTTCAAGGAATTACTTCTTCCAGGGCAGGTGTTGATTCTAACAGACAACACAACTGTCATGTGGTACATCAACAAGCAAGGGGAACATTCTTATCCTCTATGCAGGCAAGCAATGATTTTGTGGGAGACTGCTCTCAGTTTACAGCTCAATCTTCAGGCAAGGTTTCTACCAGGAGCACAGAACTCCTTAGCAGATGTGTTGAGCAGACGAATTATGGATCCCCACGAGTGGAAATTGGATCCTCATGTATTTCAGAAATTGACAGTGTCATGGGGAACTCCAGACATAGATCTGTTCGCTTCTCCACTAAACCATCAGCTGCCAAAGTTTTGCACAAAAAGGTTTCATCCCACAGCTTGGAGAGTGGATGCTCTTTCTTTCAATTGGAGCAATCTTCATGTGTATGCCTTTCCACCTCTGCCTCTCCTCCCAAAGGTACTTCTAAAGGTAAGACAGGACAAGCCAAGGATGATTTTAATAGCTCCGGACTGGCCTCGACAGCACTGGTACCCATTACTGAGAAGTCTGGTACGGAAGCCTCCATGGCCTTTGCCTTCGATTCCACACCTGTTGTCACAGGAGGACAGCCATTTGCTCAATGTCAAGCTTCACTCTCTGCACCTAACAGCCTGGCATATTCTGTTTTGAACCATAGTGGGCCTCCTCTTCCTCAGCAAGTTTTGAATGTTATTTTGGAAGCTAGAAGGCCTAGTACAAGGAAAGTGTACGCAGACAAATGGAAGAGATTTTTATTTTGGAGTGCAGCAAAAGATTTTGATGTTTCTGAGCCTAATTTGTGTGTGGCTCTTCAATATCTTACCGAGTTACTAGACAAAGGTTTGTCTTTCTCTTCTATTAAAGTTCATGCTGCAGCAATTTCGGCTCACTATGATTGCGACCCACCATTGATTTCTCATCCTTTGTTCAAGCAATTTCTTAGAGGGGCAAAGAATATAAGACCCCCACGAAGAGCTCCTACTCCTGCTTGGGATCTCAATTTTGTGTTGGAGAAACTCACTCTACAACCTTTTGAGCCGGCAGCTACTTCTGAGTTAAAATATTTGTCATGGAAGACTGCTTTTTTCTTGGCCATTACCTCTGCAAGAAGGGTTTCTGAATTGCAGGCCCTTATGGCGGTTGAGCCTTTCTTGATTTTCCATAAGGATAGGGTATCATTACTTACTAATCCTTCCTTTATGCCTAAGGTGGTTTCTAGTGTGGCTTTAAACCAAACTATTCATTTGCCTACTTTCTATGCAAATCCCCAAAATAAAGGGGAAAAGATTTTGCACACTTTAGATGTGCACAGGCAGTTGCGTTATTATTTGGACAGAACTAAAGGGTTCAGGCAGTCTTAGCAGTTGTTTGTTTCTTTTGCTTTGAGTTCTCAGGGCAAGCCTGTGTCAAAACAAACTATTTCTAAGTGGATTGGGTTTTGCATTGCTTTCTGTTATTCCCATCATGGCAAGGAGATTCCAGCTGGGATTAGGCCTCATTCCACTAGGGCTACTGCCACTTCAACAGCTTTTTTGAGGGGAGTGGCAACCAAGGATATTTTGGAGGCAGCTACTTGGAGTTCAGTGCATACTTTCTCTAGGCATTATCACCTGCCACTTTACTCTAAATCCAGGGCTGGTTTTGCCACTGCTGTTTTGCAGGGCATTTTGGCAGCCCGTGCTTCCTTGTAGTTAGCCATCCTCCCTTACCTCTGCTTTGGGATTCTACCCAAGAGTAAGGACTGCAGCAATGTGAGATGAAGAACATAGTACAGTTTTGTACCTACCATAAATGTAGATGTTCGAAGATCCACATTGCTGCAGTCCAATTTCCCCTCCCTCCTTCTGTGTGGGTTGGGTTGTACATATTGTGTATATTGTATATATTGTACATATAATTAGTGCAAGGGTGGTTGGTTGGTTGTTTGCTGTCTTTTGGTTTTGACCTTTATTTTTAGGGTCTTCTGACATCTGGGGCAAGAAAAGACTGAGGATATGACGTCGGTCATGCGCATTTGTACCCTGACGTCCTGATGTCAGTCAAATGCGCCTTGACCGACGTCAGCCTTATACTTTGATATTCGGGCCGACCGAGGACAGCGGACTACCCAAGAGTAAGGACTGCAGCAATGTGGATCTTCGAACATCTACATTTATGGTAGGTACAAAACTGTACTTTCATTACAGTTGACCATGGAGCACACTACAGTTCCTTCGATCAGACCTCCTTTCAGCCACAAAAAGAAAAAGTTAACTACACAGTCTTTGCCATCATAGCACACTAGTAATTTGGTACAGCCGTGGGTGATGACTCTGCTGTGGTCCAAACTGGTTCCTCAGATCACTTATCCTTTTTTCTGAGATCCTTGTGGTGTTATCCATACAGTCACCTTGAAATAGGTTCAGCCACGAACTTTGCATATGTAGGGGTCCCCTCATTTAGAAGGGAGAGCCACTTTTGTCAGCCATGGGAGAAGGGGCAGGGAATGTGCTTCTAATTAGCCAAAATGTACCTGTCCTTGGGGAAGTTGTTGCTGCCAGTGCTAGGTCTGTTTGCTCCCAACTTTTCTGTCAGAAAGAGGCAGAATACTAAGCATTTCACTTCTCCTGTGTCAGATTCTCTGGACAGAAGTAATTTATTTGGTCTGGCTCAGGGTCTTGTGTAGGCTGTTGACGCTTTTTTAATGGTGGTTTCTGGTAAAATGAAAAGGGATCCCTCTTTCCCTGAAGGGCATTCAAGATGCGGAATCTGTAGGGAAATGTGAAAGGTCAGGTGCAGGTTTTTCTCCTCAGGTTTTTGATTCAGATTCTGAGAGGAGTATGGTATCTGAATCTCCCTGTGAAGGATTCGATTTCTCTGATACTGTTTCTAAAATCAGTATTTTCTAAGGGACTAACTAGAATCAGTGTTTTCAATGGGTAAGTTTCTCAGTCCCTTAGAAAATACTTTGAATGGCTACAGCTGGATTTTCCAGAAACCTCACCCCATCCCCCAGTGCTGTCAGCATTGAAGTATGTGTTTCTCACAGACTGTGGTTTCCCTGGCAGCCAAACTGCTGTCCCTAAGAAAGCAGATAGTGTGTACAAAGTTCCACAGCCTTTCAAATTTTTATGCATAAATCAAAGACCTGACTCAAAAGTTGTACCTTTAGTTAATCCAGCTGCTGTCATGCATTTTGTTAATTGTAGTCCTTATCCTTCTAACAAGGATGGTAAAGCTAGTGATAATGTTGGGGAAAAAGTGTATGCATCTGCAACTTTGATCTTTAGAATTCTGAATTGTCAGGCTCATATGTTGAAGTTTATACTGACTAATTGTGAAAGTATGAGGAATGTTTTATCTAGAGTTTCATCTTGACGGGAAAATTTCTTAGTGCAGTCTAGTTTTTTTCTGTTTCTCAGGTCACTTCTCAATGAAGTATGTTGATGACTCCAGACACTGCTTCCAAGGCTGGTGCCCCTGGTACTGTTTTGAGGAAGTTTGTCACGCTGCATTCTTGGAACCTCCCAAAAGATGTCAAAAATGAATTTTTGAATTCTACATTGGATAAGAGATTTAGTTTTTGGACTCAGTGTTGCAGATGTAATCAAAAAGTGTGATGAGACAGGTAAACTGATTTGGGGAATTTCTCATTTTTTCCCTACTCTTTCTCTAAATTTTCAAAGGGATATTTTGGTCCCTCATCCAGTTTTGACAAAATCAAAATAAACAGTCTCAACAAAATGCTGGTAAGCAGACATTTAAAAATCAGTGGCAGCAAGGTTCCAATAAAGAAAGCTGCCCCCTCCCAACAAAGAACTGTCAAGCAAGGCAACCTTGTCTACCCCTCTGACCACCACAAAGGCAGTCCATTATTCCTTTTAGAATTGTCTGAATGACCATTTCTGTCTTTGGCAACAGTTTTTTTCCAAAAATAGATTCTTAGTGCGATTCATATAGAATACAAATGGTAGTAGAAAGAAATGCCTCCTTTTCAGGGGGATTCTTCCTCACTTAGGTTCATAGATTAGTACTAAGCTTACTGCCCTTGTGAGCTATTTTAAGCCTAGCCAATTATCCCTTGTGAGACTCAAACCTTGCACCTTGTGTTTGTAAGGCAAACACCTTAACCATTAGGCCACCCTCCCAAACTCTTCTCTTCCCTCCTGCACTACAGCATATATTCTGTCTCAAGGGTAATAGAAGCAGTTCCTCCTTCCCAGTTGGGAAGAGGACTTTATTCAAGAATGTTTTTATGCCAAAGAAAGAAAATTCTTGAAGACCAGTTCTGCATGTTTCTTTCTTGAATTAGTGTGTGATAGTGCCAAAGTTCAAAACGCTTTCACTTCACAACCTGTTTGCCACTTCTTCCTCATTTGCATCATTTATTAACCTTACATTAAAAAACTGCGTCACATAACATTCATATGCATCCATATTGCAGCCCTTTAAGGTTTTGCATGTCTGGGCCATATCAGTTCTCTCCCTTACCCTTTGGGTTATCTACTGCTCCAAAAGTGTTCACAAAGTGCCTAGCTGCTGTCATAGCCCATTGCAGGCTGTAGGGTATCCACATTTTCCTTCCTTAGATGATTTGCTTTTCTTTGCAGAGTCTGAAATGCCAGGAATCTCTCACTTGGGTATTATGAGATCATTTATACAGGCTGGGATTCCAAGAGAACATTTAAAACTCTTTTTTTTACTCTGTCATATAGTATTGTGTTTTTGGGGGTGCCTGCTAGACACATCAGTACAAAGAGGTTTTCTTCCACAGAAAAAAATGAATCTGTATTTAGATCTATTCCAGGGTGTTCCACTCAAGATTCTGGGTCTCATAATATCCATGATTCTCATGATACCTCTGGGAAGATTCCACAGAAGGAGCATACAGTGGCATCTCAAGGCTTTTTAGTCTCAGCATCAAAATTCATTGTCTTTTCAAGTTCCAGTTCTTGGATTTGTGCAAAGAGAAATCACTTGCTGGAAACAGCAGATATCCCTGCATCAAGTTTCCCATTCTGCTTCAAAGCAGTCACTGAAAACACATTGGTCTTAGCTTGAGGAGCATTGACAATGGGAATAAAAATGCATAGTCTCTTGGACAAGAAAGACAAACCAAAGCATGCAAACTCAAAAGAGTTGTTCGTATAAAGGCTGTCAACTTTGTGAATCATCATTCCTAGGACCTCTTCAAATAGTTGCAGACAATAACACAGTGATGTGTTATATAAACAAGCAAGAAGAACCACCTCTTCCCCCTTTGCAGATTAGCCATGTTACTTGGTATATAGCTTTACGGCACAGTCTCACTGCACAGGAATCTTACATTCCATCAGAAAAAAACTGTGCATCAGACAAGCTGAACAGGACAAAGGCAGACCTTCACAAATGGAAATTGGATCGGGGGGGGGGGTCTTCCAAAATGTTATCCATCTGTGGGGAGTTCCTCAGGTAGACCTTTTTGCCTCCTGTCAAAACAATCAGCTGGCAAAATACTGTTTCCAGACTCTGTGCAAGAAGGCCTGGATGATGAATACCTTTTCATTTCCTTGGACAGGAATGTTCCTGTGTACTTTCCACTGATATCCAGAGTACTTCTGAAGATTGAAAAGAAATTCTCAAAGAGGATTGTGGTGACTTCCTTCTGCCCCAGGCAGAAGTAGTGCTCCCTTCTTTTGGAATTGGCTGGGACAAATGTTATAATCTGCCTCACTGACTGGACTTTCACATGAACAGGGGTATTTGATGCACTGTGACCCCAAACAGATACAACTGACTGCCTGGATGATACCTTTTAGGCAGCTGATGACATGCCGCAGGTACTAATGGAGACAAGAAAACCTGCTACTAGAAAATCATGTATACGTAAATGGATAATTTTGTAGTTGGTGTCAACAGAACAGACAGCACCCATTCAGTGCTAGTGTTTCTCTGGTTTTAAAGTGTTTGTGTGTTACTAACCTATAGCCACTATTTTTGTTCTGTGAAGGTTCATTTGTTGGCCATTTCAGCGTGGCTGCCCATGGATCCCCTTCTTTCAATGCATTTTCATGTGAAAATGTTTATGAAAGATGTGCTACATAAGTAACCTCAAGTAAAATCGGTGGCTGCTTCTTGGGGTCTTAATTTTGTATTCAAGAAACTGTCACTTGTTCCAGCTGAACCAGCTTATCTGGCTGACTTGATGTTCTTAACATATAAAACTGTTTTGCTGATTGCACTGACCTCTGCATGAAGAGAGAGTTGCAGAGTCTTACAGTGGATCAGCCTTATTTTTCACAGAGGCAGGGTTTCTTTCAGAACAAATCCTTCTTTTATACCTAAAGTGCTGTCAGAGTTTACTATAGGCCAAACTATTCATATATGTTTTCTTTCCAGAACCCATAAATGAGGGTGAAATGATGCTTCACACCTTGCATGTACACAGACAGCTCAGGTGCTATTTTGACAGAACAAAATCTTTTGGATGATCTGATTAATTCATTTCTAGTGAAGGTGTGAAGAATGGATAGCCTGTTTCAAAACAGACTATTTCCAAATGATTATCTCAGGCTATTACCGTGTGTTATTCCCACCACAAGAAAACAATTTCAGGCAGGGTCAGTGCTCATTCTACCAGGGCCTTGGCTTCATCTATAACTTTTTGAAAAGGATTGGACTCCAAAAAAATATTCTAGAAGCAGCAATTTGGTCCTTTTGTGCATACTTTTAAAAGCACTGCAAGCTATGTTCTTTCTCTAGGTCAGGCTTTGGTCAAACCCTTCTCCAGGGGCTCCTGGTCTTTTCCCCTTCCACATCCCGGTTATTTAAAACTATAGTAATTTACTCATATAGCTTAAGCTACATCAACAGTGATCAATGTGAAGAATATAGTATGGTTGCATAAGTAAATTTACCATAACAGTAGATGTTCAATCATGAGCGGACAGGTGATCCGCTGTGGCGACCCCTAACTTGGAAAAGCCAAAAGAAGAAGTAGTGGTAGATGTTCAATTGATCTCTGCTGCAGTAGCTGCTCCCCACCACCATCCACTTTTTTGTGTGTGTCTGTGTGTTTGTGTCTTTTTAATGCCAGGGTCAGCACATGTTTTCCTTTTCCTAGCAATGCCCTCTCCAAGATTAGCTCTGAAGGACTCAGTGCCCAAATTTGTTTTTCAGTCAGCTCAGCTGTAGCTTGACTAATGGTTTAGGTGTGTGGAAGGTGCCCTGAAGCTTTGGAAGCTAGCAAGCTGTTGTATCCTTAGCAGGATGCAATGCATATAGCTTCTGACTGCACCAGTGATCATTCAAACATCTACTCCTATTGCAAATTATCTTACAGATTGCCTGACATAGACACTACCCTAGGTGTGCATTTGTGATTCCCCATCCATTGATCCGTATTGCATTTGAAGAGAACCAGGTGAGGGCTCTGCTTAATGTGAATAAGAATCCTATTCCAAAGAAGATGCAGTCTGTGAGACACATCTGTCTCTCCAGCATGTTTTGTTTGAGTTGCTGATTAAGTGTAGATCCCTAGATTAGGTGACCCTTGTGCTGTTTGACTTGTGGACAAGTAGCAGCTCCATCAAGGCTGGATTTGTGAGTGCCTTGTAGGTCAGGCACAGATCCACCCCTCAGTAGTCATTAAGAGACAGAATGACGGACCAAGGCTTTTAGTCTGTCCACACAGGACATGTTTATACACTGTATTTTCTTTGTAAGGAACCACCTTGGTCGCTCCAGCTGCTGTAAGTGCCTAGTCAAGTACATGCCAAAAGACACATTGTACTCTGTTATTGGTCTAATGAGGACTAAGTATAGCAGGACTACAATTTCCTTCATCTGGATGCCATACCTTTACTTATAAGTTGTGCCACATAGAAGGACTTCCTTACCACTGTGAACACATGGAGGTCCACGTTCAGGCCACCATCTGAGTACCAAGAAGTATCACTTCTGAGTATATTCTTAGGGCTGTGCTATTGATGATGGAATGTGTGGGGGTTATGCGACTTTCCAAAGGGTTTGATAATGCATTTTTTCACATTTAGTTTTAGGCCATGGATCTAGCACAAGCCATTTTTCTGATCTAGAATCTTCTGAAGGATATCTACATTTTGAGGGATTCAGTGATTGCCTCCAGCTTGTAGTTGTCTGCAAAGTTTGTCATCCAGAGGGCCATCCACATTAGCCATGACTTTAGAAAAGTATGTTCTAAGCAGAAGTGGTCCCAGCAGTGAGCCCTGTGACACAACCCTAGTAAATGGCCTCTTACTAGATCTGGATTCACCCACTTTAACCACATGTCCTGTTTGTAAGCCAGTTGGCTGTCCATCTGGTGACATAGGGATTTATGGACAGTTTTCTGAGTTTATTTATAATACTTGAGTGGGGAATTGTGTAAAATGCTTTGACCAGGTCAAGGTATGTATACATTTACCCTCATCTATGGCCTTAGTGAATTTCACAAAGAAATCCACCAGATTCACTAGGCATGACCTGTCCTTAGCAAAGCCGATTTGGATCTGGTCCAGTGTTTAGAGGTTTACTATGTCATTATTTATCAGGCCCATGATTATTCTTTCTATGGTCTTGCATATAAAGTCAATCAAATGTATGGGTCTGTAATTTCCCAGGTCAGTGGATGGTCCCCATTTATGCAGAAGGATGACTGTTGCTGTCCTCCACTCTTAGGACAAAGCCATTTGAGAAGCTGTGGATAAAGAAAGATCCTAATTGACCTGGTAAGTCTTGATTTAAGCTGTTTAAGAAGCAACCTGGTTTATCATCAGGCCTCATAAAAGCCGTGTTTTTGGCTGTAGAGATTGCAGTGACAACCTGCTCTTTGGTGATAATTGGTGGTGAAGTGGTGGAGGGTATTTCTTGGGGGGAAAACTGGGGATGATGGGGAGGTAAAATTTGAGCTAAATTTGGTGGCCAGTATATTTGCTATACTTTTCGACTGAGTATAGGTGATGCCGTGTACAACGCATTCAGCACTTTATTGGATTTTGCCCTTAAAATTGTGAACATAACTGAAAAATGCCTTATGTTTATCCTTAGCTTTGGAGGCTATTTTTACCTCAAAGTCTGCTTTCAGAGACTTGACTAGTTCTATGACTTGCTTGTTGAGACTGAGGGACTCTTTAGTCTGTTGTGTGCATTCCTTCTTACTTCTAGACAAGATTTTCTTTCTTTTGTTGTACAACCTATTAATACAAGGGGTCCACCAGGGTGCATATTTTTGCAGTTTGACGTGGGCTTATTTCAGTCGGCTACTTCCATTTTCTATGCAGTTGTTTGTGGTCTCACAGGGCTTTGTGTATGCTTCTGCCTAGGGTTTTGTGTTTTCTGGGTCTGGGGGAGCTTGGAAGTTATCTACGCTGGCCCTTAATAGGGGATAATTTACCTTAGAGAAGTTCTTAAAGTTTTTGGGGCTGGGTGAGGGGACTAATTTTACTTTTATTTCAAGGGAGACTGCTTTGTGATCTGCTGTTACCAGTGAGGATATCACAGTGGAGGGGGTGCAGCACTCTCCCATATTTGTGAGTACCAGATCTAGGATATTTGTTACCCTAGTGGGAGTGCAGACTAGCTGCTCTAAGGCATTTGAATTTACAAAGTCATGAAATATTTGGGCCTGCATGTTATTGGTTATGTATGCCTCCCAATTAGTGGAGGGGTGATTAAAATCACCCATGAGTATGATATTGGGTTGGATGGTGAGTAATTATAGTAACTTCATGTTCATAATTACAGTACTGGATGCTAGTAGGTCAATCTTGAACCAACTGGAATAAGAGTCTACTAACATCAAGTAATGAAGTAACAAATAAGGAGGTATCAAACCACGGCTTTATAAAATAAAATGATTTTAATGAAAGAAACAGACGGTGAGTGCTTTCTTGGCACCAGACACTTCAGACATTTAATAAATGATGTACTATAACATTTATATTCCGCTCATAAACTATAACAATTAAGCAATTAATACTTAGTCATACACCACATAACTGTTAAACTATAAAACTAATTAATTAAAATGGCATGTAGAATAACATGGAATATTATACAACTTTATAAATAGAGCTACCTAAATCCTTAAGACTTTATTTTTTTTATTCCTTTACTTCTTTAGGTCCCTACACTGCGGTGGTGGTGCTGCGGTATCGTTGTCGCCTCACAGTAAGACGTTGTCCTGTTCGATTCTCAGCTAAAGTGTCTTCTGTGTGGAGACATGTGTGAATGGGTGTACCTTTGTTGAAGGTTGCGTGTCAGAGCTGGCAACTCGGCACGTAAAAATCTACTGCCAATCATTAGCGGACCGGAGTTCCGTTGTGGGACCCCTAACCGGGAAAGCCGAAAGACACAACAACTTCTTTAGGTCCCTACTCACTAAAATGGGTTTAATATTAATTTTATTGTTCAAACCTTTCCCAATATTAGCCCATAGCCTTATAATCCACTCTAATTCTCTAGTTTCAATCCTATTTTTAACATCCCCACCTCTGTCAGTATCATACACCTTATCTATTACTAAGAAAAGGAACTTGTGTACCTCACTATACTCCCTAACGTGTCTCGCTAATGCATTTGTCTCAGCTCCTCTTGCAATATCATGCAAGTGTTCCCTCATCCGGTCCCTTAATCTTCATGTTGTCATACCAACATAGAAAACAGAACAGATAATACAGTGTGCTAAATACACAATATTAGTGCTGTTACAACCGGCTGATTTTTTAAATATAAACTTCTTCCCCATATCTGGTTGTAAAAATTTGCCACTAGTGTCAATAAATGCACAAATTTTGCATTGGAAAGTTCCATACCTATCTGCATTTCTCCCCTTGCATTGATGGACTGAAGTCCGCAAAGTAATCTCTTTATAGATTTCTTGTTTTTAAAAGCAAACCTCGGGGCTTCTCCCACCAATCGTTTCACATCATCTTCAGCACGTAGTATATTCCAGTTCTTCCGATATACATCCTGTAAAGATCTAACATTACTGGAATAAGATACCTGCACTCTCAGGGGTTTCTGGGTATCAATCTCAACATTTACCACATTATCTATTTCTGAGAAATAGGGCTTACCTACTCTTCCCCTCAGCTCAGGTAGATCAGCCAATGCATTCTGAACCTCTTTTCCAGTATACCCTCTTTGTATGAACCTATCCTTCATATTTTTTAACTCCTCTTCATGTTTAGCTTGATTGGCTGTCAAACTCGACGTTCTCAAACCCTGACCTCTAATAGTGTTCTTAAAAATTTGCCTCAGATGCATACTCTGTCTGTGGAGGTAACTATTCCTATAACACTCTTTCCTATAAATTTCAGTTTCCTAAATTTAGGAAAAACAAATGTTTTAAAAGTTTACTGGAAAGGAATTCAGGCAAATTTAGTAGCAATAGACCAAAATGTATGTATAAATGTAACCACTGTAACTACAAAACTGGTCGAGCTTTGAAAGAGAATATATGAACATCTCAACAAAATCAAGAAAGGGAAGACAACTAACACACACTGTACAGACATATTTCTGCCTATCCTGGTCACCTTTTTAAATTTGTGGTGGTTGATTTCTTGGAACCAGACCCAAGAGGCTTTTACACTTATGAACATCATTTTTAGAAAGAGCTCAAATGGATTCTTGTGTGTGATGCCCTTATCCCCCCTGGTTTGAATGAATGTTGTTCTTTTACACCTATATTAAAGCTAAAAAGTCTTGAGGGTTGATTGTCATGTTACTCATACATTTATCACTGTAACACTGACTTTTTTACCATTTTGTTTTCAACATTATTTTTATTTTATAATTCTTGTTATACTTATGTTCATTTTTATGCAATTTAACTTGATATTCACAATTCTTGCTGAAGTTTTATAATCAGTGTGTTTACTAAAGTTGAGTCATGTGAATGTTTGATCACATGTTGATCACATGATGTATTAGGATTATTTAAGGTTGGAGATAACCATGTCAGGCAGTTCTGAAGAAGTTTTTGCTAAAGACGCAAGTGTTTGACTGCATTTGGTTTGTTTTTGCTGTCAAATTGGTTTTGTGGTTTGGACTTTGGTTTGTGTGGTTCCTGTGCCTCTGCCTTCACTGCTTGTGGTTCTTGTTTTTTTTTTCTTTTGGATTTGTAAACTAAGATTGCTTTGACGGCCATCCTTAATTGATAATGTGGTTGAGTTTTTGTGAAACAGGATCTGAGACTGTATGAATTATTGATAAACTCACCAAACTAGGCATCAACCCCTGTATCATTAGGTGGGTTGCAAATTGGCTCACAGATAGAACCCACAGAGTGAAAGTACTGGACTCCATGTCAGACTACCAGCCAGTCATGAGTGGAGTCCCACAGGTATTGGTCCTGGGTCCTCTCTTGTTTGGCATCTACTTCTCAGAAGTCCAAGTCAACATGGAGGGACTCTGCTGACCAAGTTCTCAGACTGCAAGCTGGGAACAATTAACTCCCCAAGTGATGCTGACATCCTACAGAAAGGTCTCACAGAGAACAATGACTGGTGTCGAAACCATGGCCTTAAGCTTAATGCCAAAAAATGCATTGTCATCCCCTTTGGGAAAAACTCAGTTCCCCCTAATTACCACAATGATGGGACCCCACTGAACACTGATTTTGTTATAAGAGATCTGGGGATACAGGTTGACAGCAACCTCTCCTTCAACCACTACATTGCCACTGTGATCAGAAAATGTAGCACATCTCATTACCAAGGGTTTTGCATCCAGGAAGAAAGAGGTCATCTCTCTGTCCAATCATCAAGTATAGTGCCCCATTTGACATGTACCTAACTAGACACCTGAAGCAGCTGGAGAGGCCACAGAAGTACCTCACAAAGAGGATCTTAGGCCTTAAACACCTGTCCTTTACAGACAGACTCAAAAAAACTCCAACTATTCCCTGTCTCATATCGTCTACTAAGAGGTGATCTCTGCTTGACTTACAAAGCCATGTCTGACCCAGCTCTATTAGAAATGCTACCTCTAAAGAAATCCCAATCCCTCCACACCACACGCTCCAGAGACCTCAACCTCATTACAACAATCAACAGAACATGCTGGAGGGACAGATTCATAAACCAGGGACTGCCCATGCTCTGGAATAGACTTCCCATACATGTCAAGCAGAGCACCTCACTGGCCCTCTTCAAGAGAAATCTTGATGAGTGGATAGGAAATAGAAAGTTCACTCCAGGGATCACTCCAGTGGCTCTACTTAATAGAGGCACTGGGAACTAACGTCGGGTGGCACGATGCCAGGGCATTTCTATGAGCTAGGCTTGTAAAGGCTCCAGGGCCATTAGCCTAGTACACACCTATGAACTTGTGATCCTATGATCTCTAAGCTCATGGAGACGTGTGGAAGAAAAATTTCTCACTTCCTTGACTTCAGTATCAAGTTTTTCATTCTCATGCTCTTCAGTGGCATTTCTGGGTGATCTGGATAATGTATCAGCAAGATAAAGAAGTTTGCCTTTTGTGTAGACAAGATTGAAATTGTACTTCTCCAATCTCAACATCATACGTTGCAATCTGGCTGGAGCTGGATGCATAGGCTTTCTCAAAATAGTGACTAGAGGTTGGTGGTCTGTTTCAATTTGGATAGGTCTATCATAAATATAATCATAGAACTTTGGGCATGCAAAACACAATTGCCAAAAGTTCTCGCTCTACCTCAGCATACTGCATTTCAGTTTGGGTTAGAGATCTGGACGTATAGGCAACAGGTTGACCCTCTTGGAGAATGACCGCACCAAGACCAAAATTCGAAGCATCACAGGAAAGAGTAACTGGTTTGTGAACATCATAGTATCTGAGAGTTGGACTGGAAATTCTCTGTTTCAGAACATCAAATGCACTTTGGAGGTGTCCCAAGCATGGCCAGGATACATATTTGCATGTCAGCTCTCTGAGCAGTGCTGCTAGTTGGCTCAAGTCTGGAATGAACTTGCCTAGGTAGTTAACCATGCCAGGAAAGCGTTGAAGAGCTTGAACATTGTCTGGAGCTGACATCTCAAGAATTGTTTGCTTGGAAGGGTCTGGTTGTAAGCCTGAATTGGTAAACAAATGATGAACATAAGTGACTTTTCGTAGCCTGAACTTGCACTTCTTGGGATTCAGCTTAGGATTCCCTTAAGCTCTTTCCAGAATTTTATTGAGGTTTCTGTCATGCTCAGCTTCACCATTACCTCCTACTAGAATACCATCTACTGTAGTAGTACAGGGGTACCCAGAAAAAATTTGTTCCATTGCATGCTGAATGACTTCACTGGCAGAGTTTATCCTAAATAGCATTCTCAAAAATCTGTACCTGCCAAACGGAGTACTAAACATAGTAACAAGGAATTCTTGTCAAGCAAAATCTGCCAAAATGAACTCTCTGCATCAAGACAAAAATAAACAGTAGCATTTGGCATCAGTGCTGCAGCTTCTTCCACTGTATGCATTGGATGATGAGGTCTTTTCAGTATCTTCAAATTTTATGGATGAATACATATTCTGATCTCATCTGAGCTTTTCTTATGAACTATCACCATGGAAGATACCCATTCTGTTTAGGATGAAGAACCAACTGGACAAATTACACCTTGTTGCGCCATTTTATCTAACTCTACTTTGACTCTGTTCTGCATAGCTACTAGAAATTTCCAGGCTGGTCTGACAAATTGGACTGACATCTGGTTCTAACTTCATAGAGTACACAACTGGAAGCTTGTCTAGTTTGTGTTTGAAAAGATTACACATGAGTAGAGTGAATATTCTGGGTGAAATTAGAACTATGGTCTTTTAAGTTAACATTCTGGACTTCCTTATTAAATGAAAGCAGTCACATTTTCAAATGGTCTTTGAGCCCTAATAATGACTGGATGTGCCTTTTGATCACACAAAATAACAAGTCGTAGTTTTTCTCAGCAGAGTAACATGAAAGTACTACTGAGCTTTCCATTTTAATCTCTTCACCACCATAAGCCACAAGCTTCACTCACTTTGCCATATCAAGCTTCTCACCAGCACATACGCTAGCAAATGTTTTTGCAGACATAGCATTGCACTTTGAACCTGTCAACTTTCTGTGGAGGACCCATTAATCTGAACAGTACAAAATACTTCATTCTTTGCCCTTAACTCCACTGCATTGACTGTTTCATGAAGCACTGACACACCATCAACATAAAGAGTAGGGTTGCAGCTTTCTAAATGATCAACTTGTTTTTGAATGTTCCCTTTTAATAAAAGAATGTGTGCCCTTTGATTTACAAAACCTTTTGAAATTATTCCACTTATTACATTTGTGGCATTGCTGACCAAAAGCTAAACATTTTTTTTGTTTTTAGGGTCGTGACTTCCTCTGCAGTTCTGACAGTTGTCTATGAAACTGGGTAGACAGGTGCCCCTCACCCTTATGATTATTTGCCAACTCACTCTTATGCTTCACTGAGAGTGTGCGGTTGATGGAGCACACCTTGGATCTTGATAGAAAGCTAATATGGGGTTTCCTTGTGAGTGTTGCAGGGTTTACAGTTGCAGCCATGTACTTGGGCCTGTTTCTGTTAACCACGTGCTGCATACTGTAAACATGGACTTTAGAAGTTACTGGAAGCATACATCTCTCATTTGTAAGCATATTTGTGTGCTTTTCTGTAAGCTCATATAGCTGACATCTCAATGGCCTTATTCAAAGTTAAAGTCATCATCATCTTTAATACCATACACAAGTCTGTATTTTATCATCTCATCCCTTAAATCATGAAATCTGCACATTTTTAGCTTTATTTCTTTAGTCTGTTATATATGCTGCAAATGTTTCAACAGGCTTTTGATCCTTTGTGTAAAATAAGTGCCTATCCATTGTAGCATTCATTTAGGGGTTACATATTTCTCTAAATTTATGTTTTAAGCACTCTGGGTACAACTATATGATGGTTTTCCCCTCTCTTGCAAAGTCAGCAGGTGCATACACAAATGAACGCTCCCTTTCTGTTGCTTCTGAATCAGCTAAATTAAGCAGACTAAATGCCTTTGTATGGTTATCTTAATCAGAAAATGCAGGCTGTATGAAAATATCGTACTCCTTGCTCAAACGTTCTCCAGTTTTCTGCAATGTTATTGTCAAACACCAGTGGAGATGGTTTCTGAAATCCATCTGCTGTGCCAACAAATTATGTCCAAACACACTGAAAAAAATATGGCCTTTGTAATTATGTACGAACATGCACACAGCCAGTGCTTGTAATAACATTCAAATGCACAATATACTTTGCAAAATATGCTCTGTAATGGCTGTATATTGCAAAATAACTGTAATACTGCACAAACATGCGACCACTTCATACACTTCAAACAACTTGAATAACTTTGATTAAGGTGAAAAAGTACTGCTTAGCGAAAAAATGCATTTGTTTCCCTTATTTTATTTGTTTTATGCAATTCAGACTTTATTTTAAACATTTTCTGTAGTTATTTCTATTATTTCTGTTTATATATCATAATATAGAATATTTCTGTTACTTAGAAATTTGTTTAGAGAGTTCTGAATGCCTTGTTTCATGTTTAGCAAATAAGAAATAGCTTGAGCAAGTTTTAATACCTAAAATTAGTTTCTGAGCTGTTTTGTGAGTTATAAGTGTAGTAGGGATGATTTACTCCTGCATATTCCTCCACTGTTAACTGAGTGATAAAAAGGCACTTGAACTAAAGAATCTGGATTCCTTTCTGGGCCCCATATCCTTTTTAGACATGCCACTTCTGGCACCATGTCGCTCGTCTGTCTCTAATATAGATTACGAACAGGCAGATAGTTCATTTATATGCGTTATTACTTAGAAACACATCAGAATGGATAGCAGTATTACAAAATATAAACAAACTGATTAACAGACTGCACAGACATGCATGCTTACATCTCTACAGCTAACTATAAAATGTCAGTCAGGCTCACATGTGCTCAGTATTTATACACTTGTGCACAAACACTGCTCTACATACATTAGTTTAAAATCATGTGAGCTGTCAAACAATTCTATTAGCTTAAAGGAACACTCACTTCACTCGATTATGATGCAGCTCCTTTAAAACAAATTTAATGCTAAAAGTTTCATTAAGACCTGGATATTGTTGTGCCCTAAATCTAATAATCCATTTACCCTCTTCTTTCTCTTTCAGGTTTTTAATATCCCTTCTTCTAATGTGTTCATATACTATTTATAATATAAATTCAAAAAATGTGTATTTGTATTTTTATATGTTTAAATAATGCATTTATTTGCATATGCCTCTATATATCTGACAAAATCCATGCATATTCTTTAAGTTTACGATTTATCTTTCCTATATAAAATGCATCACATTTGCGGCACTTTGCCATATAAATAATTTTGGTGTCACAAGTACCATAAGCTCGCAATATAAACTCATTTCCTTATTGAATGTTATTTTTGTGTATGTATTTGCAATATGTACATTTATTATACATATATGTTCCTTCTTTGTGTGATCTATAGATGTTAGTGTACTTTATTTGTTCTTTATAGCATAATTTATCTTTCAAAATATTAGATCTTTAATAACTAAAGCATGGCCCTGTATTACCCATTTCTTTTAATTCAGGTATTTGTTATATTAACATCTAGTGTTTCTTTAATATGTTTTTAATATTTGAAGTATTCCTATTGTACGTTAATATGCATCTACAGTTATTTACATTTTTTTCTTTACATTTAGTCCTACGATTCATTTCCGAAAAAATTGGCTTTGTATCAGTTTGTCTTTTACTTAGTTTCATGTCTTATTTCATCTAATTTACATTGCTGATATCCCCTATTATTAAATTCACATATTATCTGTTCCATCTGTATCTGCATATTATACTGTGTATCTAGTCTAGCTGCACATGCCATTTGATTTCTAATTGTATTATCAAAAATAAAAGTTGGGTGCACATTATCACAGTATAGGTATGTATTTCTTTTTATCTCTTTCTTATATAAAGATGTCTCCAACTGTCCTTTAGTGTTCTTAATTAAAGGTATATTTAAGAATTGTTTGTGTGTAGTGTGCATTTATCTTAAATTTTAAAATAATTAGTTGTCTGTATGTAAGCTATAAAATCATCCAAAATATGTAGCTGGTCACCCCAGATTAAGAACAAATCATCTACAAATCTTTTATAAAAGATTACATGTTGATATAACTTTAATTAAGAGCAGTAAGTAAAAGACAGACAGATACAAAACCAGTTTTTTGGTTCTGGACAACTTTGAGAACTTGTTCTTGGGAAATATGAGTGTGGGTGTATATGTGGGTATCTGATTTGGGAATATTGTTAGGAAGAGGGAATGAAGTTTGAGATCATTCTGACTGCTACCAGATTGGCTATATCCTCTGAATGTGACATTTACTATTATCTCCGCACAATGCTGACCATTGTTTCTGATATTTTTAACATAATTAAATTAAACTTTATGGTTATCCTTCACCTTGGTGGCTATTTTTACCTCATGTCTGGTTTTGGTTGATTTGATCAGGGTCTGCAGTTCCTTGTTTAGTTTAGCAAGAGTGGTTTTGGCATCTTGCGAGTTATATTGATTTTTGTGCAAAATATTTGTTTTTTCTTTTCTTATAGTCCCTGTTAATATTTGAGTTCAACTGTATGGGGTGATTTTTTTGAATTTGGCATTATATTCATTTGTGAAGGGGGCAGATTTGTTATAACAGCTATTTACATATGCATACATTCTAGTAGTGAATGATTCTGAATAAGGAGTGGGGTCATCAACAAGAAAGGTGCTTTTGAATTTTACCAGTTCATCATTTATTTTTAGTAGATTAGCCTTCACATAATCTCTGAATACCAAGGTATTAGAAGATGTTTCAGGCATTAGTCTTATGGTGAATGTGACTGACTTGACCAGGGAGGAAGTTGTAGCTGGTGGGAAGCAAAGCTGCCCCGTACTGGTAAGGACCAAATCCAGGATTTTATGCTAATTGGGGTGCAGACTTAACTGTTCCATGAAATTTATATCATTGCCATCCAGAAGTCTTTAGGCATACATCTTTGAGGATGTATAAGTTTTGCCAGTTTATGCAGGGGTAGTTGACATCTCCTAAGAGAGTGGTATTTGACCTATTGTATAGAGACTCCTTACTAGACTGGTATGAGTTGAGGATGACGTAGAGAGGGTCCTCTAGTTAGCTATAATATGATAAGGGGTTTTGTTAATAAGTTGGATGTGGAAAAGTTCCTGGTTATTAACTTGTCCAACTAGTATAAAGATGAAGTGTTTAAGAATATTGAGACACCACTCCCTTTAGTGCCTTTGCTAATGTTCTGGACCTGAATGTAAGTGATAGGCATTGAAACCATGCACTGATGTAGTGTTTTCAATGTTTTTGAACCAAATCTCTGTAATGATGCATAGGTCAGTGCTTTCCATGTTAAGAAGTGGTTGTAGGGAATGGAGTGTGTTGTTAAGGTTCCTAGAGTTGAGCAACAGTACTTTAAATTTGTCTGGATTCTGATCAAACAGTATGATGCAAAGGAGACACTCCAGGTGCAGTTAACCATTGACAAGACCCCTATACAAATCATAGCTAGCTACCGGCCTCCCAAATCTGACTCAAGATGCCCAATCTGCATATCTAGACATCTTCAAATCTATCAAGATTCCACACTTTACCATGATCCTGGGTGACTTTAACTACCCAAATATAGACTGGAAAAACTATTCATGCCAGAGCACAAATGCCCAGAGATTTCTAGATTTTATCAATGCAATTGCTTTGGAACACCTAGTCCAATACACCCACAAGAGGTAATAATATCTTGGACTTGGTATTCACCAACATGAGTAACCACTGCAGCATCACTGCAGTATCATCCTCCCTTGTAAGATCCAACCACAAAGTGGTCACATTTGAAGTCACCATCTCTTCCAACTCCCCTCTAGCTAGGGTCAAACAAAAAAACCTCCCCAAATCTGATCACAGCCTCCTGAGGCGATGGTATAAACAGCTTCACAACCCTCTCCCCCTCTCTAGGAACTGGCACCAGTATCCAAAACTATACCAAATTACTATATGAACATTTGTATAGATTCATGGAATCAGGAATACCTGACAGGCCTAAATCATCCTTCGCAAGGAAGAGTCAACCTGTCTGGTGGACATCTGCAATAAATAAACTCTATAACAAAATAACAAAAAATGCTGTCCAGGACCAAGAAGGAGCAGGTGCCCAACTGGAAGCAATCTCTCCTTAGCCTAAACAATCAAATAAGAGCACTAGTGAAACCCTGCAAAGCAAACTTCGAGTCCAAATTGGCCACATCTGCTAGAGACCATCATATAAGGCCTTCTTCACATATGTCTGTAATCTCAAAGGTAGCACCCAGATCTGTTCAGAACTGGTGGTCAAGGACACCAGATATACAAATGCCATAGATACAGCAAACTTGCTGGCTGACAGATTCAGTGAAAATGTCACCCCTGTGTCCTCCCATCAGTAAATAAGAACATTCCCGGTACCTGCCCCTTTCCCCTTATATCTAGGGATTAGGTCATCACTGCTCTATAAAAGGTAAAAAATACAGCTTCCATGGGTCCCGATAACATCCCAGGCTGCATCCTACATGGATTCAGGCAGGAACTTGCAGCATCATTAGGCGCCCTATTCAACCAAAGCCTGAGTACTGGCTTTGTCCCAGCTGAGTGTAGGACCGCCACTGTCATCCCTTTACACAAAGGTGGAGTGTCCACCGATCCAGGAAATTAAAGACCCATCAGCCTAAGTAGCCTGATCTGCAAGGCTATGGAACGAATTATCATGGACCTCATTAATAGGGACATTGACAACCTCTAAACATTCGATCCCACACAGTTTGCCTTCTTCAAGGGGAGGTCATGTCTGTTAAATAAGGTTGACTTCTTTGAGACAGTCACCAAAGCCATGGACGAGGGGAAGACTGTGCACACAGCCTATCTTGACCTGGCCAAAGCCTTTGACACTGTCCTCACTTGCGCATAATAGATAAACTCTGTCAACTAGGCATCAATCTGTATGTTACCAGATGGGTAGCTAACTGGCTGACTGATAGAACCCACCTAGTCAAAATAGGGGAAGTCACCTCAAGCAGTAGACCCGTATTGAGTGGTGTACTCCAGGGTTCGGTATTAGGGCCTCTGTTATTTGGGATATACTTTTCTGAGGTGCAGGCCGAAACCAGTGGGCTATGGCTGATCAGTTTGCAGATGACCGCAAGCTGGGCACTATACTCAATTCCCCTAGTGACTTGGACATCCTCCAAGAGGGTCTCACCCAAACAAATGACTGGTGCCAGGAACATGTTCTCAAGGTGAATACAAAAAATGTATAATCATCTCCTTTGGGGAGAGTGACACCCCCACAAATTATCACATTAATAACATCCTAAGCACGCAGTCAGTTGTGATGGATTTTGGCACCCAGATTGATAGCAACCTGACTTTTGACCACCATGTTATTTCCATTGTACAGAAAGCTTTCTACACGGCCCAGCTCATAAGTAAGGGTATCACATCCAGGGACAAGGAGGCCATAACATCCTTGTATTCTTCCTTTATAAGGCCTATTATTGAGCCCAATGCCCCATTCGGCATGTACCTCACAAAGTACATGCAGCAGCTGGAGAAATCACAGGGGTTCCTCACCAGGAGAATCCAGGGCCTCAAAAATCTACCATACACAGATAGGTTAAAAGCCCTATCCCTCTTCTTGGTTTCATACAGACTCCTCAGAGGTGACCTCTGTTTGGCATGCAAGGTGAGATTAGACCCAGCCTTGATGGGGACTGCTGCATATCTGCAAGTCACGCTCCACTCGAGTAACCTGGTCTGTGACTTCAATAGGACTTGTTGGCAGGACAGATTTCTGTCCCAGACACTCCTCCACCTGTGGAATAGACTCCCTCTCCACGTCAATCAGAGTACCTCTGTATTCCTTTTTAAGCAGTCTGGATAACTGGATGGGAAATAGAAAATACATCCCTGGAATTCTACCCGTGTCCCTGCTGGACAGGGACACACCGGGTGCTGATTTGTCTAAACATGGGCTAAACTCTTGGCTAGACTTATAAGGGCCTCAGGGCCAATAGCCTAGTAAATTCATATGATCCTATGTTGGAAGATTTAGAAGACTGACATTGCCTAAAAAAAGGGAACTGTAGGAATGGACAAGGATTTTAATAATATACAAAAGCCTTGGAGAGTAGTACAGGCCATTCTTGGTAAAGTAGTTGGGAGTGTCTGCCATCGCCCAGTTTAAATGACACCAGAAGCTAAGCCAGTTGCTGAAACCGATAGTCTTTTGTTTATATTGTGGGATCATTCTTGGTGGTAATAGAATGCTGTTCAAGGCTAGGTTTTATAGCAGCTGCACAATAACATTCCAATAGCTCCTTCATGTCTCCTTTCATATAGTCCAGGGAAGTACATCTCAAGTTATTTACCCCATGTGTACTATGACTTGTCATATGTGCACTTATGGTGCAAGTGCTTGAGTGAAGGGTTTTTGGACTGAGCCAGTGCGACACTTAAATGTATGTTTCATGGTGGGTGCTGCCTGTGATGTATGTGTTTTTGAGGTTGCTGAGGGGTAATTGTTTCATATGTTACATTTAGGAAGCCTCTTATGTGCTTCTGAGTGAGTAGCTTTATTCTTTGAGGGAAGATTCCATCTCAGTGGGTTGCAGTAACTGCAATTTAGTATTTTGATGAAAAGGTCAGCTTAGTTCCTTTAGGATGTCACAGTAGTGATTTAGTGGATCAGCTATTTTATTCAAAGCTATTTGCATTTTTTTGTGTTGCACTGAATAAAAAGACAGTAATTGCAAACTATACTGTAATTTTGGAAGAAGTACATTTTTAGTTGTAACAGTTCTGGCCACAAGAGTTAAGGGATTTGATGATGTGTCACATAGTTTCAGTTGAAAGAGAATTTTGGAGGTGGTTATCCATACGGATTTTAATTGTGACTGGTCAAGTACAAACCCAGAGTATTTTTGTTCTGGAACTTGGAAGATGATGAAGCAGTGGTTGTAGTTTGGCTAGCTTTTTTTTTTTTTTTTTGATGTGCAAAATACTATATTTGACAGACTGGGTTAGTCCATCTGAGCTTGTGCCCTTTTTCTTTCCTTTAAGTTTATTTTTCTATGTCCAGTTATATAGAGAAGAGAAGCCACCCTGCATGTTGACTTCAAGGCAGCTAAATGATTTGAGTCCATTTGAAGAATATCATCTGCATGCATTACAAGACTGAGATAGGGAAGTCAAAAGTGAGATTATTACACATGGAAAAATGAAGGCTTCTGGAACACCTTAAATGTCGCTATATTTGGGGAGTGTGTCATTAGTATATGTTTGAAATGTTCTATCCTTTAGGTAGTTTTTGGAACCATTTGATAGTATTTTCACAAAATCTGAGTTTATATACTAGAAGGAAATGATTTACTGTCTTAGGTGCTCTAATCATATCAGTGATGACACCTGCTGTCATGACTGTCATTTAAGTTCATTCCAGAATTTGAATGTAGTCCACCAGTCATTTCCATGCATTCTGAATAAAACTGTATCGCCCCAAAAGAGGTCAAACTAAGCCATCCCTCACAAAATATACAAAAAACAGCCTTATTCTGTAAAGGAAATGAGAAAAAAATAACAAAGGCCATATTGGATTTTGGTCCTAAAGTAGGTGAAAAGGCCTTCAGCAAGCCTGGGTCAGCTATCTGGGATCATATAGTCAAAGAAATGAAAACCAACATGCAAAAAAATGAAACATTGCCTGGAATCAAAAGAGGTCTAAGAATGCACTTGATTCAAAGTGAGGGTTGTCTTTGTTTTGGAGACAGTGGTTAAAATATGTACATGTCTAGACATGCAATTCCCTCATCTCATGTAAACCCATTTGTAGTAGTATAAATACATTGTTGATAGTTACATTTTTGAATGGTCATGTTCGAAGATATATAATATCTATAGTGAATTCTGAGTAATCTGTGTAACTGTCGCACACAGTGTTCAAGTGTGTATGACTATTATTTGCTAAACTAGAATTCTTTTCAGTGTGTGTAACATTGTTTAATTCATTTTGTGGTGCTTTGGGCCTGGAGGTGAAGAATAGAAATGAATAAAATAAATCTTAGTTTCTCTCTGCCACGTGTCACTACATTGTCTTGAAAAACAGACTGGCTTACAAAGCTGAGAATGAGTGTCTAGCAATTTCTTGGTATATTTTGTACTTTTTTCTTTAGTTTTGACATTGATTTTTTATAGAATTATACTCGTCCATTATAGAGCATGTTGGTATGCCACTGTTATTTCATACTAGTTTGCTGAAGTGGTCTGCTTTGATAGTGAGGGAGTGATGAAAGCCCAGAGTTTAAAGCTTTGCATAAACATTGTTATATTAAACATTATTCACAGCCATTAACAGTTACACCTGTAGTTTGGCAGTGTTAATTAAACCCTGCTGTTCAGTGCTATCCTGCAGGAAAATGCTACCTGTTGGTGAAGGAAGTTGTCTTCACACATGCCAGAGCAAAAAGTCTACTGACATTGCAGTGATATTTACAGTACTAATTCAGGAAGCTGTCCTTTTAAGACAGTAGAAAGATGACGCTGAAAGAAATGGAAATATATTAATGACTCATATTGCAGAGAGCCATTGTGCATTGCAAAAATCAGAACTGTGACTGTAAAACACAATTGCATCAGTATTATTGCCCTTAGCATGCTATTTTGGTTAGAACAAATCTGAAAGTTGTACTATTTTTTGTTGCAGGGACAAGATGAGGATATGATTTTTGGTAGTAGTAGTAGTTGTCCTTTTATTTATTTATTTATTTGACGGACTGGGTTAGTCCATCTGGTCTGAGCTTGTGCCCTTTTTCAGCAGAGGTCCGAGGAGAAAAGGTCCAAAGTAAAAAAAAAATATATATATATATATATATATATATATATATATATGTGTGTGTGTGTGTGTGTGTATGGTTTACCTTTGAAAACTTGAAACGCACATTGTCGAAAGACAATTGTGCAGAAGTACGTTTTCAAGTTTTCAGATACCTGAATAGAGATGCAGCAAATGTGCAATGAGCGAATGCACACTGACATTCGCTCATTGCAGATTTGGCATTTTGGGTGCAGAGTGCACTGTAGTGGGGATCGGGAAATGGACCCCTTTCCCCACTGTAGTGCAACCTCGGAGTTAGAATAATAAAGTAGGGGGGGTGTGCAGGGGGCTTGCCCCCCATTATTACAATCTGTATTCGTAATTGTAGTTCAAAAATCAGCGAATCTGGTTTTCGATTTGCTGATTTTCGAATATTGGTGCAGTTCGGAATGACTGTTTTCGTCATTCCAGTTCGTACAAAGGGCCGTTCAGATAGTTGGTTTTCAACTATTCAAAGGTAAACTTATATATATATATATATATATATATATATATATATATATATATATATATATATATATATAGATAGATAGATACACACACACAAAGAATTATGCAATATTAGGATTCAGAGAAGAAATAATGTAAGTCAAACATTTGTAGTACAGAAGTAAAAATACACAGGTTCACTAAACCAGTTATACGAGGAAAAAACTTTGAAGGACAAATTGTGCAGGCAGGATGTTCAGAGTTCAGAATAACAGATTTACAGATACAATAATATGTAGATATTACAAAGGTTGTTCGGTGGTACATTGGAGTTTCATGTTAGAAGTGGGTAATGAAGAGAATTTGGCCAGAGCAAGGTCACAAGGATGCAGAGGAACTTGATATCGGAGGTCAAGCAGGAGAGACTTTGAAGTTAGCTTTTCAAGTACAAGTAAGTAGTTAAAATAAAGAGCAAGATAGAAGAGGGACAAGGGATCAGTATTAGATTACTGGGGCAGACATTGGAGAGGTGAGGAGGGGAGTAGCAGAATGCTTAATGTTCAGTAAGTTAGAATAGTTTGTGTGATTGTGAGAAGGAAGGTAGAAGAGAGGAATATGAGGGTGGGGAAAGAAACAGAGGAAAGGAGAGAGGGGGGGTAGGAAAGAGGGAGGTCAGGAATTTTCGGTGGGATGGTTACAGTGACATCTCCTGGTGCTGAGTAGGTAATGCCTGAGAGCTGACTTGGATGTTTGAGCATGGGTGATATTTGTAAGGGCCATGGGAAGTTTATTCCATGAAAGAGCAGGAAGATAACAATATAGGTTCTGTCCTAGTGATTTTTTAGGTTTATGAATCTGTTAGAGGTGTGTTGGTCTGAGCTTTTAAGGGGGTGTGATGGGTTATAGAGGGAAACAAGAGGATAGGCTAGGTTAGGAGGAGGGTTTATATAGGATGGTGGTAGATTAAGAGAAGTTGAGAATATATGAGTTGGTTGGGAAATGCTAACCAGCTGAGATTCTGGAGAGCTAGACACATGAGATTTCGGTAGCAGGTTGGCTGTAAATCTGGCTACTTTGTTTTATGTGGTTTCAAGTTTAGAAAGAAGAGATCACTGTAATTTAGTGAGGACTTGAGAGCAGTACAAGAGGTTAGGAAAGACATAAGCCTGGGCAAGTGTGATTATGGAGTTATGGGTGAGGAACCTTTGGTTTTTGTAAAGCAAGTCTAGTTTTTGGTGGGCTTTTTCTATGCAGTTCTGTACATGGAGATCGAATTTCAGCTGGTCGTTGATGATTATGCCAAGTAGCTTTGTGTGAGGTTCAGTTGAGAAGATGGTGCTGTTTAGGGAAGAGATGGTGAAGGAGAATTTAAGATGATTGAGAGATTTGGGTAGAGGAGTTTTGTATTTTTAGGGTTTAGGATGAGACTGTTGTCAGCCAGGTTTCAGTGAGGTTAAAGGAGGTTTGAGTAAGGGAAAGCAGTTCAGAGGGATTGTCGGCAGTGGTGATGATAGTGGAGTAACCTGCATACTGTATGAGGGATGACCGAGGACAAGATGTGTGGAGTTGGTTAGTAAATATATTAAGAAGGGGGCCTAGAACAGAGCCTTGTGGGACACCCATTTTTACGGGGAGAAAGGAAGATAGGGCAGAGATCCATTTTGACTGATTGGTGTTTATAATGAGGTAGCTGGTAAACCAGGAGATAGTTGTTGGGGAGAGGTTTAGTTGAGTTTTACTGCAGTGAAATCTTTTTTGTGATATAATGCTTTATCTTTTCTTATACTGCAGTATTTCACATGGCATTTTAACTGATCTCACTGTTGAGGATTAGCTTCCTTCTTTGCAAGTAAGGTAACTTCTAGATTCTTAACTCACTAAAACCTCTGGCAGTCAGTTAATGAGGTGTTTACATTTCTGAGTGCTACCATGCTGGGCAACTATTGCCTGGAGTGCACAGTGAGATAAAATCTTTTTTTTTTCAATTAAACTGCTTAATTGTGCTATTGATTACTGTAAATTCAGAACCACAATTAAGCTACACTAACAGATGCACTGTGTGTGAGCTGCCTGCATTGTAGGCTTGAATGAGCCAAGGCAGCTCACACAGCTAGCTCTGTAAGAGTGACATAGTAAACAGTGGGCTTGGTGCTATTGATGTGACTGAGTTAAGTAGATGTAATGACTATATAACTTCTGAACGGTTTGTTATCTTCTTAGATGTACTAAAAATGAATATGAGCATGAATGCCTTGATCATTTTTTTTAAATGTATATGATTTCTTTGTGCTCACAGCGAGACAAAAGGAGAGTGATAAGTTGAAGGAAGCCCTTTCTAAAAAGAGAACAACTATCGATCACCTTCGCAATGAAATTGAATCCAGTAAGAGAGAACTCAGTCGAGTCCAGAAGATGGTCATTGAAAGCAGTGAGGAAAACAGGCAGCTAAAGAATGAACTGCACTACAGTCGTGAAGAAATAAAGCAGTAAGGCATTTATTCACATTAAAAAGCTTGTGTCGACACTGCTGTTTAGAATGCCCTAATGTTTTTTCCTAATATCGGTAAGATTCTGTATATATTTTGCAGGTGTATGAGTTATTTCCATTGAATATGAGAAAAGACTAAGAGTTGTAAAGTGCTAAAATAATTTCATTTGATTAACGTACACAGTTTACTGAACATATTGTATCTCTTTTGTTCTCCCTAGTCTTAACTGCGTGTAATGCATGCCCTGCTGTTTTGTTTTTTTTTTAAAGCTATAATGGGTTCCTAGATCAGGCTGCTTGCAGAGGAAATAGCTTGTAAATGCAGACAGTACTAAGCTGCAGTCCCTACATTTCAAAGCTGTATTTCTTTTTGTCCTTTTTCTTTCTTTAAAATTGGTAAAGCATCTACTCCTCAGGGCTCTGGACGCGATAAGTATAATTTGTTATTAATATGGAGATTTTTTCAGTGAATACCTTCTTTTGCTTTGTGTATAGAGTGTTAAATTTTGTTTTCCTCTGGATAGGGTTGCCACCTTTCATCGTGGCTGAAACCAGAGTAAAGCCACACCCCTCATGTCATCAGCAACCCCGCCCATCCCACCCCCTTCCCCCACCCACTTTCTGCCCATTTTGTGATGTCACGATGCCATCACTCGGCGAGGAATGCCCTCTTTTTCTGTTCCTGCTGCCTGCTTTCGGCTGTTTTTCTATGCTTTTCTGTAAAAAAAAGCATAGTAAATCAGCCGATTTACAAACGCTGATAGTCTGTTTCCTTTTTGAAACAGAATACCAGAATTTGTACAGTGTGTTCCGGACTACCGGAGAATCAGTTTGATTTCCGGATAGTCCGGAAAAAAACGGAGGGGTGGCAACCCTACCTCTGGAGAAGTGCTTCACCCTCAAGAGTCTTTGCTTTATGTGGTGAAATTCTGGCTGTTTGGTGCTTAACTGCTTCGAAACTGTAAAAGGATAGTATACAGCTGTCAGTTCCCTGAATTTACAATTATTCTGAACTGAGTACAACAGTTTTGTATAACTTTCATAGGTTACTATGCTGTGGACCATTAGGGTCCTTACAAGCCTAGCTGAACATTCCAAACCATTTGGGGGAGAGGAGGCTGTGCATGTTAGTAGGCAGGTAGCCAAGGATTTGTATTGGGAGCTTTAGGATAATACTTTTCTTATTGACGGGCTCTGTCCATAAGGGATATGGGGACAAGACTGGGAGTTATATTTATGATTTCCCATGCAACTGTTAAGGATTTGTTTGAAAAGAATCAGAGATGAACTCTGTATTACATGGAGTGAGATGGAATTACATGAAAAGAGGCCCAATTGTTTCCCTCTGGAGGCACTCTGGGGTCAACTATCTCTGCACCAGAGAGCCTGGCTAGACATAAAAGATACTTGGGTGCAGAGAATTATTTCCAGAGGTTATATAATTCCCTTTTCCCTTCCACCTCCACCTGTATGCAAAATTCCCAGTGTTTCACCCAGTCAGAGGAATGCAGCAGCACTAGAAATAACAAAACTGCTAGAAAAAAAGTCATCCAAGAGGTCCTACCAGACTGGATGGAATCTGGAACTTAATAAAGATTCTTTTTAGTGCTAAAGAATTCAGGGGGCTGGAGACCAATTTTGGATCTCAGTGTCTTGAACAAATAAATTTGACACGCACAGTTTCAGATAGTCATGGTTCAGTCCATTCTGCCCTTGGGAAAGGACGACTGGATGTGCTCGACAGATCTTCAGGATGCTTACTGTGACATAAAAATGAACAGAGAATCCAGAAGGTATTTATGCTTCTGGCTGGGAGCCATCATTATCAGTTCAGGGCACTACCCTTTGGTCTCAGTTCAGCCCCCTGGATGTTCACCAAGTGACAGGCAATGGTAGCAACTAACTTGAGACAGCAGGGAGCCCGAGTGTTTCTATACTTAGATGACTGGCTCATTACCACCCTGACCAAGCATCTACTGATAACAGCAAGGAATCAGATACTCCAGACTTGTACTTATCTGGGAATAACCATAAACTACAATAAGTCTCCTTTACAACTGACTCAGACATTGGAATCCATAGGGGCAGTTTCAACACAGTATCCATGTCAGCATCTCTTCCTGTCTTGCATGCAGACCATTAGATTCCCGGTCAGGAAAATAATTCACAGCACCAAAATTTCAGCTTGATTAATTCTGAAAACCTCTGGGTCAATGTGAGCAGCTATAGTTTCAGTCCCCCTAGCAAGATTTCCTATGAGAATTCTTCTTTAGACGCTAGTAACAAAGTGGTTGATTCTTTATCAATGCATGTCGGATAAAATAATCACTTAGGCATGCAAGAAGTACCTTGACGGTACATTCACTCAGGTCAGCTTCTACAAGGCTGTCCTTTCACCCTCCCTCAATCCAAGGCTATATTGAACACGTATGCTTCCTAAATTGGGTGGGGGGCACTTCCTGGAGAAGACAATCCAAGACAGTTTGTCCCCAAAGAGGCCAACACACATGTCAATGTTCTGGAATGAAAGCAGTGCTCCTAGTGTTGCAGGCGTTCCCAGACACTCTCCAATTTGGACAATTGCAATTTAGACAGACATGTCAGTAGTTTGGTACATGAGCAAACAAGGAGGAGCCAGATCTTTACCCCTTATGTTGAGAAGCCCTTAGAGTGTGGCTATGGGCTAATTCTTCCAACCGCTTTCTGATATCAGTACACATTCTTGGTAAGTCCAGTTTGATAGTAGACAAACTGAGCAGATCTATTCTACCTCCTCACAAGTGGCATCTCAACAGGAAAGTGGCAGATATGATTTTCCATCGGTGGGATCAGCTTTGCTGCAATCTTCTTGCATCTCCCCATAACAACAAGTGCAGTAACTTCTTTGTCCTGACCAAGGGACGGTCTATTCCACAATTTGCCCCCCCGGTCTGCTTTTTTGACCCCACTCAACTCCTCTAATTCCCAAATTCCGACAGAAACCTGTCCGGTTGAAGAGAAAGGTCATCCTCATTACACCTTACTGGCCTTGACATAATTGGTTCCTCTTCCTTTGGTCCCATCTACTTTCCCCACCTTGGATTCTGGATATGATTTCAGACTGTCTCACCCAACAGGCATGATTCATCTGGGTATCTCAAACCTGAAGCTAACAGCATGGTTTCTCTAATTCCTTTAATAACCAGACAACCGATGCTCCTTTCCTCTGTCAATCACATTTTTTATCCTCCCATAAATAAGGCTTCTACAAGAAAACTATACAGAAGTAAATGGAACAGGTTTGCTTTTGGGCATAGAAGAATCACTTTGACCCCTTCTCACCTCCTGTACAAAGTGCTCTTAAATTTTTGGCAACAATTTTTAATGAAGGCGCTAGGTCCTTAGCAGTTAGGGTTCAGTTAGTAGCATTCTGTAATTTTCATATTGGATTTGAGAATTCTTCCTTGGCTTCATCTAAGCTTTGTAAAGCCTTTTTGAGAGGTACCATCTACTGAGACCTCCATATAAGGATCCTTCTCCATCATGGGATTTAACTTTGGTGCTTGTAGGCCTTAATTCATTCTCCCTTTGAACCAGTGGATAAATGTGATCTTAAATTCCTGATTTGGAAAATATCTTTCTGGTAGCTATTACTTCTGCTAGAAGGAATTCAGAACTTCAAGCATTGTCTTCTCAACCTCCTTACTTGATTTTTCATAAGGATCGAGTAACATTATGTACCAGAGCTCATTTCCTTCCTGAGGTGGTGTCAGAAACCAGTATCAACCACTCAATCAATTTAACAATTTTCTTTCCAATATTTACAAAGGTGAATATGTTATTGTTGTTTGTCTTTCTGCTTTTTCCCGGTAAGGGGTCGCCACAGCGGAACTCCAGTCCGCTAATGATTGGCAGTAGATTTTTACGAAATGCCGAGGTGCCAGCTCAACATCCAACCTTCAACGAAGGCACGCCCATTTACGCATGCATGTCTTTTGAACGCTACCCAACCACGGGGAAGACATGCAGACTCCGCACAGTAGGCCCTCCCAAGCCAAGCCGAGAATCGAACGGGAGAACCTCTTGCTGGGAGGTGGTAACGCTACCGCCGTACCACCGCGGCTTTACAAAGGTGAATATATGTTGAATTTATTAGATGTTCACAGACAATTACATTTTTATTTGCATAGGCTAAAAGAAATTAGGAAAAAAGATCAATTTGTATCCTTTGCAGATTCTGAATTGGACAAATCGGTTGCAAAGGTGACTTTAGCTAGGTGTTTAATGGACTGTATATCATTTGTCTGCAAGTTGGGTCTAACCGTACGAAAACCTTTAAGAGCCCATTCAGCTAGGTCTATGGTAACTTCTTCAGTGTTTCTATCTAGGGCTTCCATGGATGATGTTTGTTGGGCTGCTACCTGGGCCAATCCTCATACCTTTATCACTCATTACAAGCTGGATCTGGTCTCGAGGGGAAGAGCAGCCTTTGGCTCAGCTGTGCACAGGAATGTCCTTCCTTAGAGTCCACCTGCGATTTTAGGTAGCTGAGGGCTCTATCCCAATAGCTGAGGCATGAATAAAAATTGACAACATCAGGTAAAGAAGTTATGTACTTACCATAATGTTCCATCTGTGTTGTCCATTTTCATTCTTCCTCAGCTCCCCTCTCACCATCCCCCCAACCTTTTTTCATAATGGACGTATGGCAGAACAAGAGATTACAAGGACATCACTGTCCCTTATACTGAGCTCCAGATATGACTTATTCTGTTAAAATATTTATAGTAGTTCATTCTCTTTTATGTAAAACAGCAACAAGATCTGAGGTATTTTAGGGGTTGGTGCATTGTGAGTAAGGAGGAGCTCGAGAGTTTGTTGGCTACGAGCTATAGTAGTGGCTGAGTCAGATCAGAGGATCAGATCTGAACCCAATAGTTGTGGAAGAATGAAAATGGATAACACAGGTGGAACATTATGGTAAGTATGTAACTTCTTTTTTTTAATAGCATGCAGTATATGTCGTAATATAAAATACATTTTTCTTTTTACTTAGTTAACTCTTTCCTTCCTGTTCCCTTCTCCTGAATGTGAGGCAACTAAGGATGTTGTCAGGACCCTTGAAGGGCTGTGTTCTTGGCTTTAGCGAGTGCTGCCAGCACCTGCCTCCTGCTCGTAGCTGAGGGAAGTATGTTGGAGGGGTTTCACCTGGTGTAGCTGACAGGGGAGTTGGGAATATAGTTTGAGTTGAATTTCTCAACCAGTAGATTTGCTGTGGCACCCTGATCAGTACTGTTCACTGCCTCAGCACGCTGTTGTGTTACCGCTAATGTTCTGGACATAGCTGAATAAGGCTTTCTGATTGTCCTCCGCATATGAGGTTATCTTGACTTCATAGTTGGCCTTGTTGGACATAGACTTTTTAGTTTCGTATTTAGTTGTATAAGAGAGAGCATTTCTTTAAGGGAGTTTCTTTTCCTGATTTTGGCCCAGAGGTTTCTTTTTTATATACCCTGTTTAGGTGAGGATTCCACCTGTGGGTGTTGTTTTTAGTGTTTGTTTTTGATTTATTTCTAGTAGGTATGGCAATCTCTGTACAGTCATTTACGTGTTTGTATAGTTATATATATTGTGAATAATTCTGCATAAAGGTAGCTGTGGTCTTGGGGGGGACCTTGAATTTTGACAAATTGTCACTTAATAGGATGTAGTCCCTAACTGGTACTGGTTTAGCTGGATTTTCTTGGTTGATTTTTACTTCAAGTGAGATGTTGACATTGATGAACTCCATATCATCCTAACAAACCTGGAAGCACGTTTGTTGCTAACATAGATCAAAACACCTCCACCTTTGGGGCCAGTCTGTGCTACTTTTGGACCAAATGTGTGAAATGCATTGTAGCCTTGCACTTCTGAAATACTTTCTACAGCTTTAAAGAAAGTCTTGGTCAGAAAACAGATGTCTACATTCTGCAGAGTGAGGAGGGCTTGAAGGCTGTGGAGTTTTTTTTTTCAGGCTCTGAGCATTGAGTAGTAACACCTTAAGGTTGTAGACTTTTTCACTATGTTAGCAATTTTATCTTTTTGTGCATAGCCTAAAAAAAGCTCTAAGGGGGTAGATATAGTTTTATCCAACATATGAAAGCCTAGGAGGACAGGAGCAACCCATCCTTGACAAAGCAACATGGTCTTTTGACCATGTTCACATATACATATATATATACTGCAGAAATGATTCTAGGCTATTCTTGATTTGTTTTATGGCATTGTTAAAATCTGTTTATTCTAAAGAAAGCCTGGAATGAAATACCCCAGTTTTATACAAAGTTCTACCAATACATCCCATTTTAAATTCCATCTAAAGGAATACCTAAATAATAATTTGCTCTGCTCCTGTTCCAATCCTGGAGAATCTTCTCTCCTCTCTATTTTAGTTTTTCAAACTCCTTATATTATCCTTTAGTGCCATCATATTGCAATCACCGTCAATTTCAGCATTCATGTTAAATATATGTATCTTTCATATTTTTTGGTTTGTGTTTTACAGCCTTGAAACATGTACTAGACTTTGTGAATTTTTTTTGTTTAGATGCCAATATGGCTCTGTATTTTTCTCACATCTAGCATACTGTTATCCTATGCTAAATTGATTTTTTCTGTTAAATTACTCTCTACCATATGTATGTATTCTCTGTATAACTGTGGAGCTCATCTCCCCAGGCCTCTGCTGAAAATGGGCCATTGGCCCAGTTGGACCTTCCCGGTAAACAAATGTAAAATAAAATAAATAAGTAGAATAAATTTAAGGGAGGTCCTCTGCTTCATGCATAGCAGATAGCTCTTTTATTCAGATCTAAGAATCATCTTATATTTTACTTCTAGTAAAATGTGTCACTGACTTTAGTTTTTGATACTTCTGAAGAAAAGCTTGTTTGATTTAATATATTACTTATTTAGCTTCTGGGAGAGCCTCTTTTGTGGCATTCAACTTTGTTAGACTAGTTGAAGGTATTTTTAATGGGAATTTTATATAATTTTGTATTTTTAGAAAATCCTTTCATAGAAGAACTCAAGGATGGTGATAAATAGTTTTGTTTTCAAGAGAAGAGCCTCATCTTACTTTTTATGCATTTGTTTAACTGAGTGAATTGGCATGTGACCCTTTTCAGCCACTTCCCAGGCCACAAAACAGAGGCAAAACAGGTACATACATGTAGTTTAATAATTTACAATGAACAGTAGTAAAAAAAAAGTGCAAAGTTTTACATATGACTATTATAAGCGATAGATGCATAAAGTTTTACATAAACTTTACACTTAAAACAATTTATTGCCTCAAGATATTTTATATCAGCCATTTTGTCTTCAGACCCTTGAGTCTGAAAAACTCTCATCCAGCTAAAACCAAAGAATTTGAACTCCATTTTACATCCAGAGAAGTATATTTTAACTGTTGTGCTTATTTACATCAGTTTTGTATAGTTCCTGTTTATGTTTGTGCTGAATCTGAAGTTAAAGCTGTTAATTGAAGGTATTTTATAGTTTGCATTGTTTTTTTTCAAGTTGTTTCTGCCTATGTATTTAAATCACTTTTGAATGGGGCTCATTTTCTTAATTTTTACTCTCCGTTCTCTGAATCTGAAGTTACACCAATAAATTGACTTGGGTTTACAGTTTCCATTGTTACTTTTCTGACCTGTTAAGTGGATTAATCAGCATTGCTCATCAAATTACTGTGATTTAGTCATTTTTCAAACTTAAAATAACCAGCCAGCTATGTGAGCTGTATCTGTAGCTTATGATACCAAACAAAATGCATTTGGACTCTATTTTCCATCCAGTGAAGTACATTTAAACTACTGCCTTTATCTTGCCATTTAAATCAGTTTTGTTGTTTCCCATCCACCCTTTCTCTGCCGTGCTTTGAAACTTGCAAGCTTTTGAGCTGTCCACGCCTACTGTATATCTGGCTTTGGAATCTCTTTCCAGTCTCGCCTCCTATATATACCTGACCTTGACCTTGGAATCTCCTCCTAGTCTTATCTCCTGTGCTCATTTTACTGATCATTGACCAAGGAAACTGAAGGCTCTCCACTCAGACCATTGGTGTGCTTTGAATTGCCGTAAAGTGGATGTTCCTCATTGCTGGCTTGTCTGCCCTTGAATCCCCCTGTGATTACTCATCACTATTTTGATTTGTTTCTGGTACCTTTTCAGTTTTGGCCAACTATAAAATGTGATTTTTTTTTTCTTCATTAAGAAGACTGGGACTGCAATACTAGTGACAGTAGAAAGATGGCCTGGTCAGTTTGAGTTGGGAAACACAAGTAGGCTTGAAGTGAGATTGTTTCATTGGACAGAAGGATTTTTAGTAGGTGTGGCCACTTTTCGTTGAGTCTATAAATTCCTCTTCTCATTTTGCAGTGACATTTAGCACTGCTGTGTGTAGACATAAGCATTTTGAAACTAAAATTTCACTATAAACTTCCCCTGTAACTTTACCCAGTACTCACAACATAGCCTAGATGTAATTTCTACCCTCACAGCTCCCAAGTTGGTCTGATGTGCCACTCCTTTGTAGTTCACTTAAAGACTTGACACTTGGATGAGAACTTTCCTAATTTCTGTTCCATCAGCTTGGCAGATATGAGTATCCTGAGATAATGTAGGAATTGCCTCATGTTCACTGACAACCAAATAATCCTTAGAGAAACTGATAACGTATGTGAAAGATATAATTATACAATGTCACTGGAGGCAAGACTTGCACAGAAGCTCTCAAAATAGCAATGAGGACTCTCACACAAAAACACTCAAAATAGCAGTCATTTTGTAAGTAACATAAGTAAGACACCCACCTCACATAGTACTGTCATATGTGGAGGCACTTAAAAGCAGCCTTCCTAAACCCCAAAGACCTCCTAGGCATTAATTCTACAAAAAGAATCCTCAGCAACCCTAAAAGCACTCCACCAAAACAACATAGCACATACGGTCACACCCTATAGATGTCCTGCTTACCAGGCTGAATATGGAGAAAATTGCAGTCATTTGTCTATCAGGGGCTAAGATCTGAAAAAACAATTGCCAGCATGACTGAGTCATAATCATGTGTAAATGACTTGAGATATATCCCCCTGGACTATGTGAAGAGAGACATTTTGGAGCTTTTGGACTTTGTGACCCAGGCTGGTATGTGTTTAGCATTGAGCAGCATTCTGCCTTCACCAAGGGTACTGCCACAATATGAACTAATGATTGACTTCAATAATTGGCTTAATTTCTGTGTCATCCCAAGGGGATACAGTATTTGTCAGCATGGGAGGATATGGTAAACAGACCACATTGTTTTGCCAAGAATGGTGTGTGCCAGTCCCCTCTAGGCTTTCAAAAATTGGCTAAAACACTTTCATCCCCTACTGTCATTTTTAGGCAGTGCCAAACTGATAAAATGTCCAACATAGCCAAACCAACCCAAGGGCATCTAAAAGTGTTTTTGCTTAATGCCAATAGCCCAAACAAGAAACTCCACTCCCTCCAGGTTCTTATTACCCTGGAGAATGTGGATTTCTGTGCAGATACTGTGACATGGTTTAAGGCAGCAGATAGCACTCCAGGACTGTAGGACTGCAATGCCTTCTACACATTCAGGCCAGCTACTACACAGGCAGGAACCAAATGAGGTAATGCCGTCTATATCGGGTTCCTATTACCTGATCGAACGTTTAGGTTAGCGAATACCTAAATGTCGATCTGGTAAAAGTGAAAGCAAAAAACCGCGAACGGCCGATTTAACGCAGGGAAAGAATAACCTTTGCCGTTATGCAGATTTTGCCCCTTTCCCCACTATAGAGAGATCTAGGAGTTGGTATATTTAGTTAGATGGCGTGTGGGGAGCATAACCCCCCCCCCCCACTTCATTTTGGTTTAAATATTTTTTTGAGGCCGATGGAATTCATTCCCTACGTTAAATTGGTCGTTCGCTGTTTTAATTTTTCGATATTACCAGGTCGATGGTTAGGTAGTCGCTAACCTAAACGTTCGATCAAGTAATATGGAGACACTATATCGACAACAAACTTTATCTCAGGACTAGTTAAACAGGATGATGTGCTTGAGCTTGTTCATGTCCAGATTTCCATAGACAAAGTCCCATAGCATATCCTTAAAACGTTATGGGTGATCCAAGAAACACAACTTCTATGAGAACTTACTGTAGGCTATTGCCATTCAACTTAATACCATATTCATGGGCGGCTTCAATTACCTCACTATAAACCAGGGTATTTATACGACCCCAGACTTACAGACCTAGGGATTCCTGGACTTTGTAAATGCAAACACCATGTACCCAGGTAGTCCAAACTCCCACTAATGGTGCAGACATACTCCACCTGGTACCAGGAAACATGGGAGAATGCTGTATCCCTCCTGTGTAGTGTCCTGTCTGGTAAGGTCATACCACAAAACTGTCACCATAATAATAATAATCAGTTCTGTGATCCGAGCTAAACATGTAACATTTAGGCACTATTCTAAGGCAAACTTCCTACTACTGAGTGATGATCTGTCAAAGTTTGGAACTCCCAAACCCTGAGAACACAGCTTCTTGTCTCATTACATCCGAGTGACGCCTCCAGGTGCATTTGCAGTTAACTCTTACTGACACCTCTAGGTGCCAAATATTGTTTGTTCATATTTGCATCAATAACCAAAATCATTCCATGTGCAAGGTTTTAAAATTTTTCATCTTAAAGCTTACACAATAGCAAACTCAACTGCATTAATATTTGACCTGTGTCTAGTGCAGGTAAATAGATATTAACTGCTGTTTTTATGATATTAATTTATATAGATATAATTTTTACATTTCTTCTAAATATCTCAACAACCAATCAGCACAGGCAGAACTCCTTAGCCTCATAAGAAAGCTCTCTGCTAGATGAATAAAATGCTGCTGTGACAGTATGTGTGTAACTGGAGTAGTTGCTGAGATATTGTAAGTTATTTTCAAAATGTTACAAATGTAATATTTACTGTGTTTACTGTGATTTATAAAGTTCAGTTTAAGACCTAGAACCTAAAGAATGCTACCACTATAAAAATAGTTTGTGCTAAGGAGTTTTACCATTTATACTTCTTTCATAACCCCTGTGGTTCCAGAGATATGAACATTTGTTCAAAATGTGTGGACATAATTTGATTCTGCCCATTAGAAGTTACAGCGCAAACTTCCTGAGCTCCATTGGAGTGAATTTATATGGAACTGTTCAAAGAAACCCTGTACATTCATGTCAATGAGACAGCTGCACCTACCAGAAATAAGCCCAGAAATAACTTTTAGCAAGAAATCCTGGTAGAATCCAAACATAAACAGGTTATAAACAAAAGAAAAAAAAAGTCCTAGCCAAGATTAGGAAGTGCTATGCTCAGCATAATAAGAACACTCCTCAGTCTGAACAAACAACTAAGACAGCAAGTCAAGGCAACTAAATCCAAATATTTATTTATTTTATTTTAAATTTGTTAATCGGGAAAGTCCGACTTGAAACATAGCCAATTTTCATCTAGAGCCAGGCAGAAACGCTCCAGGTGTATGTTTTTGAATATGGGAGGAAACTGGAGCACCTGGAGGAAACCCACATGAACACAGTGATAACTTGCAGACTCCGCACAGAAGATACTCCAGCTGATAATCGAACCAGAGAGCCTCTTGCTGTGAGGTGACAATGCTACCGCTGCACCACTGCGCCACCCATATATGAGAAATATGAGATAATGACGGACTCCCAAGTAAAGGGCAACCACAAAGCTTTGTTTAGCCATCTCCAAAACCTCAAAGGTAGCGTGTGCAGAATTGAGTGTAAATGGAGCCACGTACAAGTAAGAGCTTAAGAGCAGAGGAAAGCTGAAAATAAAACTTAACTGTTTAAGACCATCTCATGCATCTGCTAAGCATCCATAAACCTTTGGGGCCAAGAACAGCATTGCCCTCTTAGGAATGAGGGCATAGCTTATGAAAACTGGCTTTGAAAAGAAGGTGGCTAAGACCAAATGAATGTTTGTTATGATTACCACTCCTCCAAGATCTAGTGTATGATGAATATCTAACACAGTTTGCTTGCATTTCTGCTTCATGTAGGTAAGCACAGAAGGCTGTCAAGCAAACCTGTTGATTTGTTTATTTGACATTTGTTAACCGGGTATGCCCAGCTGAGCCAAGTGACCCATTATCAGTGGAGACCCGAGGAGAACAACTCCAGTTTACAAATATTTACAAGAACATGTAGAACAGAGAATACAAATGTTTACATGCAGCATTGAAACATAGAGTACAAAGACTATATATACAATAGTGTATGTAAAGATAATACAGTTGTTGGTATAACCTTTACAAGTAGACTGCAAGCAGCATTTTCTTTTGCCTAAGTTGATGAAGGACCAATTGGAAAATGCTGTTGTCAAAGCCCACTTCAGCAGAGGTACATGCTTATTCCAGCTTACTTTAGAAATGCCTTCTTTGCGGGCATTTCTGGGTCAGCCATTTAGTCATCCATTCACATGTTCAGAGTTTTACTGCATGGACCATGATTTTAGAAGCCAGGTATTCTTTACATATCTTTGTACCTCAGCTCACAGCTACCTATCCTTTCTTTTTATAGGTTCATAGGTTGGTACTAGGCTATCAGCCCTAGGGCCTATACAAGCCTAGCCATAACAATTCTCTGGCTGTTTCTTCCCACACTATTTACTTCCCTGGCCCCCTGCCTAGCAGGGCGACTGACGTGATCCCCAGGGTGAATTTCCTTTCTCCCATCCAATCGTCAAGGTTCTTTTTGAAGAGGGCCAAAGAGGCACTCTGCTTGACATGTATGGACAATCTATTCCAGAGTCTGGGGAGTCTCTGGGTGCCTATCCTTCCAGCATGTTTTGCTTATTGTGATGAGAAGGTTTAGATCCCTGGAGCATGTGGCTGTGAGAGATTGGGATTTCTTTACGTGTGTAGCATGTCCAACAGCTCTGGGTTTGACATGGCCTTGTATGTTAAGCAGAGATTGCCTCTGAGTAGATGATCTGCGACAAAGTATAGCTGGAGTTTTTTTAAGGCGGTCAGTGCAGGGCATTTGCTTTAGGCCTGTGATTCTTTTAGTGAGGTATTTCTGCGGCCTTTCCAGTTGTTGCAGATGTCTTGAGAGGTACATACCAAATGGGGCGTTGTATTCTATAATGGGTCTAATGAGGGATGAGTACAGTCAGGGGCGGCCCGTGCTATTGGACTGCCGGACTGCAGCCCCCTCAACTTCAAACTAACAAATAAAAATAAATAAAAATTAAAAATTTCGCGGACTTCGCGCATGCGCACTAGTCCAGACTGCTGCTGAGACAGTCTGGAGCATGCGCAGATTGTCTCAGCAGCAGTCCTGATTGAGACACGTGAACAGGAGCGCTCCCACAAGTCTATGCAGTTTTAAACTGCATAGACTGCCTGGGAAACGCGTCGGGGTCGGACTGCAAGGTCGGCAGTCAGGAGAAGGATCCCGGGTCTGGATTGGATTGCTGCAGGGGAAGATCTCGCGACGGGCAAGGTCAGGATTTGCGCGGGTCTTTGCAGCTGCACTCGTCGGGGGTTTGGATCTAGATTTACTACAGGGATCGTGTGTGTGGATCTAATGGTGGTTTTGTGGACAGGGATTTACTATAGGACCAGGTAAGTGTACAGGGACTCTGTGTGTGTGGATCTAATGGTGGTTTTGCGGACAGGGATTGACTACAGGACCAGGTAAGTGTACAGGGACTGTGTGTGTGTGTGTGTGTGTGTGTGTGTGTGTGTGTGTGTGTGTGTGTGTGTGTGTGTGTGTGTGTGTGTGTGTGTGTGTGAAAATGCCCCTGGTGCAATATACTGGTGGTTAGGCTCATGGTGGTGTGGTAGGGAATACCTCAGGCTTGAACCCTGTACCTTGTATGCAGGTGTTAAAGACCTGAATTCCCTACCCACAACCATTTGTAAAAAAATTGCAGATTTTTGCCTCATATTTGATCTGATCTGTTCCTCATAATATCTGTGGTTTATAAATGTTGCAATGCTTGATATTTGATGGTGCAGTGGTAGCATTGTTGCCTCACAGCTGCAGGTTCTCAGGTTTGCTTCTTGGCTGGGGTGCCTTCTTTGTGGGGGGGGTCTGTATCTTCTCCCCTGTGTTTGTGTGGGTTTGCTTTTGTGTCCTCCTATGTTACAAAGACATGTCTGCATTATTTCTTCCTGGGCCTCTGCTGAGAATTGTTTTTTTTGTTCCAAGTCAGACTGTCCTGATTAACAAATGTTAAATAAAACTGACAGGCATTTGAATTTCAGACTTCAGGTTTCTGAATGTTTAGTTCCTTACATATTTGATGGTGCAGTGGCAGTATTGTTGCCTCACAGCGATAGGTTTTCTGGTTTGATTCTTGGCTGGGGTGCCTTCTGTGTGGAGTCTGCATCTTATCCCTGTGTTTGTGTGGATTTGCTCTGGTGTCCTGCCATTTTACAAAGACATGTGTCTACAGTATTTCTCCCTGGGCCTCTGCTGAAAATTGTTTTTGTTCCGTCAGAAGTAAAATTGACAGGCATTTGAATTTCAGACTTCATGTTCTTCAGAAAATACATAGTAAAACGTTTTATTCTAGCAATAAATATATAGTATCGCAACCTATTATTATAGCAATTTTTTAAGTTTATAAGATGGTTATGCAGTGTAAATGTGCAGAGAATCCCACCCATCCAAGGTAGACACAAGTACTAGAGTGGCTTTTCATCTGTCCTTGATTTTTACAGAATGGTCTGGTTTGGTTTCTGTCATATTTTTTGTACTGTTGATTTATGCTTATTACTCAAAGTGCCTGTTGCTCTGTGTTTAAGTAGCAATACTTTAATGACCATCAGGTAAGCTTGGCTGAGATTGCAAGATGCAAGTAAGCTTTAATAAGCATACTGTTAAAGAATTGCCAACATTTAAAGCCTTTCTGTTGCCATGTAGAGAATACTTAACTAGATAATGTATAAGCCTTGGGTATTGAAATGCATATGCCAGTATTTGTAATAAAGGACAGAATTACATTATTTTAAGAGTCTCATTACACTTGGAGACTTCCAGTCATCTCTGCAGGCTTTACCCATAAACCGAATGCCAATCGTGTGGCCCATAACCTGTACAGTAATCCTTTTAAGCAATGTATCTTAAGCTTCTTTCTTGTTTGCTTTTCATTTTTTACTTTGATCATGTTTTCCCATGAAACAAGTAGATGTCAGGCAGCAGGTCTTTTTTTGGATAAGGAACATTTTTACAAGTGGGGGCATCAGAGATTTCTACTTTCAGCATGTTACTTGTTACTTTAGTAAAGCTGAATATAAATTATAATTAGAACTGCAGTGCAAGAAGTGGTTTGAGTTGAGTGCTGCTTGTTTTTCTTATACTTGATTTTGACTGGCGTTCCATTAATGTATTTAAAAAAAGTAATTTATTTTTTCATGCCTCACAACCTTTTTTGTTTCCATCTAGATATTAAGCTGTCATGCAGCCAATGCATTGAAATATTTTTATTCTTCTACACTTCATTTTGTCTTGATTGGACTCTCATGACGACTGTTTGGCACCCAGTGCAGTATATTTAGTTTTTGTGGTTTGCTACTGCAGGTGTGTGTGTGTGTGTGTGTGTGTGGTAGGGAATACCTCAGGCTTGAACCCTGTACCTTGTATGCAGGTGTTAAAGACCTGAATTCCCTACCCACCACCATTTGTAAAAAAAAAAAACTGCAGATTTTTGCCTCATATTTGATCTGATCTGTTCCTCATAATATCTGTGGTTTGTAAATGTTGCAATGCTTGATATTTGATGGTGCAGTGGTAGCATTGTTGCCTCACAGCTGCAGGTTCTCAGGTTTGCTTCTTGGCTGGGGTGCCTTCTTTGTGGGGTCTTTATCTTCTCCCTGTGTTTGTGTGGGTTTGCTTTTGTGTCCTCCCATATTACAAAGACATGTCTGCATTATTTCTTCCTGGGCCTCTGCTGAAATTTTTTTTGTTCCAAGTCAGACTGTCCTGATTAACAAATGTTAAATAAAATTGACAGGCATTTGAATTTCAGACTTCAGGTTTCTGAATGTTTAAGTCCTTGCATATTTGATGGTGCAGTGGTAGTATTGTTGCTTCACAGCTATAGGTTTTCTGGTTTGATTCTTGGCTGGGGTGCCTTCTGTGTGGAGTCTGCATCTCCTCCCTGTGTTTGTGTGGATTTGCTCTGGTGCCCTGTCATTTTACAAAAACGTGTCTGCAGTATTTCTCCCTGGGTCTCTGCTGAAAATTGTTTTTATTCTGTCAGCAGTAAAATTGACAGGCATTTGAATTTCAGACTTCATGTTCTTCAGAAAATACATAGTAACACAACATTTTATTCTAGCAATTTTCTAAGTTTATAAGATGAATATTTGAAATTTGTCCCTATTTTTGGGACTGTATTCCCCCATTATTGGCTTCGTCCAGGTTTTTTGTGCTAAGGTTGACAGCTATGGCAAGAACTGAATTCACTGAATGTTTGAGGGCTGTATTCCCTCATTACTGGGTTTGTCCAGGTGTTTTGTACTAAGAGGTTGACAGCTATGGTGAGAACTGAATTCGCTAAATGATAGCCATTTAAGTTTTTGTCTTCCTCTTTTACAAAGCAGCTGATTTGGCGTAGTGTTATGTTGCTCTAACTGTTTTGCACAGGGAGCTTGGCAGTAAAATGTATGGTTCTAGCAAGTTTCCAAGATTATACAAGCAATGTTTGTGTCCCTGGTTTTTGGGCTTTTGACCCCCCCCCAATACATTTTGGCTTTTTCCAGTTTTCTTGTGCTGCGAAGTTGAGTATTGAGTAGATTTTACAAGGAGCTGAGAGCTGCAGGGGAACAGAAGTTTAGTGTTGCTTAAGTGAAGTTGGTTTGCCTTGTTAATAGCACAACAGGTTGTGTACTTGCCTTTGATGCAGAAGGCTGTGGGTTCTACTCCCACAAGGGGTGGATGCTGCCGTACTGAGAATGTTCTCCTTGGTGAAGATACCAACTATGAGTCCGTTATCAGTTTGCCATCCATTTCCTCTTGCAATATTACTAGCTTATCATTTTTTAATGTAATATAGGCAGTTTATTCCTGTGGGCAACAGACACTTTATTTTTCGATGAAACCATGAAATATAAAGGTGTTTGCTAGCAGCAACCTCTTCATTAGTTACAGATTTCTTTAATGTGGAATTATTTAGATGACTTTTACTTCTTCAGAGATAGTGCATATTTACTGATAATGGACTGTGTAGAATAGTGCATATTTACTGATAATGGTGGACTGTAGAATTGTGCATATTTACTGATAGTGGTGGACTGTAGAATTGTGCATATTTACTGATAATGGTGGACTGTGGAAGTCTGAGTAGACTTTTATGATAAATGTTCTGAACTGGGCAGTTTTGTCATTATGGGTGCATGCATTTTGTTTCATTGCTTACTGGAAAAATGTTCAAAACAAATTTAAAACGCCTCTAACAACTGTAATATATTGTACAAGGAATATAATTTAGTACAATGAGGAAGGTGTATCAAAGAGCACATGTATGTTTCATATGCAAGGGGCCTATGATTTGAAAACAGCCCAAAATTAATCTTTTATCTGCCACTGGCAAAATGTATTTTCTTTGAATGTGGGTTTCAATACTGTTTCAATGAATGTGAGTTTCAAGGGCAGAGAAGTTTTAATGCTAAGTTTTCATTGTGAGACTGCATTGCTTTGTTTAGTAGATGACTTAGTGTTTGTGCTGTAAAATACAAAATAAAACTTTCAAATGAAGTCCAACTCATCATAGAAGTAAAGCAGTATGCACATTAGTGTTTATGGTAAAAGGAGTGAAATAGCCAAGTAATGGTTCATTGGAATGGCTGCAGAGGCTCCATTCAACCATGATTTTGTCAGGGGGGAAGGGCAGCAAACTCAGACAGGCCCAGCTGAACTATACCTCCCAACTGTCCAGATTTTCAAAGAATGAATAGATTTTTGCTTCTTATTTTTGGTTTGTTCTTCATAAAATTTGTAGTTTTCTGGCAAATCATTTAGAAATTAAGTCACTAAATAATGATACACTGAGTTTCAGACTTCATAACCTTCAGAAAAATGCATGCGAAAGTAAGAACTGTTATTCCATCAACTGTCTCAATTTATACAAGAGCAATTTTTAGTACTGTTTATATGTTCCCCCCAATATATTTTGCCTTGTTCAGATTTACTGCATTAACAGGTTGAGAGGTACATGCAAATAAAATTGCTTTATAGAATTAGGCATAGCCAACCTCTCAACCGTCCCCGATTTTGGCTCAAAATGTTGCTCTTCCCCCTAATAATCCCTCCGCAAAATAGCAATTTTGGAAGAAAACATGGAGGGTTTACAATTAAGAAATAACTGTAATAATAAGTTATAGATTACTTGAAATGCATGTAGATTCTTTTATTTTGTTAGCTGCTCAAGTTAGCAGTACTAATATTAAAGTGTCCCTTCTTTGACAGGTTCCCAGCTGTATTGTGTGGCTATTTTATATTTTTGCATCACATTTGGTCCATTTTTCATAAAATTGTGTTTTTGCCAAATTAGTGACAAATCACTAAAGACTGAAGTTAGAAAATAATGACAGACATTTGAGTTTCAGATTTTATACCCTTCAGAAAAGTCATACTAATGCAAGACCTATTCTATTATCTTTCTAAGTTTATTAGAGCAATATTTAAAATTGTCCTTATTTTTGGGTATTTGTCCCACTTCTGTGTATGGCTTTGTCCAGATTTCTTGCTCTGAGGTTGAGAGGTATGACAAATGTGTCAGGGCCATCAGTCAGCCAGAGACATTTCAAATTGTGACATACTTGTTGCACCCCACTCCACCATGTAGTGACTCTGGATGTGTCCAAACAAGGCAAGGAGTAGTTATGCAGTGTAAATGTGCAGTGTGTCCCCCCCATCCAAGGTAGACACAAGTACTACAGTGGCTTTTCATCTGTCCTTGATTTTGCAGAAAGGTCTGGTTTCTGTCATATTTTTGTACTGTTGATTTATGCTTATTACTCAAAGTGCCTGTTGCTCTGTGCAATGCTTTAATGACCATAAGGTAAGCTTGTCTGAGATCGTAAGATGCAAGTAAGCTTTAATAAGCATACTGTTAAAGAATTGCCAACATTGAAAGCCTTTCTGTTGTTGCCATGCAGAGAATACTTGACTAGATAATGTATAAGCCTTGGGTATTAAAGGACAGGATTCCATTATTTTAAAAAGCTCATTACACTTGTTGGAGACTTCCAGTCATCTCTACAGACTTTACCCGTAAACTAAACAGAATGCCAATGATCATGTGTGGTCAATAACCTGTACAGTAATCCTTTAAGCAATGTATCTTGAGCTTGTTTCTTGTTTGCTTTTCATTTTTTACTTACATGTTTTACCCATGAAACAAGTAGATAGTTGTCACGCAGCAGGTCTTTTTTGGATAAGAAACATTTTTACAAGTGGGGGCATCACAGAGATTTCTACTTTCAGCATGTTACTTGGCACTTTAATAAAGCTGAATATAAATTATAATTAGAACTGCAGTGCAAGGAGAAGTGGTTTGAGTTGAGTGCTTCTGTTTTTTCTTGTACTTGATTTTGACTGGCATTCCAGTAATGTATTTAAAAAGTAATTTATTTTTTCATGCCTCACAACCTTTTGTTTCCATCTAGATATTAAGTAAGCTGTCATGCAGCCAATGCATTGAAATATTTTTATTCTTCTACACTTATTTTTGTCTTGACTGGACTCTCATAATGATGGTTTGCCACCCAGGACAGCGTATTTAATTAAAGTTAGTTTTTGTGGTTTTGAGCATAGCTCCTCCCATTTCTAGTTGGCCACACCCCTTCCCCTTGACCCCACCCATTCAGCTGTCTCCTGCAGCCCCCCCCTTTGATTTGAAGTCACCAGCCGCCACTGAGTACAGTGAGACAATGACCTCCTTTTTTCTGGATGAAAAGCCCTTAGTGATGTGTGCCACTAGGATTTCCTGACTGTTGTGGCGATGTGGTTATTGAAGGTGAGACCACTGTCCACCTGTGTCCCTAAGTCTCTTGTCACACTTTCGGTGTTTAGTGTATTGCCACCATTGTGGTAATTCACGGGTACATGTTTTTTCCCAAAGGGGATAACTATACATTTCTTGGCATTGAGCTTGAGCCCATGGCTCTGGCACTAAGCATCTGTTTCTGTAAGGCCCTTTTGTAGAGTATCCACATCATTTGGGGATTCAGTAATGGCTCCCAGTTTGCAGTCATCTGTGAACTTTGTTAGCCAGAGTCCCTTAGTGTTGGCCTGTACTTCAGAGAAGTAGATGCCAAACAAGAACGGTCCCAGGACTGAACCCTGAGGTACTCCACTTGTCACTTGTCTGGAGCTGGATTTAGAGTCGGCTACTTTTACAGTGTGGGTCCTGTCAGTAAACCAGTTGGCAACCCATTGGGTGACGTAGGGATTAATGCTCAGCTTAGTAAGTTTATCTATGATTCCAGAGTGGGGGATGGTGTCAAAGGCCTTGGCGAGGTCTAGATAGGCTGTGTGGGCCACCTTACCCTTGTCCATGGCTCTGGAGACTGATTCAAAGAAGTCAGTTAGGTTCAGGAGACAAGATCGGCCCTTCACGAACCCAAACTGGGTGTGGTCCTGTGTTTGAAGGTTGCCAATGTCTTTGTTTATAAGTTCCATGATACGCTCCGTGGCCTTGCAGATAAGGCTCGTCAGACTGATGGGACGGTAGTTTCCAGGATCCAAGGTGGATCCCCCCTTGTGGAGTGGGATAACTGTAGCTCTGCGCCACTCAGTGGGAACGAAACCTGAGGTGAGGCTATGATTAAACATGACACTTAGGTGAGGTGCCAGTTCATATTGTAGTTCATGTAGTACACAGCCTGGGATGTCATCTGGTCCCATGGATGCTGTATTCTTAGCTTTGGAGAGTGTGTTATTTACCTGTGTGACCATTATTACCATAATTTGGCAATCTTTCTGTATTGAGATGGGCCGTTTAGGGGGGGTGAGAGGGGGGTGAAGTTGGCACTGAATCGATCTGCCAGGATATTGGCAATATCCTTGGGATTAGTATATTTAATGCCATTCTGTTGTAGCTCAGAGCAGATCTGAGCATTGCCATTTAGATTCTTGACATAGTTATAGAATGCCTTGTGGTTGTCTTTGGAATCTTTGGCAATTTTGTTTTCGTAACTAGCTTTGGAGGATTTTATGAGGGATCTCAGTTTCTTACTGAGGCTGGTAAGGGAGTTTTTTGCATCCTGGGATTTTCCTCTTTTCTGCAACATTTTCTTCCTTTTGTTATAAAGTTTGTTTATGGCAGGGGACCACCAGATTGGCTTCATTTTTTTGGAGGAGAGCATATTGATTCTATTTGGGATGGCACGATTCATGCATGAGTGGTTGTGCTTGTACAGTGCCTTAGTGTAGGATTCAGCAGTCGAACTTTCAGTTCCCATCTGCATGGGTGTCATGAAGTTTGTCACTTCTGACTTGAGTAGCATGAAATTGGCTTTGGAGAAGTTTTTTATGGAGGTTTCCTTACTGGGGGGTGCCGGTGGGATGTGTATGTTAAGGGTGATTAGCTTATGGTCAGACCTGATTAACGAGGGGATGACCATAGGTGTGGAGCATCGATTTCCCATGTTGGTAATGACTGGGTCTAGTATATTGGAGCCCCTGGTGAGACTATGGATTAGTTGATGCAGGGCGTTGGAATTTATGAATTCCAAGAACTGTTGGGCAAAGGTGTTGGTACACAAGTAGTTTTCCCAGTTAATGGCAGGGTAGTTAAAATCACCCAATATTAGGGTGTTTGGTTTTATCTTAATATTTTCCAGTATGTTTAGAAAGGTGTAGTGAGAATATTGGGGCATGGTGGGGGATCTGTAGCAAGCTACAATTTGGATTGCAGTCTTGCCTAGTGTTAGTTGCACCTGGAGAATTTCAGATGCATTGTGTTGGCCAACTAGCCTGGTGGTGTGAATATCCTTGGTGAATATGGACATTCCTCCACCTTTAGTGTTTCGGTCCTGGTTTGGTGGCCGAAAAGTGTGGTAAGAGTTGTAGCTTGGTACTGCAGAGGTACTCTCTGGAGCCTTGAACCAGGTCTCAGTTACTGCACAGATGTCAATGTTCTCCATTTTTAGGAGTGCCTTGAGAGAGTGCATTTTGAGGTTTAGACTTCTAGCATTGAGTAGCATTACCTTCAGATTTTGCATGCTTGTACCTGTTACGGTGGTGGTTTTGTCCTTTGAAATTTGCCTAACAAAAGCACTATAGGAGTGGCAAGAGCCATAGCCAGTAACCCTAATCCCAGGGGCAACAGTTGCAGACCATTTCTGGCAAAGCATTGTGGTCTGTCGATCATGTCGTCCCAGGCAGACAGATACTGGATCCCCTTTGAAAGACACCAGAAGCTTAGCCAATTGTTGAAGCCAATCATTTTGTCCTTATATTGTGGTATCATTCTGGGCGAAGGCAGGATGCTACTCAGGGCTAGGGTCATACCTGCCTGGGCCACATGATCCGAGAGCTCTTCCATGACTCTCTTCATGTAGTCCAGGGAGGTACGTCTCAAGTCATTTACTCCAACATGGACAGTGACAGAGTCATATTTGTACTTGTTGTGTTGTGACTTGGGTGCATGCGTTATGTAGCGGATCCTGGCACCCGACAGGCAGCTGACTGTAGTTTTCTCTTTGTACAACCTGGTGAGTGGGACATCAGTGTACCGGACTATAGAGTCACCTATGACTAAAGTGTTAGGTACGTTGTCTTGCCTTAGGGACTGTTGCTGGGTGGCACAGTGGTGTTGTGAGCTATGTGACACTTTGGTTGTGATTGGTGTTTGTTTGCATTTGAGCTTCAGAGGTCCTTGTTGCTTTTGCTAGTTACAGTTAAGGGCCTTCACATATGTGGATTTAGTGTTGCTATATGTGGGTGGTGATGGTGTGGGTTTAGAAGGGCTATGTGTTGCTTGAGGGTGTAGTTTGGGTGTTAACCTTCTCCTCTTGACTATCTAGCACAATCTTGGGTGGAGAGAGCTTTGCTTCCAGTTTGACTATATAAGTGCATCTCTCACAGGTTGTAGTGTTTGATGGTAGGAGGAGAGGGTTGTCTGTGTACATGAGGCAATTGCTCCACTGCCCCAGTATGCCCAGATTCACCAGGTGGACAGAAGAAATCACCGGTACCTGACCCTTGGACATGCCTGGTTTGGCGCTTTATTTATTTATTTTTTTGTAAAATACAGGAGCTGTTTTCCCTTACCTTAGCAAGGTACTTTGCAATTATAGGCTGTTTAGTGCCCATGATTAATTTCTCCTTATTAACAAGGGGAGTTGAGTGCTTGTATCAGTTTAAGGCTTCCTAGTGCTTTCCAGCAGGTATTAGAGCAAGTGCTAGTCACAGGGATGCTTAAAGGTAAGATGAAAAAAAGCACACTGCAGTGTGCACTAGAGAAGTTAGATGTGAAAGTAGGTAACTTAAGATGTTCTTCGTGTTTCACTGTTGCAGTCATTACAATTGGGTTATCTTGCTGGCAGGCTACCCTCAGTCGGCCTGAATTCCAAAGTCTAGGTCTGGCGTTGGTTGCTGTTGCCTCTTCCCTGACGTCAGTGTGCCAGGGGTATAAAAGATACAGCCGACGCCATTTTCTTCAGTCTTTCTTGCCGCACGGTGCCCGAAGCAAAAGCAGTTCGCAAGTGCCGGTCGGCCGACTCCTGAGTTTTCAAATTCGAATTTCAGATCCGAAGTCTTCATTAAAGCTAATTACCCCATTGGGGAAACTTTTTCTTGCTCCAGACCGATGTCAAAAAAAGTTAATAATTGTATTTCTTGTGGGAAGCAAATACATCATAAGGATTTTCATACGTACTGTATTCCTTGCCTAGGCCCTGACCATAATGTTGCTAGTTGTCTGTTTTGTGCTAGATTTAACCAACGCACTATTAAGCGTCGGTACGATTTTGCATTCCATTACTTTGGCAGAAGATTTAATTATATAATGCCGTCGGAACAGCCGACTACCGGAGTTTATAAAAAGTGCAAGGACAAAGAAAAGGGCAGGCTTCCGAGATCCAAAACCGATGACGAGGCTTCTCCTTGGCCCGTCGCTGGTTCTCAGTGAGGCGCTTTCGCAGCCCCTGACGCCCGCTACCTCAGAGCCACAGGCCGCTTCCGACTTCCACGTGGAGCCGACTAGGCTGCTGGAAACTCAAGGTATTGGACACTCGGAAACTATTCCCTCAGATGGGTCCAGAGCCGCTGAGCAGGCATCGGCTTCTGAGGGTGTTTTCAGACCTACACAGCTATATGTGAAACCTACTTCTGCTCCAAAGGCAAAGACTAAAGCAGCTCTAAAGACAAAGAAACAAGTACATCATTCTCCTGGACAGGCCTCCATGCCTAAAAACAGATGATTAAAATGGCTGAAGACCTAATTACTTTGATCAGGGGTTCCCATCCCCCTCCTGATAAGAGGCCTAGGCAAGAGTTAGATTATGAATCTTCAGACCAGGTTTCCATTTCCTCTGGTTCCTCCTCTGAACAGGAATATTCTGTTCCTCCCTATGAGGATTCTGATGCTGAAGAATCTATCCCTTCAGCCTTTCCTCCTGAGGATTATTCTTTTGGGGAAACGCTGCATACTATGAGGGAGCATTTCCACTGGGAGAGCCAAGGCTTCTCAGAATCCAAGAAAATTCTCAGAGACTTCCTTTTACTGCCTCAGCACAGGCCCCTGGCACTCCCACCTGTTTTAGACATTGTAGATGATGTATTTTCAGAGTCCAGTCTATCTCCAGACTCTCTACCACCAGCTCCTGTTAAGCCAGACAGATACTATAGGGTTCCTGATTCACATAAATTTCTTTATAAAAACCCTGCTGCTGACCCAGAAACTATATCTCAGGGTCCCAAATGGGTCAAGGCTTCTACTGCAAAAAACCCCATCCCCTCTGATAGGGATTCTAGGGCCCTAGACAGATGGGGTAAAAAGATTTATACTTCTGCTACCTTGGCTATAAGAGCTTTAAATTGCCAATTTCATATGCTTAAATATCAGCAATATCTTATGTCATTGCTTAAACAGAAAATGTTAGCAAATACAGAATGTGCAGACAACAAAGAAATGCAGGATTTATTGTATGCAGCTGAACAAGTTGGAAAGCATACTTTGCAGTGTGGTTTTGATTCTCTAGAGGCCTCCTGCAGGGCCGCTGTTACAGCTTCTGTTATTAGGAGGCATGCTTGGTTAAAAGAACAGAAATCTACCAGATCATGTTAGAGCAAAACTATTAAATGCTCCATTACAGCATGATACTTTGTTTGGTGTTAAAGCAGAAGAGGTGTTGAAGAAAATGGAGGACAAAGCTAAAATCTATGCAAACAGTCAAGGATTTCTTGCAGGTACAACCTCCCAGATTTAGCAGGAACTGGCCTACAAAGAATTGGTCCTTTCCAGTGTCGGATAGGCCACAAAGAGGTAGATACAGACGCCCCAGAGGCAGATCACAGCCCCAAGGCTCATACAGGCCTAAACAATGGGGTGCTTCTACCTCCAAGAGTGGAGAGGAAAAATAACAGCCATACAGGAAACAGTCTCAATGACTTCCCCCTTCCAGCACCAAGCACTTCTAATTTGGCAGCTCCTCTGGGGGGGAAACTAGCACTTTTTTCACAAAATTGGCACATGATTACCCAGGACAAATGGGTCTTAAATATAGTATCATAAGGCTACAGGTTCCACTTCCACACCCTGCCAAGGCCAAACGGTATGCCAGACCTGCCACACAATCAATGGGCAGAGGCACAAAAACAAGTTTCATCCCTCATGGACATGAGGGCCATTCAACAAGTACCAGAGCAAGAGAAGGGACAAGGATTCTATTCAAGGCTGTTCTTGGTACCCAGAAAGGACAGAGCCTGGAGACCAATACTGGACCTGTCTATTCTAAACACATTTCTGGATATTCCAAAATTTAAAATGTTGACTCTACAACAGCTTCTGCCCATGTTGGGCAAGAAGGCTTGGCTTGTGACTTTAGATCTAAAAGAGGCATACCTGCATGTTCCAATCAGACAAGCATGCAGAAGATACCTCAGACACAAGCATGCAGAAGATACCTCAGATTCGAAGCTGGCTCAATGCACTACTAATTCTCTGCACTGCCCTTTGGCTTATCTACTGCGCCCAGGGTCTTCACAAAGTGCCCGGCACCAGTAATTGCATACTGCAGACAAAGAGGAATACAAATATATCCTTACTTGGACGACTGCCTCATTCAAGCAGAAATCAAGGACATTCTACTACAGCATCTGGCGTTTGTAAAGAGATTACTACCATGCCTAGGGTACACAGTCAGCGAACAGAAATCAAAACTAGTACCCTCTCAAGAGATAATATTCTTGGGTGCAAGCTTACATACAACTGCCCAGATGGCTTATCTCACGCCAGACAGACAGACAACTGACTACCTATTTCAAACTGTTGGCAACAAAGGCCCAGTTATCTGCAAGAAAAATTCTGCAGGCTCTGGGCTTCATGGCATCCTGCATTCTACTAATTCCATATGCAAGACTGCATATGAGGAAACTTCACTGGTACCTAAAAAGTGTTTGGACTCAACATTGCCACAGCCTGGAAACAATAGTTACTCTCATTCCCTGACTGCAACAGGAGTTTCGATGGTGGGCGAAGGCCTCTCACCAGAACAAGGGACAGCCATTCACTCTACCCCCAGCCACACAGACATTAACAACGGATGCATCGGATTATGCCTGGGGAGCCCACATGGCAGGAAGATGTACTTCAAGGCACATGGTCCGCAAGCCAAATGCATCTACATATCAATCAAAAAGAGATGCTAGCTGTTCAAAATGCCCTGACAGCCTTCAAGGACTTATTTCATCCGGGACAACTACTGATAAAGACAGACAATACCACGGTCATGTGGTACATAAACAAGCAGGGAGGCACTCATTCTTACCCCCTTGCAGACTAGCCATGACTTTGTGGGACACAGCATTGACTTACCAAGTACATCTGCAGGCACAATTCCTGCCAGGAAAAATAAATTCCCTGGCAGACGAACTAAGTAGAAACCTCATGGATCCCCACGAGTGGAAATTGGATCCACAAGTCTTCAGCATGGTAACAAGGAAGTGGGGGTGCCCGGACATAGATCTATTTGCCTCACCTCACAACTGCCAACTAAAGAGATTTTGCACAAGGACTTATCACACACAAGCATGGAAAGTGGATGCCCTATCTTTCAGCTGGAAAAACTTAACAGTATATGCCTTTCCTCCTCTGCCTCTCCTCCCCAAGGTACTCCTAAAGGTCAGACAGGATAAGCCAAAAATGATACTGATTGCCCCAGACTGGCCATGCCAGTACTGGTATCCAATCCTAAGGAGATTGTCTCAATGCCCAGCCTGGACCTTACCTCAAATGCCTCATCTGCTGTCCCAGCAGAACAATCAGATCCTGCACAGCCAACTCAAGACCTTAAATCTGGCAGCATGGCGGATAATATAATCATACAAAACACCTCTCACTAAAGCGGTGATGGATGTCATTTTGGAGGCCAGGAGGCCTAGTACTAGAAAATCCTATGCTGGAAAATGGAAGAGATTCTGTGCTTGGAACCAGCGCTAGGAATTGACACAGGTGTACCAAACATTCCTCAGATTTTGCAATACTTGACTGAGATGCTGGACAAAGGGCTATCTTTTTCATCTATAAAAATTCATGCCTCTGCAATGTCAGCTCATTACAATACAGAGCCGCCAATTTTTTCTCATCCTTTATTAAGGCAGTACCTCAGAGGGGCCAAAAATTTAAGGCCTCCAAGGAGATCACCAATACCTGCATGGGACCTTAATTATGTCTTGGAAAAACTCACCCTGCCTCCTTTCGAGCCAGCCCCCCCTACAGCTGATATAAAGTTTTTATCTTGGAAAACAGCTCTGCTCCTAGCAATAACTTCTGCAAGACGAGTCTCAGAGCTACAGGCATTCATGGCTGTGGAACCTTTCATCATTTTTCATCCAGACAGGGTTTCTCTGAGGACGAACCCGTCATTTATGCCTAAGGTAGTGTCCAGTGTGGCCCTTAACCAAACTATTCATCTGCCTACCTTTTATCCAAGCCCAAAGAATAAGGGGGAGAGAATTCTGCATTCTTTGGATATACACAGACGGCTACGCTTCTATTTGAACAGAACCAAAGCTTTCAGAAAGACAGAGCAATTACTAGTGGCATATGCTGCAGAATCACAAGGAAAAGCTATCTCAAAAGCAGACTATTTCAAAGTGGATAGGCCACTGCATTCGTTTCTGCTATTCACAACATGGCAAGCCAGTACCTGAGGGCATTAGGCCACATTCGACCAGAGCAGCAGCCACTTCAGCAGCCTTCCTCAGGGGAGTACCAACCAAAGATATTTTAGAGGCTGCCACCTGGAGTTCAGTGCACACCTTCACAAAGCACCATCACTTACCACTCTTCTCTAAATCCAGGGCAGGCTTTGCCACTGCAGTTCTGCAGGGCCTACTAGCCGCTCCTAATGCTATTTAGCTCCAGCCACCCAACCTTAGCTTTGGGATTCAACCCAATTGTAATGACTGCAACAGTGAAACACGAAGAACATAGTACAGTTGTGTACACTTACCATAAATGTAGATGTTCGAATGTATTCACTGTTGCAGTCCAGGTTACCCTTCCACCATCCCCCTTTTCTTTACTGGAACTTATCTGTATTTCTCTATTCTATACAACCTATGTGGTGTATTTGCTTGTAGATGAAGGCAAAATATATATTTTGGTGCATGCATGTTTTACGGACATATTTTTAGCCTACCCTTTTGGGGGCACCTGACATCTGGGGCAAGAAAAACTGAAGAAAATGGCGTCAGCTGCATCTTTTATACCCCTGGCGCACTGACGTCAGGGAAGAGGCGACAGCAACCGACGCCGGACCTAGACTTTGGAATTCAGGCCGACTGAGGGAAGCCTGCCAGCAGGATAACTCAATTGTAATGACTGCAACAGTGAATACATTCGAACATCTACATTTATGGTAAGTGTACACAACTGTACTTTTTACCTGTTTAAAAAGTTAAGGTTCAGTGGAGAGTTACTATTTTTAAAACAGCAAGATGGATTGAAAGGGGTGGTCACTTTTGTATTCTGGCACTATGGAATGCAGTAGGATGGCCAATAAATTTAAATAGTTGAAGGGGAGTGATTTCAAAAATGATAATTTTGTGATTACTCACACAAGCCAGTGAAAGCAGAGAGGAAATGAGATATATGGTCAAATTAACATAAGAGGCAGGCAACTAGAAAGACAGTGGTATTTAACAAGACAACTGTAACTGGGTGGGGAAAAATTTCCACCTGACTCAGAAGAGAGAGAGCTGTGGTCTCTTTTGAAGTTTTAATATGCTGTTAAAGCAGTTCTCCGGATCCTTCCAGCCTGTGTGATTTACTGTTTGGGATTCACTCCAATCATAAACTCACAGAATAAGTATGAGAGATATGTTGTTACTGCTTCAGTTGTGTGAGTGGATCATTTTCAGTGCGTCATAGGTGTGCTTCTGATAATCCTTGTACTTTACCTGCCACTTCATCCAGTGGTGGCTGTCGGAGTTCCTGTAATTGGGCAAGTATATATTTGTATGTCTTTGTATGCAGTGTAGGTGTCAAAACCCTCATTTTTAATTGATTTGCAGGAACTGTGTTTGCTTAGTTAATGGATATCAACTGGCATTGCTATTTATCCCGTCCAAGTATGGAATGAGATTTTAAACTATGTACGTGTATCAAGTACACACATCCAAGGAACCTTTTGACAAGAAACACAGGGAGGAAGAAAGGATCGGTTCAGTCAAAGATCCCAAGGAGTGCTCCCTCCTTAATAAGTGATATAGAAACAATGTATTTATTTCCATGTGGACATCACCTCTATTCTCAGAATTTGTAAGTTGTAAACCCTTATTTCTGTGGAACTTTATTTCATCTTTAACAAATCTTGTGTTGTGTAGAGCTGAACCCATTTTCTTCCAAAAGTGTTTTTCATAGCTCTCCTTAAACCAGTTCATTTATCTTTCTCTCTTCTTTGTGTGTGGTAATAGTGGAGGCTGGAAGCCAGAAGAGAGAGACCTTTCATACTTTGAGTGCGCCATCAACTCGTGATGTAGGTGCATTAGTGCTGATGACAGAAGAGATGTTTTTCTCTCTTGCTTTATCCAGTCTGCCTGATGATCATCACTTCCCTTTCAGCAAGTCATTTGTTCCCCGATCACCAAGGGTGAGAGTTGACCAAGAGACTGCATCATTACGGTAGGCATCTGGCATGGCTCAGACAGTTTTGTTTTTTCTGTGACCTTAACTCCCCACATTTTCAGCTATGCTGTCAAAAGGGGGGGGGGACATACAATGGGCTGATTGAGCTGATTGTCCTTTACCTCTGCAGAAGATGTTGCCAGCAAGCACCCCCCCCTTCTCTGAAGCATGAGAAGTGGTTTTCTGAATCTCCACCAGGAAATGCTTCCTGCGCACCCACAACCCTCCCCACCAGGAAAGGTGAGCAAGCCACACCCCATTCATTCCTGTCCCTCTGTGCATGGCTTCCGCAGTGCTGGGACCACTAATTGAACCCCTGCCGCCTTAGGGGAAACAGAATTACAGTTGCTGAGTAAATCCTGCCAAGTGAATCTTATGCGGCATTAGATTTACCATTGAATGGCTTATTGCTCTCTGGGAATACTGGTGTTGAAGGCCATTCCACCAGTAATATGACTGTTAACACTTTTTTCTTTTTCAGAAATGCTTCCAGTGAAGACATGCGCCATAGTCACATTATTGTCTATTCACAATTTTATCAAGCGTTATTGATTGAACTTTGAATCTTGAAATAACAAAGTGCCAAAGTAAGCGGTCATGTGAACTTAACTTTAGGCCATTCTGGAGACTTAATTTTGACTGCTTGGCATTCTCTGCATCAGTCATTTATTCCAGAAGGCTTGCGTCAGAAGTAGCAAACATATTCATAGCTTATCTGTGAGTAAGCCTTATGCAGCGGGTGCTTGTGCACACATATAATGTTGTTCTAGTATTTTTTTTTTTTAAGTTTGCAGGTTGTGCTTGCTCAGTTGATGGCTGTGACTAGGCATGCTGTGCGCTAGCCTGATGTGCGACTCCAAGGTTTGTGTCGCAGGAGGCATTTGTGCCTCCAATTGTGGAATTGAAAGACAATTCAGACATGTGCCAAGCCATTACATTATTTTCTCACTAACAGTTACTTTAGCTTATTGTACTTGCATTTTATTTCATTTTTGTTTTATTGTACTTTTTTGGAATTTTTCTCACCAAGCCTTTTCCTGAAATGGGCCTGGTTGAGTTGTGCATCCCAGTTATCAAAACAAACAAGTAACACCAAGTGGAAGTGGGTCATTTGTACTGGAAGATAACCTCTTCATCCTCAGAATGTACAGCTGTAGTTGTCTGGTGTTTGAATGCCTTTGCAAAGCACTGTAGCTTGACTTTCAGTTTAAAGGGAAGCGTCTTTGCCAAGGTTGTCCTGTTGGGCATCTTGTCTTAATCATTTAATGTCTTTGCTAGTGTGCTCCCTCCAAGATTTCCCATGATAAACTGCTTTGTCTTCCTGGTTGTTAAAGCTTCTCTAGTCTCTCTGAAGTGAAGTTGCACTGATCTATTTTATCAAAGTTGTCCCCTTATTTACTGGCAGACTCCCACCTCATTTACCCTTTGATAATGTCTGTGCCTATAAGACTTACTATTAACACAGATAAAGATGTCTTTAGAAGTCTTTGTTTTAAAACACATCTGAAATGTAAGTGATCATTAAGGCCTATGGGAACTGAAGCATTCAGTGTATCCTGCCCACTACTGATGACTGAACAGTTATATGTTTGTCGCTTCATAGATAAATGCTAGACTATTGCAGGCCATTTTAAGCCTAGACAGTTTCCCTTTTTGTGCTCAAGTTAACCTATCCCATTTGGTTAGAGATTGCCACTCTTGCCCATCCCATGGTTGATAGTTATACATTACCCTAGTGAGAATACTTGGGATTATACCATAGACGATTTGAGGGGACCCATGCATGGGATAAAGATTTAGGAGCTGCCTCTGTCCATTGGTAGTACCAGGGGATAGTCTTCAAGCAATTTTTCTGTTTCTTATCTAAAGAGCCAAGTTGCACTTGAATACGGACGGGGATGAACTTTCACGACTGTCCCTCCAAACCATTCTGTTGATGCTACAAAAGAGGTTTGGATCCCTAGACTGAGTATTTCTGCTGTCATTTGACTTGCTGATGTGCAGTAAATCCATCACTAATGAGTTGGAGGATGCCTTGTATACCAGACACAGATCACCTCTTAGTTTGTAGGATACAGAGTATAGTGTCAGCTTTGAGTTGGTCCAATTTGGACATGTTGTTTAGGCCTTGTATCTTTTTAGTAAGGTATCGCTGGGTTATATTTTCAACTCTGTTTGGAGCAGCACTTAAGAAGCTAAATATACAAATCTGTGAGCACACTTCCAGCATTAGAAAGAAAAATGAGGTCAGTGATGTTTATTTAGGCATTCCCAGTGGTGAACTAATTTTATTTATTTATTTACTTGTTGTTTACAGTGGGCAGCAGTTGCTCATATGGGTGAGTGAGGGAACTCTATCAGTATTACCCTCAGGCTGTCTCTCTCTAAACACATTTAAAAATGTATATCAGCATAATTTTGAGTATGTATGCTGTTTACAATTTTTTAAACTGTATAAAAAATTGTTGCACACTGTGTGAAGTCTGTGAATGGAAGTGCTTACTCTGACTTTAAGGGTCAGTGAAGTTCACTGTTAGCATCACTTGCTGCAGTTTTTTTTCTTCATTTTAATAGTAGTTCTGAGATTGGTGTTTGGGAATTTTCTTTTTCTTTTCTGCTGTTGAAGCTGAGCTAATTGGTAATTTAGTATCATTGACAACACTTTCAGGGAAATGTGTAATGGAATATTTAGATATCCTGCTTGTACGTGATGGAATGGGTGGAAAAACAATTAGGAGTACAGGACAATGAGAAAGCTGGCAGGTATGAAAAGTTAGTTAATTTAAGATTCTAACAGTGAAACAGGTGTGTTGGAAACATGGATCTTAATTCTTATTATTGTATACTGATGTATGACGTCTTGCTGTATGACTTTTTAGGTTGCAACATGACCTGAATGTGAAGATTCATCAGCTTGGGGAAAACCAGCAAGTTTTGCAGTCGCTACAGCTTGAACTGAGAGTATACGAACAGATGTCTTCATCAAGCTCAAAAAGGACAGGTACATTGAGGATAACTGTATATACTTAAAGTAGTAAAAGTATTTATAAATAACATTTCAGTGTTAATCACTTATCGTTTAATTTTTTGATATTTGAAGCAAATTAGCTTAACTTTCTGTATGCCAAGCCTTCCTCATCAGTGTTACGAAAGAACATTGTTAAATGAATGACTATTGTTTACTAAGAGATGACAAGATCATTACTTTATCATCTTTTCACTTAATATTATTTTAATTTTCGTACTTGCTTTATCCTAGTCAGGGTCACTGGAGGATACAAGCCTGTCCTGGCAAGCAGTGGGGGCATAAGACAGGAACAAGTCAAGGAAGACTTTCAAGTACTACACACACACCCCACTTATAGGCATTTACCTGCATGTTACCAGTAATTGCTAAGATGTTGTAAGAAGAGCATTGAGGATATGCTGCAGGCATTACATGATGCTGTTGAGCTTTCTAAAGGCAATCTCAGTCAACAGTTGTCAATTTTTAAAACATGCAGCCACCAGGTAGCGGTCACATTAAATACTTTTCTGAACAATTCCTTTTGAAGAAGATCCTAGATTTCCGTAACCATTACCAATGACTGAGGTACATTCATAAGTTAAAGGGCATACCAAAATATGTTCATTATGATCACTGCTGGAGTAGCCTGAATGTAAACTGTATGGGTTATATCCCACATTTGATAAAACAGACGTCCAGCTTCCAAAGCTTCAGAGCACTTTCTACATGCCTAAACCATTAGTTAGGTTGAGCTGACTAAAAGTCAGGTTTGGGTGCCAAGCCTTTCAGAGCTTACCATCTATCAAGAAGAGCACTTTTCTGTGGGCTTTTGAGGATTGACATTCGGCTAACACTGATTCTCATTTGGGGAAAACATAAGTCACCTGATAACACTGTTAAGTGGGAATCCAGACACATTTCTGATGTACAAAGTAGATATTATAACTTCCTAAAGGTGGGCATCCCTGTACCTGTTCCATTACTGGAGTCTTTTTCTAGATGCCTTTGCTCCTACTTCCTCTACTCCTGATTCCCAACCCCCCAGCCCCTAAAAGATTTGACAGGTTTTATGAAGTGTCCGAAGATTTATTGTTCCTGTATAAGAACTTTTTGACAGACTCTTCTACTCTTTCTTTGTCTACAGACAAGCCCTTCAAGCTATTACCTGCTGCAAAAGCTCTTCCCTCAGATAAAGACAGCAGGGCAGCAGACAGATTCCAGAAGAAAAAGGTGCACACCTCTTCCAGTCTGGCTTTTAGAGCTTTAAATTATCAGACCCAAATGACAGAATATCTACTGTCTGTTCTGACGAACTTGAATAAAAACATTTTCTAATTTAGAAGTCCCTGGCATTAAGCAGCAGGCTATGTTTATGGTAGCTCAGGCTTCACAGGCGGCTAGACATTGCATCAAATGTAGCTATGATGCAGAGAAAGCCTCTTCCAGAGCAGCTATTACTGGATCTATCACTAGAAGGTATGCTTGGGTCCGCTGTAAGTCTTTACTTGAGAACATCAAAGCTAAGATACTAGATTTACCTCCGAATAGGGAATTTATTATTTGGACTTGAAGCAGCCAACCCATTTAAAGCCTTGCATGAAAAAGGTAATATTATGAAGGATTGCAGACATTTTCTTCACCTCTTTTCCCAGATAGCAGAGAAACTACCCAGCTAGACCCATCGCCTTATTTTACAGGTAATGTAGGCCCCTCACAATGGCAAGAAAATACCTAGGAAGATATTTCAGGATAAATCAGGCAGGGGTTCTAAGTCTGGGGGCCTCCCTATGTAGACAAATCAGCCTGACCACTTTGTATCCTCCTATGCCCCTTGGTCCATCCCTTCCTCTTTCAAAAAGATTAATTTCATCGCTTTCAAATTGGCAGCTCATAACATCCAACAAATGGGGTCCTGTCCATTACTCATCAGGGTTAGAGGATGGCGTAGAAGGAAATTCCACCTTTCATGGGCATTTCTCCTCCTCCTCCCAATCAGTTAAACCTCCTATTCTACAAGCTCTACTCCACCAAGGTACAGTAAAACCTGTTCGAAAACAGTATGTAGGAAGAGGGTTTTATTCCAAACTTTTCCTCACAGCCAAGAAAGGAGAGTAGAGACCTAAACTGAATTCATTCTGGCTCAATACCTTTCTCAAGGTTTCCATATTCAAAATACTGTCAGTCCAGACTCTCTGCCTTTCATCTTACCTCAAGCCTTCCTGGTGTCTTTCAATCTGAAGGACACCACCATCCACATCCTCATTCATCCTTCCGTCAAGAAATTTCTAAGTTTTCTGCTTGTTCATCACACTTGAAATTGTGCTTTACCCTTTGGAATTGTCTATAGCCACAAGGGTATTCACAAAGTGCCTGGCCCCAGTCATCGCCTTTTGCAGGACTCAGGGAATTCATATATTCCCATACCTAGATGACCTGTTAATACAGGCCCTATCTCAGTGGATTCTTCTCCAGCATCTCAGCTTTACTGTCTACCTCCTTCAGCTTCTGGAATTTATGATAAACTTGAAAACGTCTACCCTCAGCCCTGCCCAAGACCTGGTATTTCTGGGCTACAGATTAGACACACATCTTGTGTAAGCCTGCCTACCGCTAAGCAAGGTATGGAATCTAACCAGCTACTTCCACTCTCTCTCGTCCCTTTAAGCTTACATTACAACGGAAGTTTTGAGATCCCTGGGATTCATGGCATCCATCATATCTGCGGTGCCCTTTGCAAGGCTGTATATGGGAAAGATTCAGTGTTACTTGAAATGTATCTGGTCCCCAGCACTCTCATTCTCTGGACACCCAGATCCAACTTCTTCCCTTTATTTAAAAAAAAAATTGCAGTGGTGGATTTCATGGTTAAAGCTCAACCCAGGCCTTCCATTCAGATTGCAGATACCTCACCAGGAGTTGCATACAAATACTTCAGACATAGCCTGGGAGCATAGGTAGGCTCCCTGAGATTCTAGGGTCAATGAGCATCAAACCAGAAGGCAGAACACATCACTGTTTAAGAAGATGAGGGGTCTGATTAAGGCTCTGCAGATTTCACTCAAGTCCTGGTCTCCATGTCCCCTCAGAATTTTCACAGACAACACTATGGTCATTTGGTACATAAACCAACAAAGGGAGAAAGTCTCATTAGTTATGTAGATGGTTCTTTTATTATTGGAACAGGCTATAAAAGCAAACCTGTCCCTCCAGTCAGTTTACATTCCTTCTCAGAATGACATACTGGCAGACTTCCTAAGCAGATCAAGGGAAGATACTTAACAGAGCGGTCTTAGACATGATCCACAAACAGGGGTATCCCTCAGACTTATTTGCCTATATCCACAACAGACAGCTACAGCTCATCTGAAGTAGTTGTCTTCATTTGATCTTCAACCTGAGGGGTTCCCGGATCCATATCAGATCAGACTCTGCTGTATATCCAGCATCTGATCCTAGCTGAAAGCTCTTCCCCTTACCCATAATGCTCCTGTCTCTTTCCTCCCTTCAGATCTCATTTGCCGCCTGTATGTCCTCATCGTGATCCGAGCTCTCTGCATAAAAAGTTTGTGGTAAGTGTTGTTTTTGGGTGTAAATCTTCTCTTTTCTCTCTCTACTTTTCTTCTCTACTTTCTACCTCCCCTCCGTGTTTCCATCGGTAAAAGAAGAAAACTCTCTCTCTTTCCTTTCCTTGCATGCATGGTCTGTGTGATAGTGAGTGTGCTGGGCCTAAGGTTGGGATATGTCTGACACTCCCAAACCCGGTATCAGAAAGTATACAGAGTGTGGGCATAAGCTCTCCCCAGCCAATGGCCACACTATGTGTGTAGTGTGTCTTGGGGCAGCCCATCACCAGACCTCCTGTTCAATCTCTGCCGGGTTTAATCCCCAGGCACTTAAGGACAGGAGGGACAAACTAATTCTTAAGGGCCTTCTTCCCTCTTCTGGGACTCAAGTCACTGTGCCCCCGGCTTCTGCTCCTGCCTCCTCCCTGGCTTCTGGGACTCAAACTCCTGCCAAGAGGCCCAGGGATGGTGACAAAACTTCTAGAAAGGATAGGCCAAGGAAGCGATCCCTGGATCGTTTGGCTCAGGCCACCCCCCACCTAAAGTTAGGTCGGCTCCTGGCTCCATTCTCCTTGGTTTTCCCCAGAGCTGGAGGAGCCTCGGATCTGCCGGCTAAGGCTTCTCCTCACCACCCCTCCAGGCCAGTGTCTCTTGCCTCTTCCTCCTGCTCCACCTGGAGCTTTAGCGAAGCGGAGATGGATAGGATGATGCGGAAGTTCATCTGTACCCAGATACAGATGGGAGTCTTGCCTGCCCCCTCTCCCTCTGTAGCGGGGATCACGCAGCCCTTTTTCACACTGATTACTCCTCCTGCAATCTGGCCTAAGGTTTTGGAGCCCTTGGATCCAAGGACTCTTGGTGTTGAGGGGCGGGAGGTACCTTGTACCTCGATGCCGGCTATGACCTTGAGCAGGTTGGATCTGATTGGCTTGGATCTGACAAGCTGCTGGAGCCGTGGCCTCTGTGTCACATCCGAGGGGTTAGTGGCGGCTCCAAGTGTGTCGGAGCGCAGCCTTCCTCTTGGTATCTCGGCACTTCGAGGCTCGGCTCTGACTCCCCCTGTCAGTTCAGAGGGTTACTGCTCCTATTGTCCATTCTCAAGTCCGTTCCCCTTTGACTTTCGATGTGGTGGAGAGGGTTCTCTCAATTTCCTCGAGACCCTTGACCATCTCGTCCTCGGTCTTTGCCCCTACTCCATCCATTTCTGGTACATTACCAGCCATTCTGCCATCTCAAGGACAGCCTGCCACCACTTTGCCTCAGGAAGCTTCTGCTTGGGAGCAGCAAGACATTTGGGGGTCTTCCCCAGCGATCCCCACTGAGGAGATCCCTCACGAATATATGTGCAGAAGGAGGCGATTAGACTCCCCGCCGGAGTCTCTCACTGAAGACACCAATTTGGAGGAATGGGAGGTTTCCCCCTGTCACCCAGAGAAGATATCTCCTTTGGAGACATCATGGAACTTCTCTAGCGAGGGGGGTGGTCTGCCCAGAAACCTACCTTGACAAATCAGTATTCTTCAAGGCATTTGGCACAGGACCCTCCACTTCCTGGGTGTCCCCTCTCACAGATCCTTGAGTGGATCTCATTACATCTCTGGCATGGAAGGAACTGGACACGGTGGAGTCCATTCCCAAATGTCCGGATAAGGTCTTGATCCCCCCAAATAGATTGTATTGGAACAAGGGATCTCCCGTTCATGCCATGGTGGTCGCAGCGGCCGCAAAGAAAGAGCTTGCTCAGGAGAGCTCTACGATCCATCCTCCTGACCAAGAGTCAAGGGCGATGGAGCATTTCGGGAAGCAGATGTATGCTTCTGTGATCTTCTCTGTTCAGGTGCTGAATTACATGGCACATGTGATTCGGCTGCAGCAAGAACTAGTTAAGGCGATCGCTGAGTCAACCCCTGAGTTCATGTTGGCAGAGGACAAGAATATTTTCTCTGCTCATATGGCCACCCTAAAGTCAGTTGCGAACACCTCTATGTGCCTCCTCTCCCATGCAACCAAAGGAGCCACTAGGGCAGCTTGTTACAGGTGTTGCCATCAGGCGACATGCCTGGCTCTGTCAGTTTTTAGAACCTTTCAAGACGTTGTTTACCAATGCCCCATATGACAGTACTTCCCTGTTTGGGAATTCGGTACGTGAGACTCTAGTTCACAGTGAGAAGGAGAGAAGGACGGGAAGACTCTTGTATACCATCAGAATCCACTTCTCGGCCCCTCAGCGATCCTTCTGTAGGAATCTGCGAGGGACCAAGAAGATGTGGTCTCGGAAATCTCAGATAGAGAAGCTCAGGACCCACCTTCCCCAAGGGGCAGAGGGGGATTTGATAGACATCACCCTAGAGGCAGAGGGGGTCCGAGAAATTACAGGTCTTGAGAACCTTTCTTGAACAGACCCACTCAGCAGCCCTGAAGGATTGCCCAACTGCTTGTCTCTGGAGGCAGTTGGGGGCATCTTTCATTGCACTTAACAGAGTGGGAGTCCATCACAAGAGATTGTTGGGTGTTACGGATTATATCCAGAAGCTATTCAATCCCCTTCCTCGAGCCACCTCCACTGCCCAAACACCTCCCAGACGTTCCACCCATGCAGATGGAGGATGCAGCACTGGAAATCACAAAGCTGCTAAGAAAGCGAGTCTTCCAACCCCAGCCCCCTAGACCACTACGGATCCGGTATTTATTCCAGGTTCTTTTTGTTGCCAAAGAGAACGGGGGGCCTAAACCCATTTTGGATCTATTCACCTTGAACCTGTCTGTGGCCAAGGTGAAATTCCAGATGGTCACTCTTCAGTCTATCTTGCCCTTCCTGCAGGAGAACGATTGGACGTGCTTGATCAACCTCCAGGATGTGTACTGTCATATCAAGATGTACAGATGCTCTCTGAGGTTTCTCCGCTTCTGGCTAGGAGCCAATCATTATCAGTTCAGAGCGCTCCCCTTTGGTCTCACTACAGCCCCCAGGGTGTTTACCAAAGTGATATCAGTAGTAGCGGCTCACCTGAGACTCTAGGGCATTCATAAATTTCCCTACCTGGACGATTGGCTCCAGGCATCAACTTTGTCAAGCGAGGGATTCTTTTCTTCCTCTGGCCTAGAGGTTGGGCCTTACCATCAATCTCAACAAATAGTCTCTGACCCCTGTCCAAACTTTAGACGTCATTGTGGCGCAGTTAAGACACAATTCAAACCAGAGTGTTTCTTACTCAAGACAGAATATGCAGTCTGAAGCTACATGTCCTGTGCATTCTGCATACTCAGTCCCCGACAGTGGAAATTGTATTAAGGGCATTGGGGTCCATGGCGGCCAAGATCACTCTTGTCCTTGGTGCGTCTTCACATACGAATCCTACCCTTTCAGTACAATGGTCTCAGTTAGACCTTCCGTTGACTCACTCTGACTGAATCTCTCGAGTGTGGAGGGATTCCCTTCGGTGATGGATTCATTCCTCGGATCTGGCTCGGGGACGTCCCTTTCTCCCTCCATTTCCCATGGCCACGGTGACTACGGATGCCTCCCAGCTGGGTTGGGGAGGCACTGTCAGGAAGGACAGTTGAAGGCATGTGGTCCCTCTGCAAGACCAATTTGCAGCATATCAACGTCCTGGAGATGAGGGTGGTGCTTCTAGCATTGCAGGCTCTCCATACCCATCTCCCTTCAGGAATGATTGCTATCCAGATGGACAATATGTCGGTGGTCTGGTGCATCAACAAACAAGGGGGACCCAGATCATATCCTGTGTGTCATGAGGCCATGAGAGTATGGGAATGGCCAGTCTCCACCCGCCATTTTCTGGTGGCAACGCACATTCCTGGGAGGTCCAACATTCTAGCGGACAGGCTCAAGCAGATCCATTCTGATGCCTCACGAGTGGTCTCTGAATCCCTCAGTAGCAGAACAGATCTTCCCCAAGTGGGGTCGGCCTTGCTGCAGTCTTTTTGCCTCTCTGTCCAACATGAAATTCAGCGTGTTCTTTGCTCTGAATCCCCCTCAGGGGGAAACCCCCAGAGACGCTTTGATTCATACTTGGCCCCCCGGTCTTCTGTATACTTATACTCCTCAAAATTTCTTCAGAAAGCTCGCAGGCTGGAGAGCTTGGTTATCCTCATTGCCCCATTCTGGCCTCACCAGGTCTGGTTTCCCTCTTTGAGGTCTCATCTGGTGGCTCCACCGTGGACGTTGGATCCAGTTCCAGATCTCATCTCATCCCTCAGGGATTCCCCATCCAGATCTGGACAGTCTAAAGCTCACTGCTTGGCTGCTCCAGTTCCCATGATAGTCAGGACTCCTGGATTATCTTTTCCCATCAAAAGTATTGTTGTGACGGCTCATAAGTCTTCCACTAGAAAAGTGCACTGCAGCAAATGGAAACGTTTTTCTGTCTGGGCCTCTCAGCTTGCATTAGATCCTTGCATGGCCCCAGTTTCTGCTGTGTTGGAATTTTTATCAGGAATTTTTCAACAAGTTGCTATTTTTTCTACTGTTAAAGTTCAACTTGCAGCAATTTCTAATTATCTTGTGGGGGATAATATGACTTCCTTAGCATCTTCAAAGCTTTGTAAGGCCTTCCTCATAGGTACCTTTTTTCTTTGTCCCCCGATAAAGGACCCTACACCACTGTGGGATCTTACCCTAGTACTTCAGGCCTTAGTCTCCCTCCCTTTGCACCTGCAGCTCAGGGGATATGCAGTTTCTGTCCTGGAAGACTGCCTTTCTGGTTCCCATTACTTCCACTAGGAGAGTTTTGGAACTTCAGGCTCTGTCAGTCAAAGCCTCTTATATGATTTTCCGTAAGGACAGGGAGTCTTTGTGCACTAATCCATCCTTTCTACCTAAAGTAGCTTCAGAGGCAAACAATCAGGTAATGAACGTCCCGGTGTTCTTTCCAAACTTTCAAAACAAGGGGAAATACAAATTGCATTTACTAGATGTGCACAGTACTCAAGCCGCTGAATCACTTACAAATGCCTTCTACCAGCACCTGCAGGACTGCATGGATAAGGCAATCCCAAGCAAAACAAAGACTCTTTGTACCAAAGGCAAGCGTCCACTCTGGTGGACCCCAGCCATAAACAAACTCTACAACAAAAGGAGGAAGCTACTACAAGATAGAGCAAAATCCTTAAAAGGTAAGACACCCTTGATCACTATAAGTAAAAAACTAAGAGCTCTCATAAAATCATCCAAAGCAAATTTTGAGAGAAAAATAGCTAAAGACTCAAAAGACAATCATAAGGCCTTCTTTAGCTATGTTAGAAACCTGGGAGGAAACTCCCAGATATGCTCAGAACTAGTTCAAAATGATGTGAAGATTACTGATCCTACAGACATTGCCAACATACTGGCTGACAGGTTCAGTGCAAACTTCTCCCCCCCAAAAGGAGAGATATCTATACCAAGCGATTGCAGCCCCCAAACATCTCCAACGCCCAAGTGAGAACTGCTCTCTCCAAAGCAAAAACACAGCATCCATGGGACCTGATGGTGTCCCCGGCTGTGTGCTCCACGAACTCAACGAGGAATTAAACCCACAGCTAGGACAGCTGTTTAATCATAGTCTTACCTCTGGATACGCACTCCAGGAGTGGCGCACTGCAACTGTGGTCCCACTTCACAAAGGCGGTGCCTCCACCGACCCTGGAAATTACCGCCCATTAGCTTGACAAGCCTTATCTGCAAAGCCATGGAGAGGATCATAATGGACCTCATAAATAAAGACATAGGGAATTTGCAGACTTTGGATCCAGCCCAGTTTGGCTTTGTCAAAGGCAGATCATGCCTTCTAAACTTGGTTGACTTTTTCGAAACAGTCACCAAAGCCATTGATGAGGGAAAGGCAGTCCATACAGCCTACCTCGATCTGGCGAAGGCCTTTGATACAATACCCCACTCGGGTATCATTGAAAAACTCATCAGCTTAAATGTTAACCCATACATCACAAGATGGGTTGCAAACTGGCTGAGTGACAGAACCCACAGGGTCAGAGTTGCTGGCGCCATGTCAGACTCAAAGCCTGTCACAAGTGGTGTACCACAGGGCTCAGTCCTGGGCCCACTCTTGTTTGGCATCTACTTTTCCAAGTACAAGCAAACACAGGAGGGTTATGAGCTGACAAAGTTTGCAGATGACTGCAAACTGGGCCATAGTAGAAAACACATCTGACACAGATATCCTTCAGAAGGGTCTCACAGAAACGGATAACTGGTGCCAGAGCCATGGCCTAAAGTTAAATGCCAAAAATGCATAGTCATACCCTTCGGGAAAAACAAGGTTACCCCTAGCTACCAAATAGGTGGCAATCCACTGAGTACAGAAGAAGTTATCAGGGACCTGGGGACCCAGGTTGATAGTAGTCTGTCATTCGACACCCATGTAGCTAAAGTAGTTAGGAAGACCTTCTACATTGCCCACCTTATCATGAAGGGATTCTCATCTAGTTCAAGGGAGGTCATAGTCTCCCTATACTCATCACTCATCAGACCAATGATTGAGTACAATGCCCCATTCGAATGTATCTGACCCGACACTTGCAGCAGCTGGAGAGGCCACAAAAGTTCCTCACCAAAAGGATAAAGGGTCTCAAACATCTGTCCTATGCTGCCCGACTGAAAGAACTCCAGCTCTATTCAGTCGCCACCGCTTGCTCAGAGGTGACCTTTGCCTAACATACAAGGCCATGTCAAACCCAGATTTGATGAATATGCTTCACCTCAAAAATCTAGATCCGCCAGAGCCACAAGGCGGGAGACTTAAACCTCGACACGGCTATTAATAGGACGTGCTGGAGGGATAGATTCATCACCCAAAGACTCCCTATGCTGTGGAATAAAATCCCGGTATATGTGAGGCAGAGCACCTCGCTGGCCTTGTTCAAGAGAAATCTTGACCAATGGATGGGAGATCGCAGATATACCCCAGGGATTACCTCAGTGTCACTGCTCAACAGAGGCACAGCAAAATAATGGGTATAGTTCCCCATACTAAAGGGGTGGCGTAAGCCACAAAACTATGGGCTAGGCTTGTAAATGCCCTCGGGCAGATAGCCTAGTATGAACCTATGAACATACAGTTACTTTTCTACTTGCACAGTACAAAAACCTTTCGCAAATTAGACCAACTTTTTATTTCTTACTCCAAACCCTTTTTAGGGAAACCAATTTCTAAAGTTCCTATCGCCCGTTGGATTTTTCAGTGTATTATTCAGGCATATTCAACCAGGGGGATTTCCCTGCCAAGTCAGGTGAAAGCCCATTCCACCAGGTCTATGGCCACGTCAGCAGCTTTTTGGTCCAGACTTTCATTACATGGTATTTGTTCTGTGACCACTTGGTCCTCTTCCCATAACTTCATCTCACATTATAAATTAGACATTGTGTCCAGGAACAGGTCATCTTTTGGCTCCGCAGTGCTCCAGAATATCCTTCCATGAGGGCCTCCCAGGTGTCTGGTAGCTGGTTATTCTGTCCCACAGGTTGAAGATCAAATGAAGTCAGCTACTTCAGATAAAGAAGTTATGTATTCACCATAATGTTCCATCTGAGTAGTTCTTCATTTGTCTTCAACCATCCCTCCCTCCTTCCCCCAGGTTTGTGCAAACTGCTGGTACCTCCTAAGAATAATGGAGGTCACCTCCATAGGGTGCCTCTTATCCTTGTTGTTTTCTAGTGCGGACATTGTTGGGTTGGATGATGGTACTGGATTGGGTAGCAAACTCGATCTAAAGGGAGGAAGGAGACAGTAGCATTATGGGTAAGGGGAGGAGCTTTGAACTTGGATCAGGTGCTGGTATGCAGCCAAGTCGGATTCAGTACGGGTCCGGGAACCCCACAGGTTGAAGACAAATGAAGAACAACTACTCAGATGGAACGTTAAGATGAATACATAACTTCTTTTTATGCTCCAGGACTCCTTGCCCTTAGGCATGGTGGGTGGATGCCTTGTCCTTTTTTGAATAGGAGGTTTCTATATGTCTTCCCTTCACTACTTCTGCTCCCCATTGTCTTGCTAAAGATACAGAGACAATCCAAAAATCTTGCTGGTGACTCCCTTTTGGCCAAGACAGTATTGTGGTTCCCCCTTCCCAACTAGCTAGCCAGTAGGTCATCACTAGTTACCCACAGAGTGGACTTGCTCACACACCACAAGGGCTCACTAATTCACTCCAGTGTATCATCTCTGAACCTGACATTTTGGGTGCCAAGATTCTGATCCATTTCAGACACCAGTTTTCCGAGGACATGCTTCAGATTCTTCAGGATGCAAGAACACCTGCCTCTAGAAAGGTTTATATATCTAAATGGAAAAGATTTTTGGACTCTATACAATCTGGAGTTTCTGCTGTCATCTCTTATTTGTGCAAGCTGCTTAAGGCTGATCTTGCCTACTCATTAATTAAGGCACACTTATTGGCCATTTCTGCATGCTTACCCTAGACCCCCCCTCCCCCCATCCCTATCAGGCTAGGGTTAAACAGTTTGTTAAAGGTATCCTTTACTTAAAACAAACTAGAAAAGCTATCCCACCTTTTGGGGATTAAACTTTCTTCTTAAAAAGCTCACTCTACCTCCCTTTGAATGAGCAGCTTCTGCCCCTCTCGAATTTTGTACTTGGAAAACCATACCTCTAATAGCCCTCACTTCAGCTAGAAGGATTTCTGAACTCCAGATTCTGATGGCATCTCCCCCTTCGCCTTTCTTATTTTTCATAAGGACAGAGTTTCTCTGAAAGACAGTCCCACTTTTATACCTAAAATGGTCAATGAGCTATTCCTCAGTCAGGCCATTAATCTTCTTGTTTTTTTTTTCCTCTGACCATTAGAACAAGGGAGAGAGAATCCTTCACTCTCTGGATGGAAATCAACAGCCGAGACATTACTTGGACAAAACCAAGTCCATTCACAAGGCTGACCACGTGTTTCCTTTTGAGAAGCCAAGTTTGGAAATCTGGTTTCTAAACTAGCTATTGATAAGTGGTTTTCTAAGCCAGTTTCATTTTGTTACATTCACCGAGGGAAATCCTTACCTTCGACTGTAAAAGTGCATTCCACCAGAATAGTGGCCACCTCTTGGACTTTTTACAAAGGTATTGGCTCAAGAACCATACCAAAAACAGCATCCTGGTCTTCAGTACATGCCTTTCACAAACACTACAGGGGAACATGTTTTCTTTAAATCCAGAGCCTCCTTTGCCAGGTCAGTTCCCTCTGTATTGATTGATAGCTACCCTATGACTGATCCATCCACCAGTACCACACTCTAATTTTTAGGAGCGACTCTTTTTGGTCTTAGGAGAAGGGACAGGGAAAATACTCCTGCTTAGCCAGAATGTTCTGCCCATCCCTCAGGAACTTATTGCTGGCAATACTGGATGCGTTTCTTCAGAAATTCCTGCCAAAGAGAGACGTGGGTAGGTCGTACTCCTGAAAAGTAGCTCTAGATGGACCCAGAACCCTTGGGCCAGTAAATTCTAAACCGTCCTTTTGGCTAGACCTTTTGATTCAAACAGTATAATCTCAGCCAAAGAGTTTCAACCCAGCAAGACCTCAGTCAACCAGTTGAACCTCAGTAAAATCTCAGTAGACTAAGACCTGGGAAAGCCTTAGTAAAGGGTACAACAGAAAAATCTCAGTAGACAAATCTCAGTAGAAAAGAATCGGGAAAGAAAGACGCATAGACTCCTCTCTTCTAATCTGGGGTTACTTATCATGTCAGCCAAAGTGTAGTTCCAGTAAATCTAAAGAATTAGCTGTTTGCCCACCATTATTTATACTGCTCTGGGAGGGCGTGTCATTGGGGAACCAATCCTGTTGCAGTTGCCAGACCTTTATTTTGATTGGTGTTTCAGACTAGTAGGCTTGTCTAGGGTTGAAAGGTTTCTTTGTGGCTAAAACCGGACTAAGGTCATGCCCCACCCATTCCCACCCCCTCTCCCATCCATGCCACACCCATTTTGTGATATCACCATGGCATCAGCTGATGGGAACACCCCCTTTTATTGTTCCGGATGCCTGCTTTCAGTCGATTTACTATGCTTTTCTGTAAAAAAGCATAGTAAATCAGCCAATTTAACAAACACTGATAGTCTGTTTCCTTTTGTGAAACAGAATACTGGAGTTGTACAGTGTTTTCCTGACTACTAGAGAATTGATTAGATTTGTGGATAGTCCAGAAAAAAAATGGATAGGTGGCATTGGCCACAGGGATGATTTCCAATTTCCCACCTATTGGTCAAAGTTATGCTTAAATAGGGCTAGGGATGGACTCTGCTTCACATGGATGGGAAGCTTGTTCCAGTGCATGGGGACCCTCTGAGACACATTTGTGTCTCATCAACATGGCCTATTTATATCACAAGCAACATTTAAATCCTTGGAGGGGGGGTAACACAGTGTAGCATGAGAGAGTGGCTGTAGGTGAGGGTTGCAATAGACAAAAGTATGAAGAGATAGGGACAAGAAGTAATTGGAGGGCCTAGTGTGTGTTCAGGGTGGGGGGAAGCAAGTGCTGGTATGAAAACTCTGGAGGGAGAAATGCAGTCTGAGGATGACTGGGATTTACAGGTGATAACAGTAAGGTAATGGGGAAGTTAACTGGAAAGAGTAATGTGAGAAGCAAATTGTATATTGGCTTTGGACAGATGAGGATAAAGATGAGCAGCAGCAGCAGACACTAGAATATTGTACAGTGAAATAGGTATGAATTAGCATTCAACAATTGTACTCCTAGCACAGTATCTAAGGTGACTAGTACACAGAAAGTGAAACTATAGATGTGCTGGTAGAAATGTGTCAGAACAATCAGTATACAGTAATATAAACATGTACATTACATTCAGCAAGTGTACTCCTTTCAGTGCATTAAAAAAGCGTGCTACAAAGACACTCAACAGAACTGTGCTGGTAAAAACGCATTGAGTATGGAAAACAACATCACAGTTATATAATTGGCTTCAGCAGCATAGTACAGGAGAAAAACAGGATGCTAAATAAAGCCTAAAACCTTGTATAACAGCCTTCAGGGTGACTCACAAGAATACCCAGATGAAACAGCGTTTCCCACAGGAGTAGTTTAAAGTTAGTTATACAGGCAGAAAGTAAACATTCCCCATAGCAGTAATTACAGTACAGACCAAGTAACACAATCTAGTAAACCTCAGACTGGGATGACACTGAGATGTACTATCTGGCACCCAAAGAGATAGAGGCAAATACAAGGCCAAACCAAAAGCATACACCAGAAGTAGAATAAGAGTTTGTTGTGTAACCAATGTCGAACTTGGTAAAGTCAATACAGAGTGCATATTATTTTATGCTGTGGCACTTTAGGCGGAGCTCACCCATGTGAATAAATTACCTTGTACTGGTGACAGTATACAAGTCCCAATCCTACAAGCCAAGTGCAAAATCAGAAATCTCAAAGCACTCTTTGGAACTGTTAACTTGCAACTAAATAATAAACTCAGGAGTTCAGTAAGACAACTGATGGTGCAAATATGTGACCGCTTGCAAGTATGACTTCAGATTGAGCACAAACAAATGTATATTTCCCATTATGGCTTCTGCAGTTACATAAAAATAGCTTCTTTAATGCCCTGGATTGTGACTGTAGTTAAAAACAGTGATCAAGATGCAAAGTGTAATCGTCACCATTTGCCAGATATTCAGAGTAGTCAAATAATCAGCAGTCGTATAGACAACATAATAGATGCAACAAAACAAATGTTGCTCAGATAGTCCTTTGGAGAACAGCAATGCAGACAGCAGAGTGCGCCACTATCCCTAAAGCAAAACTATTACCCATCACCACCACAACCCGACTTTGTGAACCCTACACATGGGCTGTCAAACAGAGAAACTACTATGTAAACCTGGAAAAGTGAAAGCTATTTTAATGGAAGACTATTTCCCAGTGCCCGCCACATACCACAAAACAATAAATGTAGATGGCACTATAAAATGCACTCTTTCATTTAAGTGCCACTATGCTCCTCTATTTGTTGCACTATGATAAATCAGTTAAATACAAAAACTGAAGCAGTTGGCATTCCTGATCTATGTGATGTGCAAGAAGATCCAAACAAAATTAATGTACTGTCATTATACAGGGTACCACTTAAGAACTGCAATAATCGAGGGTTTTAATTCCAGGTAATATAAACAGACTCCCAAAATAATATATTAAGCTAAATGAGATGCCAAATCTATTTGGCGTTAGCAAATATTTGCAACTCTCCAGAAAAATGCAAAACTGCCTCCAGTGTTGATTGTTTTAAAGGAATAAAACTAAATAAAGAAATAAGTTATCTGCATGCTTTGAACTTCTGCAGCATAATACTAAACTAAACCCACTCTTGCATTCCCTATAATTAAAATAAAACTCGACCCCACCACTCTATTTTGTACTTAAAGTAAAGGTAAAAGTAGTACAAAAATAAAATGGTAAAATGTTATATAATATGCAGACACTGCTTACCTCCTGAAGTCAAAAGGCATGATGTTTTGTTTACCTAAGGCAATTTCACAACCTTTTTAGTAAGAGCAGAGATGCCCCAGACTGAGATTCCTTCATACAGCACCCCCTCACTGCTCATGTTAGCTTTATTTTCTCTCTTCAATCCTGCCAGCTAGACGGAACGGACACAACTTGGTAATAGGATGCTTTGCAAAATGTGATTGGACTGTTTACAATGAGGCTGACCATTGGCTTCTGCCCTTCACTTAGAGGGGCCTGACATGAGTACGTGCATTGTGGTAGAACCTCCTTGATCTGTATAATACTCAGCAACTTCTGATTCGCAGAGTAAGATGGTGTGGGAGAAACGCTTGAGATCGGATTCGTGGCAGTGGCAAAAAAACCCGGACTTCACGTGTCCAGTTTTGAATAAATTTCTAACTGGACAATTTGTCAGAAAACCGGACAGTCCGGTCAAAAACCCTGACAGCTTGCCCCTCTAGCATCATCTCCCAATATAAAACTTTACAGTACAGTGCCTTTAAGCATACCAGCCCACTAAATGCGGTTTACATTTACTTTAAACATCTACTGGTTAAAGTATAAGAACTGCTTGTACAAAAATGTAATGAAAACACTAAGCTTGTAATCTTTTAACAAAAGTTTTTCTTAAAAACTCTCTTTTAAATTCAGATTTTGCTAATATTGGGTAGCTTAGTCAGGCAGTAAATCGTGGGGATCGTGAGGTAGTTTAACATTTATACAAACCGTTTCAGGGTGTATTAAACCCCTTACATGTTAAGTTATGGCCCCCAGCCTGGGGTTGCTGGAAGTTTGTCAGCGCTTTTCAAAAAAATCTTCAGGTTGGCAAACATGAAATGAGTGCGAGGGAACGCTCTTAGGGGGAAAAAATAGGGAGAATCCAGAAAAAAAAAAACAATAGCTTTATGTATTGGTGTCTGATAAGTAATAGAAAACATGGGAGGCTGTAACTCATAGCAGGCTGCTCCCTTCTTGTGTGTGAAGACGGCAGTGGAATGTTTGTACGGGCTGATAATCTCAAGGAGTTAGCACAGGAGTACAGCAGAGTTGCTGTCAGAACTGCTCAATTTGACCAGTGTGTATGGACAATACAGAAGCAGGGTAGCAATAGCTGAAACTTGACCCGTCTGACTAATATTACTCTTATCTAAATGGACTGAGAAGTGTATTGCGGAAACAGTCATCTCTCTTCGGTAATGTAGTACTAAGGGCCACGTGGTGTGGGGGCAGGGCCAAATTATCTTCAGCTCCAAATCATTTATAGAGAGAAGAGAGAATAACGAGAAAAATGTAAAAAAAACTTATAAAAAATATGAACAATTCCTGGGCTTTAGATTTAGTGTGAATATTGAATATAAAGGAGGAACAGGCTAAAAATATCTTAGTGGTATCGGCAAACCACCGCATTGGTGGTGGAATAGATTTATAAGCCTTAATTGCCCAGGGAAAAGATGTGCTGACCAAAGTAAAAAGCTAAATGATGAAAACTAAGCGGTAGAAGACTTGGTGTGGAAAATCTAACTAACTGTTGGGTGGTGGGGAGCGTGGGGAGATGCTTGTTACTGTTAGGGGAGCAGTCGTTAGTGTGCCAAATCAAACTGCACAACTAGCAACTGCATAACAAAACTTTTAAAACCCATTAATGGGAAATGTTGCTTGAATTTTAGAAATCTGTTAAAAGGATTTCCGAATGCCACTACCCATAAAAGAATTGGGAGCGTGCATGACCGCACACTCTGAAGACCAGTGTTGGAAACTAAATGTGAGTTAGAGCTACTAAAAATATTGTATAAGTAAGGCGTGCGAGAGAGGGAGCTCTCTCTCTCTCAAAAAAAAAAACTGTGTATAAGTAAGTAAGGCTTGCGAGTGAGGGAGTTCTCAGTCCCATTCAAAACATCATAGGAGTAAAAGGTATAAAAGGTATAGAAAATGTAGAGAGCCGACAAACACAGGAGCAAAGTATGTCTGATAGTGAACCCAATGAAGGGGAAATGCAGAGAAAATTATATAAAAATACATTTAAACAATAAAAGGTTAGCGAGAGGGAAGGCTTCCTAATACTTGTGTAATAAAATTGGAGAGGAACTGAAATTAAGCAAATCAGTTTCCACAATACACCTCTCAGCCCATTTAGATAAGAGTAATATTAGTCAGACAGGTCAAGTTTCAGCTGTTGCTACCCTGCTTCTTTATTATCTATACACACTGGTCAAATTGAGCAGTTTTGATGGCAACTCTTCTGTACTCCTGTGCTAACTCCTTGAGATTATCAGCCTGTACAAACATTCCTCCACCATCCTCACACACAAGGAGGCAGCAGCTGCTATGAGTTACAGCCTCCCGTGTTTTCTATTACTCATTAGACAACAAATATAAAATTATTGGTTTTTTTCTGGATTCTCCCTATTTTTTCCCCTAAGAGCATTCCCTTGCACTCATTCTATGTTTGCCACCCTGAAGATTTTTTTGAAAAGCGCCATCAAACTTCCAGCAACCTCAGGCTGGGGGCCATAGCTTAACAACATGCAAGGGGTTTAATACACCCTGAAACAGTTCATATAAATGTTAAACTACCTCACAAACCCCCACGGTTTACTGCCTCACTAAGCTACCTTATATTAGCAAAATCTGAATTTAAAAGACATTTTTTAAAAGAACGAGTTTTTAAGAAAAACTTTTGTTAGCAAGATTACAAGCTTAATGTTTTCATTACATTTTTGTACAGGCAGTTTTTATACTTTAACTAGTGAATGTTTAAAGTAAATTTAAACTGCATTTAGTGGGCTGGTATGCTTAAAGGCACTGTACTGTAAAGTTTTATATTGGGAGATGACGCTAGAGGGGCAGACAAGCCTATTAGTCCGAACACCAATCAAAATAAAGGTCTGGCAACCCCAACAGGATTGGTTCTCCAATGACACACCCTCCCAGAGCAGTATAAATTAAGGTGCAAAAACAGCTAATTCTTTTAGATTTACTGGAACTATGCTTTGTCTGGCACAATAAAGAACCCCAGATTAGAAAAGAGGAGTCTACGGGTCTTTATTTCCTAATTCTTTTCTACTGAGATTTATTTGTCTACTGAGATTTTTCTGTTGTACCCTTTACTAAGGCTTTCCCAGGTCTCAGTCTACTGAGATTTTACTGAGGTTAAACTGGTTGACTGAGGTCTTACTGGGTTTAAACTCTTTGAATGAGATTATACTGTTCAAATCAAAAGGTGTAGCCAAAAGGACTGTTTAGAATTTACTGGCCAAAGGGTTCTGGGTCCACCGGGTCCATCCAGAGCTACTTTTCAGGAGTTCGACCTAGCCACATTTTATACCTCCCTGGCCTCAGGGAGGCTATACCCCTCCAGGGATGAGCTTCCCTTACCTTGCCAGAGAGACAGAGAACTTAAATGATTATTTTCTAGTGTATCAGTTTCTCTGGACAGGAGTTGTTTAGTTAAGCTTAGCTCAGGGTCTTGGGTAGGCTCTTGACAACCCCCCCCCCCCCACACACACACACACCTTTAGAGCTGCTTCTGATAAATGAAAAAGGGATTCCTCTTTTCCTGAAGAGTTTCAAGAGATTAAACCTGTAGAACAATGTGCAGGGACAGATACATTTTCTCTCCTCAGGTTTCTGAAGGGATTGAACCTGTCCTCAGATTTCTGACTCAGATTTGGTGGAAAGTGAGAGCTCTGATTCTCCATGTGAAGGATTTTGTTGCAAACTATTTCCAGGATGAATCAATGCTTTCAGTGGGAAGAAAGTGAAGTTTCTCAGTCTCTCAGAAAATGCTATAATTTGTTATAACTGGAGTTTCCGGAACCTTCACCTGTCCATCCAGTCTTACCTGCATTGGAGGATGTTTTAGTCACAGCCTGCAATTTCCCCTGACAGTCAACCTGCTACCCCTAACAAAGCAGGTCATATAATGTTTTCCAGTCTTAATTTTTTTTATACTAATCCCAGATCTGACCCGTCAGCTATTGCTTTAGTGAATCCAGCTGCTGCTTAACACTTTTAATTCCAGTTCCTTTCCGTCTGACAAGGATGGTAAAGCTTTTCACAAGTTTGGGGGAAAGTATATGCTTCTGCCACTTTGATTTTTAGAATTCTGAAATGCCAGGCTCCTGTGTTGAACTTTATCCTGCCTAATTGTGAAAATATGAGGAATGTTTTGTCATCAGTTTCCTGTTGTGGGGAAAAATCTACTTGGTGTAATTTAGTGTCCTCATTGCCTAAAGTGTGTTTATGATTCTGTGAATACTACCTCCAGGGCTGCTGCCATTGGAACTGTTTTGAAGAAGAGCCATTTGGTTAACATCAGCGATGGAAACAATATTAGTTTTCATGAACTTTAGTCATACATTGACTTAGGAATGGGGTACATTCTCATTATGGTGTTAAAAACCCAAAAGACTTGTGAGAAATTAAACAGAGGAGTAATAGAAGCTGTTCCTCTTCTTCCTGTGTTAGGAGAAGGATTTTATTCAATAATGTTTCTGGTGCCAAAGAAAGAAAGGTGATTCTTGGAGACCAGTCTTTATCCTTCCTTCCTGAACCAGTCTGTGATAGTTCCCAAGTTCAGAATACTTTCACTTCACAATCTCTTACTCCTTCCTCATTTGAATTTCTTAGTGACCTTATATTTAAAAGATGCATGTCGTCATTCCTATTCATCCAAATTTCACGTCTTGAGGTTCTTGTGTGGCTGGATCACATAAACAGTTCTCTGCTTTACCGTTTGGGCTATCTGCTGCTCCAAGAGTGTTTCCAAAGTGTCTAGTTCCTGGCATAGCTCATTGCAGACTACATGGTGTCCATATTTTTGTGTATTTAGACAACCTGCTTGTCTTTGTAGAGTCTTTTTCAAAGTGATTGGAATCTCTCTGTTAAGTAAGGGATGTCCTGCACATGCTAAGATTCTAAGATGATATTCAGAATTTTTTGTGACTCTTCCTCACAAGATTATTTTTCAGGGGTGCTTGCCGGATACTTCAGCATAAATAGTTTTTCTTTCCACAAGAAAAAAATAGATCTTTAGATCTGTTCTAGGGATTTTCCACTCAGATTTCAATCTCAGCAAGGAAATACCTCAGAATTCTGGGTCTCATAACATCCCTGATTCTCATACCTCTTGCAAGATTCCACACGAAAAAAATAAAATGTTATCTGAAATCTCAATGGTCTTAACACCCATTGACTTTTCAAATTCCAGTCTTCTGATTTGTAAAAAGGAAGCTCATATAGTGGAGACATCAAATTTCTCAGAATCCAAGGTTTTCCATTCTCCCCTTCTGCTTCAAAGCAGTTAGTCACAATTTACTACTCAGACTTTGCCTGTGAAGCAGTATCAATGCGCATTAAAATGTAGGATCTTTGGAACAAAAAAATGGGGCAAAACGCACACACATAAAGATTGTAGCTCTTATAAATGCTGTCAACTCTCAGAATCATATGTGGTCCATGGGACCTCTTCAAATGTTGACAGACACCACCACAGTGATGTGGTAAGTAAACAAGCAAAGGGGAACCAGATCTTACCCTCTGTACAGATTAGACATGATAGCCTGGGATATGCTTTTCAACACAGTGTCGCTCTGCAGGCATCTTGCATCCAGTCAGAGCAAAATTGTGTGGTAGACAAGTGGAGCAAGACGAGGGCAAACCCTCATGGAAATAGAATTGTGGGGTCTTTCATGATTTGATCCATCTGTGGAGAACACCTCAAGTAGAAGTTTTTGCCTCCCGTCTAATCAATCAACTGGCAAAATTCTGTTCCTGGACTCTATGCAAAAAAGCCTGGAGGAAAGATGCATTTTCTTTTCCTTGGACGGGAATGTTCCTGTATGCCTTTCCACCCCTTCCACTGATATCCAGGGTACTTCTGAAGATTTAGAAGGACTTCCCAAAGACCATTGTGGTAACTCCCTTCTGGCCCAGACAACAGTGGTTCCATTTGAACCAGTTAAACTGGCTAACATATAAGGTTCATAGCAGAAAAAATAGTTTTACTGATTTCTCTGACCTTTTTGTGAAGTGTCTGAGTTGCAAGCTCTTATGGTGGGTCAGCCTTATCTAATTCTCTACAAAGATACGGTTTCCTTAAGAGCTACTCCTGCCAAGATGTGAACATGTATTTTTTTTTCTTTCCTAGCATTAACCTCTCAGGGCTTAGCTGCCTGCTCTCTGTTGGCATGAAAGCTCTATAGAGCATGGCACTCAAACCTGACTTTGTCAGTTCAGCTCAAGCTGACCAACTACTGTTTAAGTGTGTGGATGGTGCCCTGAAGCTTTGGAAGCTAAGTAGCTGTTATATCCTTTGCAAGATGCAACCAATTTAGCTGGAGTGCTTTTTTGACTTGCCCGCTTGATTATTGCTGATCTCTGCATTTGATTTTGAATTGAAGTTTTTCATTTAAGGTTTGGTTACTTCTATTTTTTTTATCTTTTTCTTGTATTGCATTTGTTTTGTTTTAACCTTTTTCTTTGAAGTTTTAATAGGTCTTAGCTAAGGTCAGTTAGAAAAGTTAGAAAAGAATTCCTTTGCAGACAATGAATAACATCCACCTAATTAGTGGGAGGAGCTGGGGAGCAGCCTTCCTCTTTAACTAGAAATTTTGGGGGGCATTGTTATTTAGCTGGAGAGCTTGTGTGACTTGCTTGCTTGTCTGACTATTGCTGATCTCTGTCTGCATTTGATTTTGACACTCCACTCGCCCAGCTGTTGTACTCTTAAACTTGGTAGCTTTTGAGTTGCCCACCCCACTATTCTGATTTTGGACACTCCTCCCAGTCCCATCTCATCAGCTCATTCTACTGAGTAAGGAGAGATCAGTTGGGAAGGCCCACCTCTTTAATCTCAAACTTGAATTATCTTCTGTTTCCTCCTATCCAGTTAAAAAATGCACTTTATTCAGTTATCTGTGCTTCTTCCTACTTTATACTTTTTTCTGCTTGTTCTTAAAAGTGTTTAGTTGCTTTTATTCTTCTGCATTTATTACTGCTTGTTAGCCTGATTAGATTGTAACTGTTATTCTAAGCCTCTTAGTTTTGATATAAGCGCTTGGGGGCTTCAGACTAGTTATCGTACATAAGGAAGGTTTGCAGTCTATACTTTTGTGGCAGAAGTTTACATCCTTCTAAGCTGGGAATTGCTGGTTGAAAGCTTACCGTATCTGTTATTCTAAAAGTGTCTTAGATCTGGCTTAAATGCTTGGGCTTCAGTCCAATTATTTTATATTAAGAAGGTCTGTGGTCTACACTTTTTTGGGAGGAGAGGGTAACCTCGGCCCTTCTGAGCTGGGAATTGCTGCTTGAAGGCTTATTGTGCCTGTTATTCTAAGTGTCTTTGTTCTGGTTTAACCTCAGTTAACTGGAGCTGCTCTGTTTGGTGTCCCTTGCTAGAGGTCCAGAGTGTTTCTGGTTGAATCCAAGCCATCCAAAGCTAAGAACAAGAAATTAAGCTTATGTTGAGTTTGATCTGCACTCTTTCATCTGTATTTTACTGTTTTATTGCATTAATCTGTGCCCTTTTGACTGTTTTTACTGTTTGTGCCTACTTATTACCTGCACTTGTTTTGAACTGAAATATTGCTAGTTAGAGTAGACTAGATCCAGACTTGCTGAATCTAGCCTGTTTTGTCATACACTTGAAGTCCTATCCAGACATCTTCCAAAAAGAAGGGCTTGTCTGCACCCTTATGGCAGAAGAGGAAGAGTGTGGCTATAACCTTGTCTGAGGTGAGGATTTCTGGAGAAAGGATCATTGTCGGATTTCCTATTTGACAGACTATTTAATTTCGCCTGTATGTAAGCCTCACATTTGCATGACTTTTGGCTCAATTAACCAGAGCTGCTTTGCTTTTGGTGTCCTTTGCCAGAGGTCCAGAGTGTTTCTACTTGAATCCAAGCCATTCAAAAATAAGAACAAGAAATTAAGCTTATTTTGAGTTTGATCTGCACTTTTTCATTTGTAGTTTACTGTTTTACTGCATTAATTTATTTTTGACTGCTTTTACTGTTTGTTCCAGCTTATTACCTGCACTTGATTTGCACTGAAATATTGCTTAGTTAGCATAGACTAGATCCAGACTTGTTAAATCTGGCCTGTTTTTCATGCACTTGAACTCCAATCCAGCCATCTTATATTAAGAAGGGCTGCACCCTTGTGGCAGAAGTGTGTGGATATAGCCTTGTCTGAGCTGGGGACTTTTGGAGGAAGGATCAGTGTGTAATTTCCTATTGGCCGAATAGTTTAAAACTGTTTAATTTCATCTCTATATATAATCCTTGTGTTTGCACATTTTTGGCTCAATTAACCAGAACCACTCTGCTTTTGCCATTCTTTGCCAGAAGTCAAGAGTATTTCTACTTTAATTCAAGCCATCCAAAGCTAAGAGCAAAAAAAAAAGTTTATTTTGAGTTTGATCTGCAACTTTTCAACTGCATTTTACTGTTTTACTGCATTAATTTGTGCCTTTGACTGTTTTTTAATGATTGTACCTGCTTTATTACCTGCACTTGTTTTGCGCTGAAATATTGCTTAGTTTATTAGTTAGCACAGACTAGATCCAGACTTGTGGAATCTAGCCTGTTTTTCATACACTTGAACTCAAATCCAACCATCTTACATTAATTAGGGCTCCCCTGCACCCTTGTTGTAGAAGAGTGGATGTAGAATTGTCTGAGGTGGGGATTGCTGCTGCTCTGTGGGCAATGCAGGTGTGCATTTCAGCTGAGCACTGAGCAGCATCACCCCACTTTTCATTCCTTATCTTCTATAGAATATGTCCCCTTGTTAATCCCAGAGCAATAGCTGATCTAATTTGCCCTCTCACAAACTAGTACTTAAGAATTACATGCTACTATGCACTCAGTTTCACAACATTTCACCAGCCAGACTGATTGACATGGGCATCCTGAGGCAATGTAGGAATTGCCTCATGTATACTGACAATCACTTGCTCCTAAAATGAATAAGTACAGTATGTGAGAGATGTAACTATACCATGACACTAGAACCAGTCCTCTCACGTAACAATAAACAAGACATCAAACATGATGTCAGCATACACACCTCTCCACTCACACAAGATGAGCTCAAGACACATAAACCCACATATGCAGAGATACTCACTAAGAGCCTATCAAAAGACTAGAGACCGCCCAAGTGCAAACAACCTACACATACTGATACACAAACAGAATCCACCACTACACATCACACACACATCAGTGTCTCAACAGTTAAGCCCCCAAGGCAAAACAATTCAAAACCTAATGTCCTAGTCATAGGTGACTCAGTAGTGAGACACACAGATGTCCCCCTCACCAGGTTGGACAAGAAGGTCATGGTCAGCTGCCTGCCAGGTGCCAGGATCCGTCAAATAACGCACCCCCTCCAGTCGCGTAGCAACAATTACTGTTATGAATCTGTCGTAGTACGTGTTGAACTGAATGACTTGAGATGTACCTCTCTGGTCTGTATGAAGCGAGACATGACTGAACTTTTAGATTGTGTCCCCCAAGCAGGTATGTCCCTAACCTTAAGCAGCATAATACCTTCACCTAGGATGATGCCACTATACAGATAAAAATGATTTTGGTAATTGGCTTAGCTTCTCTCCAGGAGGATCCAGTATCCGACAGCCTTGGGAAGACATGGTTGACAGAGCATACTACTTTGCTAGAGATGGCATTCACTCATCTCCTCAAGGCTTTTGGATACTGGCAAAGGTGCTTACCTCCCACATAGTGCCTTTTTTAAGCAATTCTCAAAACATTAGCATTTCCAACATAAAGAAATCCACTAGATACAAACTCAAGGTCATTCTGCTTAATGCTAGTAGCCTAAACAGTGAATAGCACTCCCTGGAAGCACTCTTCACCTTGCAAGCTGCTGACGTCTGTGCAGTCGCTGAGACTTGGCTCAAGGCCACAGAGAGTACCCCGGTTGTACAAAGCTACAATGCCTTTCACACATTTGGACCTCAAAATGACTGTGAAAGAACCGAAGGTGGAGGTATTTCCATTTTCATTAAATCCAAATACACCTCGAGACTGGTAAAACAGTATGACTCACTTGAGCTACACCAAGTCCAAATAACTATAGGCAAAATACCCTGCCACATCATCGCTAGCTACAGGTCCCCACCATGAACCAGGAGAAGCACACTGCCTACCTAGACTTGCTAGAGTTGCTCAGTATACATCCAAACACCTTGGTCATGGGAGATTTCCGGTATCCTTTCATTGATTGGGGTGACTTACATGAGCACAAACACAATTGCTCCAAGGTTCTTGGATTTTGTTAATTCAAATGCCCTGAAACGGTTGGTCTGCACCCCCACAATGGGCTCAAATGTCCTATGTCTAGTGTTCACCAGTGTGGAGGGGTCACTGCACTATCCCCTGTGTGTTGCCATCCATGGGAAGGTCAGACTATAAATCAGTCTCATATGAAGTAAAGATCAGACCTGGCACTCCCACTGGAACAAAAACAACTGAAAAAAGTTATCCAGAGCAAACTATAGCGTACTAAGCAAGGGTATAAAAAAAATCAAAGCCTCTGCTAACACAGTCAATAGCGACTTCGATGCAGAAAAGTACATAAGTGCCCTTTATAGCCACTTAATTGTATTGACTCAGCTGTACCTGACAGGACTAAAACCAGGTCTTCCCGAAAAAACAAGCCACTGTGGTGGACTGTAAGTATAAAAATGTTATATAGCAAAGGAATAAAACTGATATCCAAGAACAAGAGGGGAAATTACTCAACAAAGGAAGAATGCTCTCCATAACTTGAACCAGCAAATTTGATATCTTGTAAAGTCCTGTAAGGCTAGTTACGAAACTAAATTAGCATCCCCAGCTAAAGACAACCATAATCTTGAACCGGGAATCTTGAGGCAATGTTACAACTGCCTTATGTACACAGACCACCCTCTCCTCCTCCCAACAAGCTCATATATATGTGAGAGATGCAACTATATAGCCAAACTGGAGGCTGAGCTCTCTCAACCCAGTACTGGCGCAGACAGTCAGGAGGAGAAGGTAACCACACACACCACAAATCCAGTCTCACATAGACCTATCGCAACAGCAAACCAAACACGTAAACACACAAAACCATACTCGGAGGCTCTAAATAAAAATCTGCCCAAGCAGCAGAGACCTCCAAAGCAGACTTCCAAGCAACTGCTACCCCACAACAATATCCACATATCACATAGTTCACAAAGTCAGTGTGCCACACAGTCACAGCCCTTAAGGCTAAACAACACACCTAATACACTTGTAATAGGTGACTCTGTTGTCAGACACACTGACGTCCCACTCACCAGGCTGAACAAGGAGAAGGTCACTGTAAGCTGCCTGTCGGGTGCCAGGATCCGCCACATAACACAAGCACTCAGGTCACTCCAAAGCAAGTACAAATATGACTCTGTCATTGTCCATGCTGGTGTGAATGACCTGAGACGTACCTCCCTTGGACTACATGAAAAGAGACCTAGAGAAGCTCTCTGATCATGTAGCCCAGGCCGGTATGACCCTGACCTTGAGTAGCATCTTATCCTCACCAAGAATGATGCCACAGTATAAAGACAAAATTATCAATTTTAACAATTGGCTAAAGTATTGGTGTCATTCAAAGGGGATCCAGTGTCTGTCAGCCTGGAATGACATGCTCGACAAATCACATTGCTTCGCTAGGGACGGCTTGCACCTGTCACCCCTGGGCTTTTGAATACTGACTAAGGCTCTTGCCACCCCCCCATAGTGCCTTTTTTAGGCAAGGCTCAAAAGACAAAACCACCTCCATAGACAACACAAGGAAAAAGAAACTAAGGGTAATGCTCAACGCCAGAAGTCTAAACCTCAAGATGCACACACTCAAGGCTCTCCTCATTATGGAGAATATTGATATCTGTGCAGTAACAGAAACCTGGTTCAAGGCTCTCGAGAGCGCCCCAGCACTACCAGGTTATACCTCATACCATGCTTTTCGGCCCCAAAATTGGGACTGAACCACAAAAGGATGGGGAGTATCCATATTTATCAAAGATACCCACACCTCCAGGTTAGTGGCACTGCACGAAGCATCGGAGACCATTCATGTGCAACTAACAGTGGGCAAAACTGCCTTTCAGTTTGTAGCCTGCTACAGACCACCCTCCCAAACTCAGGAACCCCACTCGGCTTTCCTGAGAACACTGGAGAATATGAAGGTCTCTCCAAACACCATCATATTGGGTGACTTAAACTACCCAAACATAGACTGGGAGCACTACTCAAGCCCCAACACCCTCGCCCAACGGTTCCTAGAATTTATAAACTCAAATGCTATGGAACAACTGGTCACCACTCCCACAGGAGGGGAAAACATATTGGACTTGATCATCACCAACATGGGGACTCTATGTTCCATACCAGAGTTTTACCCCTCATTGCTAAGATCTGACCATAAATTAATCTCACTGGACATCCATATCCCGTCCCCACCCCCCCAGCCAAGGAAACCACGGTGAAGAGCTTCTCAAAAGCAAACTTCACACTTCTCAAAACCAAAGTGGAATCCTTCAAAGCCCCCAGGCCAGTGGGAAATACGGCCCAAACCGCAGAATCCTTTACAAACGCATTCTATGGACACCTACAGGAATGCATGGATCATGCTATCCCAAATAAAACCAAGACTCACTCCTCCAAAGGCAGGAGACCTGTCTGGTGGACCCCATCCATAAATAAGCTATACAACAGGAGGAAGCTACTACATGATAGAGCAAAATCCCAAAAAGGGAAGGCATCTCTGATCAGTACTAGCAAGAAACTACGATCCCTCATAAAATCATCTAAGGCCAGCTTCGAAAGAAAAATTGCACAAGACGCTAAAGATAATCACAAGGCCTTCTTTAGTTATGTCAGGAACCTGAGTGGCAACTCCCTGATATGCTCTGAGTTAGTGCAAAATGACAAAAAATACAGTGAACCCACAGACATTGCCAACATCCTGGCAGACAGGTTCAGTGCAAACTCCCCCCCCCCCCCCCCAAAAGAGCAAATGTCTGTCCCAACAGAGTGTAGCCTCCTTGACATCACAGATGCACAGGTGAGAGCTGCCCTCTCCAAAGCAAAAAACACAGCATCAATGGGACCGGACGGTGTCCCGGCCGCGCCTTACATGAGCTCCAAGAAGAACTGAACCCTCACATAAAGTCACTGTTCAGTCTCAGCCTTACTACAGGATATGTACCCAAGGAATGGCGTACAGCAACAGTGGTCCCACTCCACAAAGGTGGTGCCACAACAGACCCTGGAAACTATCGCCCTATAAGCCTGACTAGCCTGGTCTGCAAAGCTATGGAGCGTATCATCATGGAACTCCTAAACAAAGACATTGGGAACCTCCAAACACTGGATCCTACCCAGTTCGGCTTTGTTAAGGGCAGATCTCGCCTCTTGAACCTGGTCGACTTCTTTGAAACAGTCACCAAGGCCATAGATGAAGGGAAGGTAGTCCACACAGCCTACCTGGACCTTGCAAAAGCATTCGACACAATACCCCACTCGGGCATCATAAATAAGCTCACCAGCTTAAATATCAACCCCTATGTCACAAGATGGGTTGCAAACTGGCTCAGGGATAGAACCCACATGGTCAGAATTGCAGGTGCCATGTCAGACTCTAAACCAGTTACAAGTGGCGTCCCACAGGGCTCATTCCTGGGACCTCTCTTGTTCGGTATATATTTCTCTGAGGTACAGGCTAACACGGGAAGACTATGGCTGACCAAGTTCGCAGATGACTGCAAACTGGGTGCCATAATCGACTTGCCGACTGACACAAGCATCCTCCAAAAGGTTCTCACAGAGACTGATAACTGGTGCCAGAGCCATGGCCTAAAGCTAAATGCCAAAAAGTGCATAGTCATCCCCTTTGGGAAAAACAAAGTACCCACAAATTACCACTTAGGTGGTAATTCATTAAATACGGAAGAAGTAATTAGGGATTTGGGGACACAAGTAGATAGCAATCTCTCCTTTGACAATCATGTTGCCAAAGTGGTTAGAAAGACCTTCTATATAGCCCACCTTATCACAAAAGGGTTCACATCTAGATCAAGGGAGGTCATTGTGCCCCTCTACTCATCACTCATCAGGCCCATAATTGAATACAATGCCCCATTTGGGATGTACCCTACCCGACACCTGCAGCAACTGGAAAGACTCCAAAAGTACCTCACCAAGAGGATCAATGGACTCAAACAGATGCCCTACGCAGTTAGGCTAAAGAAACTCCAGCTCTACTCAGTTGCTTACCGCCTACTCAGAGGCGATCTGTGCCTGACGTATAAAGCCATGTCCAAACCAGAATTAATGGACATGCTCCACCTCAGGAAATCCAAATCCCTTAGAGCCACACGCTCCAGGGACTTAAACTTCAGCACAGAAATAAATAGGACATGCTGGAGGGACAGATTCATATCCCAGAGGCTCCCCTCACTCTGGAACAAAATCCCAATCCATGTTAGGCAGAGCCCCTCAATGACCCTCTTCAAGAGGAATCTTGAAGAGTGGATGGGAGATTGTAGGTTTACCCCTGTGATCTCTTCTGTGTCCCTACTAGACAGAAACACAGTAAACTAACCTTAAAAGGGCTATCTTCTGTGACCTACTATACAGAAGCACAGTCAACTAATCTAAAAGGGTGGCGAAAGCCAAACACACTCTGGCTAGGCTTATAAATGCCCTAGGACAGATAGCCTAGTATCAACCTATGAAACCTATAAGGCGCATTTTTCACCTACATCTGAACCCGAAAAGAGAATGTCTAGCTGCGTGGGAGACTTGTTCATAGGGTCATACTAGGCTATCTGCCCTAGGGCATTTATAAGCCTAGCCAGAGTGTGTGTGGCTTTCACCACCCCTTAGGATGAGAATACTATACCCATTAGTTTGCTGTGCCTCTGTCCAGCAGTGATACAGAGATGATTCCCGGGGTAAACCTACGATCTCCCATCCACTCGTCAAGATTTCTCTTGAACAGAGTCAGTGAGGGGCTCTGCCTCACATGGACTGGGATTCTGTTCCATAGTGTAGGGAGTCTCTGGGTGATGAATCTGTCCCTCCAGCACGTCCTATTTATATCCATGTTGAGGTTTAAGTCTCTTGCTCTCGTGGCTCTGGTGGATTTGGATTTTTGAGGTGGAGCATGTCCATTAATTCGGTTGGACATGGCCTTGTATGTCAGGCACAGATCACCTCTGAGCAGACGGTATGCGACTGAATAGAGCTGGAGTTTCTTCAGTCGGGCATCGTATGACATATGTTTGAGCCCCTTTATCCTTTTGGTGAGGAACTTTGGGGTCTTTCCAACTGCTGCAGGTGTCGGGTAAGGTACATTCAATGGGGCGTTGTACTCAGTCATTGGTCTGATAAGTGAAGAGTACAGGGTACAATGACCTCTCCTGATCTGGATGTGAATCCCTTCATGATCAGGTGGGCAATGTAGAAGGTCTTCCTAACCACTTTGGCAATGTGAGTGTCAAAAGAGAGGTTACTGTCAACTTGGGTCCCCAGGTCCCTGATAACTTCTTCCGTGTTTAATGGATTACCACCTATGTGGTAATTAGGGGTTACCTTGTTTTTCCCAAAGGGTATGACTATACATTTTTTGGCATTTAGCTTAAGGCCATGGCTCTGGCACCAGTTATCCATTTCTATGAGACCTTTCTGGAGGATGTCTGTGTCTGATGGAGTGTCAATTATGGTGCCCAGTTTGCAGTCATCTGCAAATTTTGTCAGCCACAATCCCCCTATGTTTGCACTTCAGAAAAATAAATGCCGAACAAGAGGGGGCCCAGGACTGAGCCCTGTGGGACATCGCTCATGACCGGCTTAGAGTCTGACATGGCACCAGCAACTCTAACCCTGTGTGTTCTGTCCTTGAGCCAGTTTGCAACCCATCTTGTGACATATGGGTTTACATCTAAGCTGGTGAGCTTTTCTATGATGCCCGAGTGGGGTATTGTGTCGAATGCTTTTGCTAGGTCAAGGTAGGCTGTGTGAACTGCCTTACCCTCATCAATGGCCTTAGTGACTGTTTTGAAAACGTCGACCAAGTTCAAGAGGCAGGATCTGCCCTTGACAAAGCCAAATTGGGTAGGATCCAGTGTCTGTAGGTCCCCAATGTCTTTATTTATGAGTTCCATTATGATCCTCTCCATAGCTTTGCAGACAAGGCTCGTCAAGCTTATGGGGCGGTAATTTCCAGGGTCCGTAGAAGCACCGCCTTTGTGGAGTGGGACCACAGTTGCCGTACGCCATTCTTTGTGTACGTATCCTGTAGTAAGGCTAAGATTAAACAGCAGCCTTATGTGTGGGTTTAGTTCCTCATTGAGTTCGTGTAGCACACAGCCGGGGACACCGTCCGGTCCCATTGATGCTGTGTTTTTTGCTTTAGAGAGAGCAGCTCTCACCTGGGCATCTGAGATGTTTGGGAGGCTAGACTCTGGTGGGATAGATATTTCTCCTTTTGGGGGGGAGGGAGGGGAGAAATTTGCACGGAACCTGTCTGCCAGTATGTTGGCAATGTCTGTGGGTTCAGTGATTTTTTTATCATTTTGGACTAATTCTGAGCATATCTGGGAGTTTCCACCCAGATTTCTAACATAGCTAAAGAAGGCTTTATGATTGTCTTTTGTGTCATTAGCGATATATATCTCAAAGTTGGCCTTGGATGATTTTATGAGTGATCGTAGTTTTTTGCTAGTATTGATCAGAGATGCCTTCCCATTTAGGGATTTTGCTCTGTCATGTAGTAGCTTTCTCCTCTTGTTGTAGAGTTTGTTTATGGCTGGAGTCCACCAGACCGGGCGCCTGCCTTTGGTGGAAAAGGTCTTGATTTTATTAGGGATTGCTTGATCCATACATTCCTGGAGGTGCTCGTAGAAGGCATTTGTAAGGGTTTCAGCAGTGTGGGTTGTGGTTTCCACTGGCTCGGGGGCCTTGAAGGATACCACTCCAGTCTTAAGAAGTGTGAAGTTTGCTTTTGAGAAGTTCTTCACTGTGGTCTTTTTGCTGGGGTGGGGGCGGATTGTGGATCTCCAGTGAGATTAATTTATGGTCTGATCTCACCAATGAGGGATATACTTCCGGTGTGGAGCATTTTGTCCACATGTTTGTGATGATCAGGTCTAGTATATTTTCTCCTCTTGTGGGAATGGTGACTAGTTGTTCCATAGCATTTGAGTTTTTGAACTCAAGGAACCTTTGGGCTAGGGTGTTGGGGCTTGAGTAATGTTCCCAGTCTATGTTTGGGTAGTTGAAGTCACCCAATATGATGGTGTTTGGAGAGACATTTATACTCTCCAGTGTCTTCAGGAAGGCTGTGTGGGTTTCCTGAGTTTGAGAAGGTGGTCTGTAGCATGTTACAAACTGTAGGGCAGTTTTACCTATGGTTAATTGCACCTGGATGGTCTCCGATGCTTCGTGCGTTGCCACTAACCTGGAGGTGTGGGTATCCTTTATGAATATGGATACTCCCCTCCTTTTGTAGTTCGGTCCGATTTTGGGGCGGAACGCATGATATGAGGTATAACCTGATAGTGCTGGGGTGCTCTCAGGAGCCTTGAACCAGGTTTCAGTCACAGCACAAACATCGATGTTCTCCATACTGAGGAGGGCTTCGAGGGCGTGCATCTTGAGGTTTAGACTTCTGGCATTGAGCAGTATTACCCTTAGTTTTTCTCCATTTTTTTTCTAGGGCGGTAGGTTTATCATTTGAGCCTTGCCTAAAAAGGCACTATGGGGTGGCAAGAGCCTTTGCCAATATCCGGAAGCCCAGGGTGACAGGTGCAAGCCGCCCTTGCTGCAGCGTGGCTTGTCAAGCATGTCATCCCAGGCAGACAGACATTGGATCCCCTTAGAATGACACCAGTAATTAAGCCAATTATTAAAGCTGATCATTTTGTCTCTGTATTGTGGCATCATTCTTGGTGAGGGTAGGATACTGCTCAGGGTCAGGGTCATACCGCCTGGGCTACATAATCTGAGAGCTCCTCTATGTCTCTTTTCATGTAGTCCAGGGAGGTGCCTCAGGTCGCTCACACCGGCATGGACAATGACTGAGTCATACTTGTACTTGCTGTGGAGTGACCTGAGTGCTTGTGTTATGTGGCGGATTCTAGCGCCTGACAGGCAGCTAACTGTGATCTTTTCCTTGTTCAGTCTGGTGAGTGGGACGTCAGTGTGTCTGACTATGGAGTCACCTATAACAAGTGTGTCTGGCATTGTGTTTGGCCTTAAGGGCTGTGACTGTTTAGCACACTGACTTTGAGAACTATGTGTTGCATGTCTTATGTCTTGAGGTGGCAGTTGCTTGGGTGTCTGCTTTGGAGGCCTCTGTAGTTTTGGTAGATTTTTGATCAGTGCCTCCGAGTATGTCTTTGTGTGTTTATGTGTTTGTTTTGCAGTTGTGATAGTTCTATGTGAAACTGGGTTTGTGGTGTGCGTGGTTTCCTTCTCTTCCTGTCTGGTCTTAGTGAACAGTATCACTCACACTGGCCCAAAGGAAATTTGGCAATGACTTCACTCCCCTGTCTCCACCAGTCATATCCCAAAGCATTCCTGACATAAGTCCTCTACTGAGTATCTCCAAAGAACAAGTCAAAAAACACTCCACAAGGTCAAAAACATGACCTCTTTGGGGCCAGATAACATCCCAGGTTGCTTACTAAATCTAAAACAAGACCTAGCAGAACCACTTGGCACTCTCTCTAACCATAGCTTAAGCACTGGCTTTGTTCCAGTAGAGCGGAGAACAGCTGCTGTAATCCCCATGCACAAAGTGGGTCCATCAACCGACCTAAGAAACTATCACCCCATAACCCTAACCTACCTTATTTGCAATGCCATGAAAATCATCATCATGGACCGTATCAGTAAGGACACAGGTGACCTTCTGACTCTTGACCCAACCCAGTTTGGTTTCGTCAAGGGAAGAGCTTGCTTCCTGGTGGACTTTAAGAATGTCATCAAAGACCTGGATAAGGGCAAAGCAATACATACGGCCAGTCTTGATTTAGTCAAGGATTTTGACACAGTCCCCCACTCCCGGATTATTGGGTTAATCCCCAGCTGGGAGAGTTTCACATACATCACTAGATGGGTAACCAGCTGGCTCACCGACAGAATGCATACTGTCAAAGTTGGGGAGTCCACCTCCACCAGTAGACCATTTACCAGTGGGGTACCTCAAAGATCTCTGCTTGGCCCTCTACTGTTTCAATTTTTCTGAGGTCCACGTGAAAGTAGATGGTTTGTGGGTTACCAGGATTGCAAATGACTGCAAACTGGGCACAATCATAGAGTTTACCAACAGTGTAAACATATTACAGAAGGGGTTGACACACACAAATGATTGATGCCAAAGTCACAGACTAAAACTAAAAAACAAAAAAGCTTCATTATTCCCATTGGCAAAGAACTATCTCCTGCTATTTATGATATAGATAGCACCCCTCTAAGCTCATACCCAGTGGTGCGAGACTTAGGAACACAGATTGATAGCTATCTAAACTTTGATCGCCATGTGTCCATAGTGGTAAGGAAAACCTTCTACATTGAGCATCTTGTAAATAAGGGCATCACTTCCAAGACTAAGGAGGTTAAAACTCCGCTGTACTCGACCCTTAGCAGACCACAGATTGAGTACAATGCTCCCTTCTGTATGTATCTCACCAGACACCCTCAGCAGCTGAGAGACCCCAAAGGTATCTAACCAAGAGAATCTAGGGCCTGCAAAACATTGTTTATATAAAAAGACTGAAAGCTGTGTCACTGTATTCTGTATCATACAGGCTGCTGAGAGGCAACATGTGCCTGACTTAGAGCTCTGGCATTGATTGCCCAGACTTGTCAGATCATTGCTGAACTCCCTGATTCTGAAGCAAAATCTTCTGAGTACATGCTCAGGGTTGTACAGGAGGCAAGGAAACCCTCACCCAGAAGATTTTGTATGACCAAATGGAAAAGATTTTCTATTTTGTGCCATAGTTGTAACCAGGACCATTTATCTGTGAGAGTTCCTTTGGTCCTCTCATTTGTGCGAGGTGCTCCAGTCTGACCTGGCCTAGTCTTCTATGAAGGCCCATTTGTCAGCTATTTCTGCTTGTCTGCTCTTGAATCCTCCTTTGGCTTCTCATTTTGTAGTCAATTTCTTAATGGCGTTTTGCATATTAGGCCAATAAGGAAACTTATCCCTCCTTCTTGGGACCTTAATTTTGTTTTTTTAAAAAGGTAGTCGGTAAAACTCCCTTCCTTTTTTCCTTCTCTGTCTGCTAGTGAGAGGTCTTGCATGCCTCGGATTTGCACAGACAGTTCAAGTACTATTTGAATAAAACCAAGGCCAGTCATAAATCAGACCAGCTTGTTGTTTCCTTTCATCCCTGGACATTGGGTTTGGCTGTTTCTGAGCAAACCATCTCCTCTTGGATATTTAAGGCCATTTCTTTTTGTTGTTCTGTTAATGGCAAATGTTTGTCTACTTCTGTTAGAGCTCATTCCACTAGGGCTGTTGCCTCTTCTAGGACTTTCTTCAAGGGGTTGGACATCAGTTCCATTCTTAAAGCTGCTACTTGGTCTTCATTGCATACCTTTACTAAACGTTATAGGTTGGATATGGTTTTATAGGGCCAGAGCAGGTTTTGCTAGAACCATTTTATATGGGTTTGTTGAGGGCTCCTCAGCCTTCCACCTCTCATTCTCTTTCTTGAGCTTTTGTACTCTCCCTACTGTGAAGAACACTGCAACAGTGATATGGAAGGGCGTAGTACAGTTGCGTAAAATCTTACCATAACAGTAGATGTCCTTCTCTTCACTGATGAAGTATTCGCTTCCTCCCTCCAAGCCCCTTTTTTCCTTTTGGATTTTACTTTGGCTCACCACCTGGCCAAGGGTCTCCTTTTTCCACCTCATTTTCTCCTTTTGGATGTGCCTAGTCTTTTTTGTCTTATGGAGACTTCTCTTTTCTGGAGCAGTTCAGTTCTGGATAACTGCATACGTATGTCACCTTTATGTCCTACATCCTGTGCAGGGAAGCATGCGTGTGATGTATGGCCAGATCCTTAGGTTTTGGTATACTGGTGGCCGATCATCGGGCTGCTCTGGAAGGGTGATCACTAATGTTAAAAGTACTGCAACAGTGAAGAGAAGGACATCTACTGTTGTGTTAAGAGTTTTACACAACTGTACTTTCCATTAGCCAGATTTCATGTGCGGGTCCTGCAGTGGACCCTTTCAGCATAGTGATCTATTCTTCAGCATCCTTTAAACACTCCAGTCAAGATTTCCAAAGTTTGCATGGAATATCTTCTTTGGTGGCTTAATTCAGAAAAAGTTTATCAAGGTCACTCCTTTGTTTTCCCTCAGCCAGTAGCCACAGTCACCATGGACACCTCCCAAATTGGGTGGGGAAGGCATTTTTTGGGAAGAACAGTCCAAGGTGCGTAGTCCCTGGAAGAAGCCAATATGCCGATCCATGTACTGGAAATGACAGCAGTTATACTAGTGTTGCAGGCCTTTCAAGATGTCTGCCTTCAGGGACAATTGAGATACAGACAAACATCTCAGTAGACTGATACATCAACAAATGGGGGGAACCAGGTCTTACCCATTGTGTTGAGAGGCAATGAGAGTATGGCAATGGGTGATCTTTCTGGTCTCTTTCTTATGGTAATGCACATACCAGGGAAAATCAACATGCTTGCAGACCGACTAAGCAGGTCCATTTTGATGCCTCGTGAGTGGTCTCACAATCAATGGGGCCAGCCATGCTGTAATCTTTTTGCTTCTCCCCTCAACAACAAGAGCAGCAGGTTTTCTGCCTTGGTCCCTTCACAGCGGAAGCCATCAAAAGATGCTCTGGTCAACGACTGACCCTCTGGTCTCTCTTACGCTTACCCTCCCATTGCTCCCGTCTCTAAATTTCTATAGAAAACATCCCAGTTTAAGAGCACAGTAATCTTCATTTCACCCTTTTGGCCTCATCATGTTTGTTTTTTCCTTCTCCTGGCTTCATCTTCTTTATCCACCTTGGATACTGGAACCATGTCTAGACCTTCTATTTTATCCAACAGGGATGAAACACCCAGACGTCAACGACCTCAAGTTGACCACATGGTTTTTTCAGTTCCAGTGATGGCTAGACAGTCCAGGCTTTCCTCCTGATTTCAACAGATCCTTTTATCATCTCAGAAGCTTTCCACCAGGAAAATTCATAAATATAAATGGAAAAGATTTTCTGTCTGGGCAGTTCAGAGACACCTGCACTCTTTCTCTTCCCCAGTCTCAACAATTCCCGATTTTTTAGCCTCCATTTTTAACAACGAGGTGAGTTATTTTATTATTAAAATTCAGTTAGCAGACATTTCAGATTTTCGCTAGAGTGAGAATCATTCTTCCTTGGCTTCTTTGATATTGTGCAAGACTTCCCTTAAGGGTATCTGTTTACTCAGGTCCCAGTTAAAGATCCTACTCCCCTCTTGGGATTTGACTATTTTGTTACAAGCTCTTACCCAACTTCCTTTAGAGCTTTTGGCTAAGATTGACCTTAAGTTCTTGTCTTGGAAAACAATTTTTCTGGTCACTATCACTTCTGCTAGACAAATATTTGAACACTAAGCTCTTTCTGCAAGCCCTCCATACTTGATCTTCCATAGGGATAGGGTTTCATTACGCACGGACCCTTCTTTTTTACCTACCAAAAGTGATTTCCGAATCCAGCATAAATCAGGTCATTAGGTTGCCTGTGTTCTTTCCAAAATTCTTAAAGGAAAATACAGCTGCATCTTTTGGACATACATTGGCAGCTTAGATTTTATCTGCACAGAACCAAAGATTTCAGGAAAACTGACCAAATTTCTATCCTTCTCCTAGAACAAAATTGGTTAAAGCAGTTTCTAAAGTGACTCTGGCTAAATGGTTAACTGATTGTGTATCCTTTGTTATAAAGAAAGAGGTCTATCTTTATCTAAGCCCCCCCATCCCCCCACAAAGCACATTCCACAATGTCTATAGCCACTTCATCTGTTTTTTTTTTGTGGCCAAGTGCATCCATAGATGCCATATGTGCAGTTGACACTTGGTCCAGTGTTCATACATTTATTGCTCATTAAAAATTAGATGTACTGTCTAGAAATAGGGCACCATTTGGCTCGACTGTACTCCAGAATATCATGTCATGAGGACCACCCAAGGTTCATCTAGCTTGGGAATCTGTCCCATCAGTTGAGAATGAATGAAAATGACAACATCCAAAACAGAAGTTATATACTCACCATAACAATGCATCTGTGTTTTACATTTTCATTCATCCTCAACAGCCCACCGTCCAACCCCCTTTCCTTTCTTCCTAGTAAGTCATAAGGGATGTACCTTTGGGAACCCACATATTCCCTGTTTTGAGCTCTAGCCTTTCTATATGTCTTTATCTTGTTTCTTCATCATAATATGATGTCATGTATATGTTAATTTTGGGGCAGTAAACTTGATCTGCAGTATGCCAGGATAGTGGGGCATTATGGGTAAAGGGAGGAGCCTGAGATCTGGATCCATGATTCTATAAAACCATCAGAGTCTGTCCAAGACCCATCAGTTGAGGAAGATTGAAAATGGAAAAAACAGATGCATCATTATGGTAAGCATATAACTTTAATTTTCATATATTTTATCCTCTTGTTTAAGTAACATATGATTGTTAGTAAACTTGAGACAATTTCTACATTGTCTCAGGATGCCTTTTCCTACCAGGCTGGTTAAACTAGAGACAGCTGGAAAGTAAAACCTGTTGTTCCAGGTGGTTACTGATGTGGGCTGTAGTGAGACTTGCGCCTATAAAGTTTGGAGTTGATTTATTGGAGGTGCGCTCTCTCGTAAACAAATGATCCACGTCTACGTATGAAGAGCAACACACCACCTAGTTCAAACATATCTGTCTAAATCGATCAGTCTAAGTCTACACACACAGAGCAATGTGCCACCTAGCACATACCATAGCCTCTTTGCACAACTGACTAAAAAATAATAGGGATTGGGGGGGGAATAGGTTGTATAGAAAAAGTTAAAGCTCTAAGAGCCTGCATCCATACCTCTCAACTACAGAGTTTTGAGGAATGTCCAGATTTCTGTATCATAATTTTGGTCTGGTCCTCATAAAATCTTTGGTACTCTGACAATTCACCAAGGACTGATGTCACTAAATGACATACATTTATGTTCAATCCTATTGTTTTAACAATGTTCTAAGTTTATAAAAACAATATTTAAAATCTGTCCTTGTTTTTGAGTCTTTGTCCCCCCATTATTTTAGGCTTTGTCCAGATTTCTTGTACCAAGAGATTGAGAGGAATGCCTGCATCTGTACAGTACAGTGAACTGTGCTACTGTGCAGTGGACACTGTTGAGCAATATCACCTTATTTACAACACAGAAAGTAAGCAAGAAAAATCTTAGTGCCCTTATGCATCGAGCTTAAACATTGTAATTATGAAGGTTTCTTTGCCACCTTTTAAGATGGTAAATTCTTTTCAGCAGCCATTACCTCTACCAGGAGATCTCTGAGCTGTAAGTTTTAATGTGCAAGGAACCTTAAAAAGTCTTCTGCAAGTCTGAGTAGCCTTTCAAAACATCTTTCTTCATGTCTAGAGTGGTGATAGATTCATCCAGGCACTTTTTTTTTTTAACTCAAACCCCAGAAGTGTTAATAGAACCGATGATTTTAGGCAGTCTAATCAGGTTTTGTGTCTTTTAAGCCAAGTAGGCAAGACAGACTTGTATGTTAAGCCTTGTTGAAGTGACTAATGTGGTGAAGAGGTATATGATAAGGTCAGAATACACAATACAGCTGTAGTCTGTAGAAATGTGCCAGCTCAGAGTGCCTTGTGAGACACTATGTTAGACCACTAGTCACACCTTCTCTTAAACACTACAAATTAGCACAAAAGTCTAGAAACAGGGCATGGTGTGTCACTGCATTTTCTTTAACTTATGCTGTAACCTTTTTACAGTCTGTAGACTGGTAGTCCTTTGGTATCAAATTACTTTAGTACTCTATGTATTAGGAACTCTACTGCAGCAGTGATACTTAATAGTACAATTGTGCGAGAATATTCACCCTAACATGTATATGTTCAAATAGCGGGATCACTGCTACAGTAGAGACTTTCTCCAACTTTAACCCCCCCCCCCCCCCCCGTTTGTCTCTGCTACTTTCCTACCTCCATAGGAGGTGGGACAGAGGAGTAGTAGTACCCTTAGCTGGGGTTAGAATCCCATCTTTTGGAAGAATTACTTAGGAAAAAAGGATGGGTATTCCACCCCTTCAGGACTTTCTTATTGGCACTTTTGGTGATTTGACAAGCCTTGCAGTGCTGACGCCTGATCTCTTTATGTTCTGGATGCATCCCAGGGTTGTTGAGTACAGTTGTTCGTGATCTCTTTCTTCAAAACAAGGACAGAAGATGGCATGGGCTGGTCTCCATTTTACAGTCAAAAGGTCATGTTCCTGTCCCACCCTGCATGAGGCAGATATGAGCAGCTCTGTTAATGTGTGTGCTGGCCAGGAGAAATATCTATCTGTAGTTAATTTTCATGTGTCAGGAATCATGCTGCACCAGTGATCCAGTTATTCAAACCTCTGTGGTTATAGGAAGTATATCTTTACAACTGTACTTTGTGATTCTTTTGAATCCTTTAGTAAGATGAACTGAAACTTTATTTTTGAGTAACCAATGTTTAACTGTTTTCTTTTTAGTTTGTAATGAAGAGGCATTTCAGAAATGCTCAGAAGAAATTAAGAGTCCACTCGATTTAAGTGAACTTGTGGCAGAAATCCGTAATTTAAGAATACAGCTTGAATTAAGCATTCAAGCCAACAATGCCCTGCGACAGAAACTGGAAGAGCAGCTGCAAAACAAAGCTGGAAAAGCAGATGAACCAGGTGGATCAACCATAAATATCAACTGCCTTTTAACTAGAAGACAGCGACATTACGTCAGTAGAAACCATCATGGAGGTATGTCATCATTTGAAATGTAGCATGATGAGAATACTATAATAGATACTGTATAAATGTTTCTATGCAGAGTAAACCAGTACTAATATAAAAGTGCTCATTTGCTATCAGTTATTCATACACTTAACATGTAGCTTCTGGAATGATGCACAAAATATTTAAATGACTTGCATGGTAGTAAGCTACATATAGGCTTGAAAAGCTTTGAATGAGACTGACTATTGGAGAAATAGTTTAAAAGGATGCTATTTTAAATGTTAAAGAAAATTCAAAGATCAATTCACGTAAGGTTCAGCAAGGCATCCTTTATTACTTGCAGCAAGGAGACAAATATGTAAGTACAAGGTTTGTCTGATTTTCAATAGCTCAGTCTCCTATTTTTATACAGTTCTTTGCACGTACACAGCAGGTGCTTATCAAGTAGTTGCTGACCTACAAAACATTTCTCAAAATTCAGCTTGACAACTGGGCTTAACCTGTCAAACCCAGTTTCTGAGTAATGGTCCTTTAACTGTTTCTTCTTGATACAACATTCATCTGCTGCTAGTGTGAGGCCCCTATCTCAACATTCCATAGCAAGAACAACAGACTTTTAGGCGTCAGCAGCTTTTACAGAGACCACCAGTATTTACACATTTTACATAGAATAAATGTATTAACTCTTAACCCTTTAGGTTCAGAATTGTACACTATACAATTCGTACATTTCTCTAACATTAAGCATTTTTTTTTTAAATAAAGCTCATAGGTGGTATTCATGAGTTGCAATGAGTCCAGTTTATAGTCTTGCAGAGTCTGCATAGTGCTGAATTGTAGTAATAAGCAATTCAAATGACTAAAAATTCCTCAGCTGAGTTATTTAACTAACTGCCCTGTTGTCCAGAGCACCTGAGTTATATGCACAAAGACACAACCCTACAGCCCTACCCCCAAGACATATGTCTGTGTCTATACAGTGACAGATAAGGACACAGCTTGCACATAGCCAGAGCATCTGCCTCATAGAGTAACTGATTAAGGCAGAGCTGGTATAGTCTGCAACTCTGCTGTCTCATCCTTGGCTCTCAGATAGTTTAGGTGAATGGCTGTACACACCCAGGTATACATATTTACACACCAATAGTCATGCACATAAACACATCTGCACTGCACTACTCACTTGTATGTGTATTCTCAGCAGTGTGGAGTTGATTTACCATGCTTGCTCTTCCATTAGAGGGGATAGGTACTGTGCAGCTAAGAGCATTTACACATTTTTTTTCTATACTCCTCTGCATGGATCCTGTATAGTGAGTACATGTGTCAATGGGTATGACATGTAATAATGCCTGCATAGCTGTGTAGCAAGATGTAGAGGTGCCTAATTATCATAGGCTACTATGTTTACACGTGGTCCCGCAAAGTCTTACTGCATAACAGATCAGCGCTGCACTGAATTGGAGTTCCCTTGTGTAATGTGCATGCTGCCTACTAATTCCACCCTAAATGTCAGGGAAGCATATTAGTAGGCAGGGATGTACGTTTGTATTGAAAAAAAAAAACAGTTCAAATCTATCTTTATTTTGAAATTTATGTAGCAAAATTATATTGTAAAAAATGTTCTTCCTGATAGAGGCAGAATTGCAAGTATCATCTTCATTTTACTAAGTTAAAGCAGAAAGCAGTCCTGCAGTACTGTGGCAGAGTTGAGGTTGTTTCAACTTCTTGCCCGCCCAGTACATTACTTCATGCACTTTCCGGATGGCATATGTATTGTTGCCTCCATAACCAAATGTAAGAGAATGGCAGTTGGTGTCCTGTAACCGTGATGTGTATGGTCTTTTGTTTGAGTCCGTGATGAAGGCCGTTTCTTTCTTGCACATGTTCATTACCAAGATGTCAGTATAGGCTCTTGAAAGAAAAGTGTTTGACTCCCTTAGTAGCCTTATTAATGCTGCCATTTTCAAGCTTTCCAGGCCTTAAGCCAGTAAAGCTTTTTGGTTCAGTGACCTGTCTCAAACCCAGTCAGTCAGGTTTGAGATCAGATCATGTAGATGGATGAAACACACTTCCAGTTTATGATGCTTATAAATCTGAAGTCATGAAAGTGTAATAATTTGAAGAAATTTTTAAGAACTGCTCTGTCAACTGACTTCCAGTGCTTAACTTTTCCCTTGTGTTCAGTGAGCATTTGTCTTTGGAGTGTCCATAAAAAGCAAGCTTTATTTTCTTTCTTCTGTAGGTCTTTCCCCCAGCTTTTGGTGGAATATTCAGCTCACAAAGAACATTGTGAAGCTTTGTCAAAGTGTCTTTTAGGTTTTGGTCATTTTGATTTTATCAGAGCCTTTGGTGGCACTTGTTGCCTTCGAATTAAAGCTTGTATTTTTCACTGAATGGGTGTCAGAACCACCTTTGGGAAATGTTCTTTTCCTGAAAAGAAACCTGCTGCGAGTCGGGAGAAAACTGCAATTGGAATGTATTGTCAGGCCAGAGCAAAGAACCATCCACCTTTGTATGCTTTGCATGTTTTGCTACCACAATTCAGTGACAGGAACTTGGCAAGCAAAGAATGTATTGAGAAGAGGGAGTAGACTTTGTTTTAGCAAGACAAAAAAACAAACAAACGAAACAAAAATGTTCTTTCACTACAAGTTCACTCCAGAACACATATCCTGTCATCCTATTGGCTTTGGCACAGAGGAGTGAAGCTTTAAGTATTATGACCAGTGATTGATTAGTGATCTGAGCTGGCTTGGGGTCAGATGAATGGCTGGTCCGGTTTACCTTTTTCTGTGAGCTGGCAGACATCTTGACATGTCACAATGATGTTTTGTAGGTGCCAGGAAAGTGCAGTCTGAAGCACTAAGTCATGATGCATACTTGCATACCAAGCAGTATGAATGTTCTAGTCGGACATGAGTGCGCTCATGTGCATCTGGAATTGTTATTTTCAGGATAGGTGGTGCATGTAGCAAGGTGCTAAAGTGAGGGTGAGAGGACATATGAAGAAATCTATGATCTGCTGCAAATGAGGCCACATCAAGACTACCCTGTAGTCCTTTGGCCTAGGAGCAGTTAAGGTCTGCCAATAAATGTAGATGATCCTAGTCTGTGGAGGTGAATTAAACCAGACTGTTCAGTTGTTGGGATAATGGTATCCTGGTTGGTGAAGCTGATAGTCATTGCTTCAGTGGAGGCCTAGTATAGCTGAGAAAAAAGTCGAGTTCAGTAATTCTCCTCAGAACTAAGTAAATTTTCTTTGGGCTGTAGATTATTAGAGTTGTCATTTTGCAGAAGTTTCCTCCATCCATTAATGGAAAGTTTTTGGCTACAGTACAACAGTGTTCCTCTCCTTTTCAAGAATGTCTTTCTCTTATGATATAGGGCACCCATAAAAAGGCGCTGTGGACGCTCCCTACCCCAGTTATTTCCCACTACCCACAGGTTTTATTTTTTTTAATTTTTATTGACTGTCCGTGCTGGTGGGAGGATGTATATTTTGAGACGGCACTGAAAGACATAGCCCACAGCTACATCTGTAGGTGCATATACAGAAGAACATTATTTAAGGAATGTCTAGTTTTATCATTTTTATCATTGCAATATGTTAAGTAACAGTGCATGCAACGCATGTGTAAGGGGGTCTATATTAGGACTTCAAAACGTCAAAAGAGCGAACGGTCTTACATTGACATGGAATACCCAAAACTACTAAATCTCAAACGGCCAGAACAGCGATTTTCTTCCCAGGGAAAAAAATCGCCGAGCCAACCAAACAAAAAAATCGAAAGGCAAAATAAAGTGGGGAGCATTGCCCCCACACCCCCTTACTTAAATATACCAACTCCGAGATTGCACTACAGTGGAGGAAACGGCAAAGTCCTGACAATGGCCTATTGATTTTTTTCCCTGGGAAAGAAATCGCTGTTCTGGCTGTTCGAGATTTAATAATATTGGGTATTCCATGTCGATGTAAGAGCATTCGCTCTCTTGATGTTTCAACTGCCTAATATAGACCTGTATAAGGCAACTATGCATGCAGGACATTTGTTGTACTTCACATTCACAGTTAAAGAAAATTAGCTGTGTCTCACAGTTATGGAAAATATTGTTTTGAAAAACCTGTTTGCATACAGCTTATACATGCAGCACATACGTAAACATAAATACTCTTTAAGTGTCAAGTTTGTGTGTAAAGAGAGCGCTGAGGAAAACAGGTTGATGGTATAATGAGGGGTGAGAGGTGTTCTTGAAATGCTGCAGGAGTTGCATCTCATAAGGGTAATGAGTAGGGATTTGCACGGAGATTTCGAAGAAGCATTGATGTTCTTCATGTTTCACTGTTGCAGTCATTACATTTGGGTTATCTGCCTGCAGGTAGCCCTCAGCCGGCCAAATATCGAAGTCTTGGATTCCTGCGTTGAATGCTGTCTCTTCTTCCATGACATCAGGCCATCAGGGGTATAAAACATGCAGCCAATGCCATTACATCAGTCTTTCTTGTCGCGCAGTGCCCGAAACAGAAGCAGTACTCAAGTGCCGGTCGGCCGACTCCTGAAATTTTCATTTTTGAATTTCAGAACTGAAGTCTTCGAAAAAAAGCTAAGCACCCCATTAGGGATCCTTTTTCTTGCTCTTAACTGATGTCAGTAAAAGTTAACAATTGTATTACTTGTATTACCTGTGGAAAGCAAATACCTCATAAAGATTTCCATTCGTACTGCATTCCTTGCTTAGGCCCAGACCACGACGTCCCTCACTGTCAGTTTTTATGCCTTATTCACCCCAGAACTATTCGTCGTCTGTCTATTTTCGCAGCAGATTATTTTGGTACTCTGTTAACTATCCAGAAATGGCTTTGGTAAGCCATCCGACTACCGATATTCCGAAAAAACATAAAGATAAAGACATAGACCTCATAAGTCCAAAACTGCCGACGACACTTCCGTTAAGCTAGTCGCCAGTTCGCCTGTACTCAGTGAGACGCTTTCCCAGCCACTAATACCCGCTACTTCAGATTCGCAGGCCTCTACTGAGACCCATTCGGAGTCTGGTATGCCACAAGATGCTTCTTCGAATATGGAACCTGTGTATGTCTCTACCTTGGATGGGTCCAAAGCCGCTGTGCAGGCACCGGCATCTGAGGGTGTTTTCAGGCCTACATATTTTCATTTCAAACTGATGCCATCTTCTTCATCAAGGCCTAAAACCCGACCCACACCTAGAAAACCGACGTCCAAACCGCATGGTCAGGCCCATATGCCTAAAAAACAAATGCTTAGAATGGCTGAAGACCTTATTACTTTAATTAGGAGAAGCCAGCCTTCCCCCTCTAAGATACCTAGAACTGATTTTCCTTCTGATCGGGATTCTGAAATTTCTGTTTCTTCGATTACCAGGATTTGCCCTTATCTACCTATGGGGATTCTGATGCAAAGGATTCCATTCCCTTTGCTTCCCCTCCAGAAGATTTTTCTTTTGGTGAAACCTTGCACACTCTTAGGGAACATTTCTGCTGGGAAAGATGGGAAGGATTACTCTGACTCCAAAAAGAGACTTAGGGAATTCTTACTTTTCCCTCAACGTAGGACTTCAGCTATCCCTCCTGTTCTGGACATTGTAGATGATGCCTTCTTGGAATATAGCCTGGCCCCAGACACTTTACCTCCAGCTCCCAGAAAACCTGACCGGTATTACCAAGTACCTGACTCTCACAAGTACCTCTTCAAGAATCCTACTGCAGATCCAAAGACAATTTCCTAAGGACCAAAAGGCATTAAGGCTACTGCTGCCAAAAACCCTACCCCCTGTGATAGAGATTCCTGGGCCTTGGACAGATTGGGTAAGAAGGCATACACCTCTGCTACTTTGGCCATTAGGGCCTTAAATTGCCAGTTTCATATGTTAAAGTATCAGCAGCATATTATGGGACTACTTGAACAGAAAATTATGTTGATTCCTGACTTTGCTGAACATAAAGAATTACAAGATTTAATGCATTCTGCTGAACAAGTTCGTAAACATACTTTGTAATGTGGTTTTGACTCTTTAGAAGCATCTTGTAGGGCTGCTGTCAGTGGGTCTGTACTTAGAAGGCATGCTTGGCTTAAGGAACAAAACTTGCCAGGTCACATTAAAGCTAAATTACTGGATGCTCCCTTAAACCAAGACCGCCTGTTTGGAAACAAAGCAGAAGTCGCCCTTAAAAAGATGGAGGAAAAAGCTAAATCTATGCAAACTGTTAAAGATTTCCTGCAAGTACAGCCTCCCAGATTTAGTAGGCATTGGCCTTCTAAGAATTGGTCCTTTCCAGTCTCTTCCAGGCCTTCTCAGTCCAAACCCAGGAACAGCAGACCACCTAGGCTTCAGTCTCAGGCTACACACAGGCCTAAGCAGTGGGGGGCTCCCACTTCCAAAGCTGGAAGTAGTAAGACCCCCCCCCCCCATGGAAAAATGTCACAATGACTTGACCTTAACCCTTCCAAGCCCTGCTCAGCTACTGCTCCCTTAGGAGGAAAGCTCGCCCTGCATGCAAAAAACTGGGAACTCATTACCCAGGACAAATGGGTTTTAAATTGTTTTCCATGGATACAGATTCCACTTCCACACATTACCAACCCCAAACAGTTGGCCAGACCTACCCCCAAATCAGTGGGCAGAGGCTCAACAGCAGGTTCTCTCTCTTCTAAGTATTAGGGCTATCCAACCTGTCCCAGTAGAAGAAAGGGGACAAGGTTTTTACTCAAGACTTTTCCTGGTACCCAGAAAAGACAGCTCCTGGTGTCCTATCCTGGACCTCTTTATTCTAAACATCTTTTTGGTAATCCCAAAATTCAAAATGCTAACACTTCAACAGCTGCTTCCTATGCTGGGCAAAGATGCCTGGTTGGCAACCTTAGACTTAAAGGAAGCTTACCTGCCCATTCCAATAAGGGAATCTTTCAGGAAATACGCTTCAGAGAAGGCTCCATGCATTATCAGTTCTCTGCACTTTGCTTTGGCTTATCTACTGCACACAGGGTATTAACAAAGTATCTATCTCCAGCCATTGCATTTTGCAGGCAGAGAAATATTCAGATATACCCATACCTGGACGATTGTCTGATTCAGGCAGAAAGCCAGGACATGCTATTAAAACATCTGGCATTCTAAAGAAACTTCTAACCTCGCTGGGGTACAACATAAATGAAAAGAAATCTCATCTAGTACCCTGCCAGCAGATTGTATTCCTGGGAGCAATCTTGAACACAGCTTCCCAGATGGCTTTCCTCACGCCAGAGAAACAAGTTTATTTGACAGCCTACTTCAAACTACTGGCCACAAAGACCCAGCTATCTGCAAGGAAAATTCTGCAAGTCCTGGGGTTCATGGCCTCTTGCATTCTACTAATTCCATATGCAAGACTGCATATGAGGAAACTACAATGGTCTCTAAAAAGCCTATGGTGCCAACATTCTCAGGACCTGGAAAAAATTATTTCTATCATTCCTTGCATAAAGACAGAGATCCACTGGTGGGCAGAGGCATGCCACCTCAACAAGGGGCTCTATTTCAATCTACTCCCTGCCGCCCAAACCCTAACAGCAGATGCATCAGACTATGCATTGGGGGGCTCACTTGGCAGGGCAGTGCATTCAGGCAAATGGAACCCGAGTCAGATGCACCTGCATATCAACCAAAAAGAAATGTTAGCTTTACAGAATTCCCTGACAGCCTTCAAGGACCACATCCTTCCATGACAATTATTGGTAAAGACAGACAACACCACGGTTATGTGGTACATAAACAATGGTACTAGCAATACTAAAAATGGTAAGAAAGGGGAAGAAAAACACTCAAGAACAACAGAGGGCAAGCGTAACTGTCTACTATAAAAGAAAAATTTTTAAGGAGACTAGAAAAATATTCAGATAAGAAATATTGAAAATATCTACTACTTAGCTGAGATCTGGCTTGGCACATCTTGAGAAGTATGCGGCAAACAAGATCTGAAGACAGGAGGAGAGGGGCACTATGGGTATGACTTAGCTCGAGAGTTTTTTGGTTGACGTGAGCTTGTTGTATTGGCCGAGTTGGTTCCGCACAGGAAACTAAGACTAATCATTAAGGAATGAATGAAGATCTACAACACAGATGGAATGTTATGGTAAGGGTATAACTTCTTTTTTTGCACATTTACCAATCCCAAATGACATTCTTATATCATCTGATAAAATGTTGACCATTTCCAGTTGTGCTTTCAGCTCCTTATCTTTTGAACTCTACCCTTATCAGATCACTAATTGAGTACAAGGCTCCTTTCTGTATGCACCTTACCAGACACGTGCAGCTACTGGAAAGACCACTGAGGTTTCTAAGCAAGAGAATCCAGGGCCTCCAAAATATGACATACATGGAAAGATTGAAAGCCCTGTCACTGTACTCTAATTCACATGCTGCTGAGAGGCGACCTGTGCCTGACCTACAGAGCAGTCTTGGATTCTGCTGTAATGGAAATGCTGCACATCCACAAATCAAATGGGACAAGAATAACTTGTTCCAGGGATGTCAGTCTAGCCTGTGACATAAGCAGAACATGGTGGAGACACAGATATATCTCCCAGCAATTGCCGCTTCTCTGGAATAAGCTCCCACTCCATGTGAAGCAGAGCTCCACAATGACCCTATTCAAGCTCAGTCTTAACAGCTGGATGGGTGACAGTAAATTCTCCCTGAGGGGGTGGCACCTATATTCCTCGTGGACAGGGCCAGTCAGTGCTAATCACAGAATCGCTATGCTAACAAACATCTAAATATGGTCAATAAGAGTACTCTGGTTATTACACAGCTAGGCTTATAAAGGCCCCAGGACCATTAGCCTAGTAACCTCCTATGAACTATACAGTTTTAAATCTTCCACAAAAAGAAGATGAAAAGTCTTTACACTTTGTCTGAAAGCCAAATTGTAACCATGACCTAATGTGTTAAGTAGACAGCTTATTGGGTTAAGGACATGACAAAAGAGCAGCAGTAACAGAGTCACCCTGGAATTCCGCCCCTTTGAATTTTTATCCAGAGGCTGCTAATTTGTTCTTTATCATGGCTTACCTGCACCATGGTTTGCTACTGTTTCATTGTCACTTTAATGTGTTTGATCAGTGTTTCTTGTATATCTGTAAGCACTCCTTTATCCATGAATGTGGGATGCGGTCTAATGTTTTTTGTAATCTATCCATGCCATACTTAGATTCTTCCCTTTTTTACAATTGTCCATTTTGACTTTAAGAAATGATCATGTGTTCCTTATGACTTTCTTTTGTTACCGTTTTGTTCTATTGCCATGATTTGAGTTTTCTTCTAAATGACTGTAAACATTGTCGACATCAGTTCCAGTATATACTTTATACATTTTCAGAAGGCAAGTTTATTGGTCTATAGTTTTAGGATAGCTTGCAGGTTTGCTTTTAAATAGGAGTATTGTTTTTCCTGTTGTCAACAAGGCTGATGTCTGTTTGGGGTGTGCATATAAGTAGCTCTTACTCAGGTTAAATCTTCATGTGGCGATGTTAATACTTATAGCCAGAAGTTTGGTACTGCATCTGGGCCTGGGGTTTTCCAGTTAGGAGCTTTTATTAGTTTTGTTTAATTTTTCTCTGGCCTTTAATTCATCCCATTTTATGTCCTATACATTTACTACGTCTATCCATTCAGCACAGGATCTTAATATATATTTTTCCAAAATGTGTGTATTTCTTCTTTTGCTTTTATTCGTACTTCTCTACAAAACTTTTTTGGGTCATCAAATGAACTGCTTATTGTGTGCTTTTCCTTTATATTTATCTGTATATCTTCTAACTTTTTCTACCTGTGCTTCTATCTTTAGTTTATTATTTTCACTGCTGCACAATAGATCCTGGTCTGTTCTAATACTGTGCTCTGCTTTTATCACGTCTGTCTTTCTAAGCATTTTTGTTGACTTATTCCTTTTTCTGCACTGTAACAGTGGCACTTCTTGGCTAAATTGCTTTATAGTTTTTTCTAGTCGATACTTCCATGATAGCATTTGATTTTTCCTTTCCTTGCCCTTATTTCCATATATTTTTGTGGTAAGAATTTCTGTTAAGTTTGCTGCACAGTAATGTATCCTATTTATTTCTGTTATATATCATGAATTTCTGTTAATAGTCTTGATTACAATATGTTTATCAGACTTCTAACATTTTTGGTCTTACTGATTTTCTGTAATCTATTTCTTTCATTGATCTTAATATGTGTAGCCATCTCTATTAAATCAAGTAACTATTCCCTTAGATCTTTTTCTTCTCAACTGGGGGCACATTCTTCTCCATTTCCTCCAAGCATTCTCCAGAAAGTTCCAGAACACCTTCCTGTGACATATTCTCTTCATCTGGATCCTGTATCACCCATTGCTGTTTCATATTGGAGCTCACTGGCCTATCACTCCACAGCATTGACTGCCACTGTTTCCTGCCCTTGCTGGTTTCCTACTGAAGACTCCAGTGTATCTTTTTGTGGCAGTTCATCAAATGCATCCCATTCCACCTCTTTCTTCATAATTAGGGGACTCACTGTTCCGTCATGCTAGTACGTTAGCAGAATCAAATTTTCTGCACTAATTCTTTCACATTGCAAGTAACCCATAACTTCAGTTTCTGTTTCTTTAACTTCTCCATTATTAATCCTCTTTTCTTATACGTTTGTATTGTAAAATTTTACATATCCTGATGCCCTTGCTTGTATTTCTCTTCAAATATTCTTGGTGCTGCCATTTTTGTACTGATTAGTTTTTCTTTCTCCTTTGCATAAATATTGCACCATATTAAATCTCTTTCCTATGTCTAAATTTCTTTAGATGTCTCCTGCTCCACCTGTTTCTCCTTACTTTGGGGACTCATTTTTTCATCATGCTGTGACATAACCTTTGTTACACTTTATTTATTTTATTTAACATTTGTTGACAGGGAAAGTCCGACTAGGACATAGTCTGTTTTCAGCAGAGACCCAGGGAGAAGCGCTCCAGACACATGTCTTTGGATTGTGGGAGGAAACCGGAGTACCCAGAGGAAACCCACACAAACACAGGGAGCATATGCAAACTCCACACAGAAGGTACCCCAGCCGAGAATCGAACTGGAAAACCTCTTGCTGTGAGACAGCAACGTTAACCGCTGCACCACTACTACGCACTTTATACACTAAATAATTCATTTCACAGGTACTCCATAACTTTAGCTTATTTTTCTTTAACTTCTACTTTACTAATATTCTTATATGTGGTTTGAGCATTATGATGTGGGTTAGGACTTTCTTCACTTTGGTTTAAACTGTCAGACTATTTATATTCCAAGAGAATATCCCCAGCCTCCACCTTGTACATTCTTACAATATGTCCCTTTTTCTGTGTTTCTGCCCTCTTTTACTTTCTGCATGAAGGTTCATCATTAATTTAGTTCTCTTAACCAAAAGAAAATACATGTAACCTTAAAAAATGCATAACTTGCAAAATTATGTGCAACCTGTTGTAACTTACAAACCAGCCTTCCGTAGTCTGAAGTTGAGCTATAGTAATCTTCTCATTATCCCAAAGAAGGTAATAGTGAAAACAGGAACAAATGCAAACAGCCACCCAACCCCCCCCCCCCCCCCCCGGCCAGCATGAACTCTACTGGTTCCAGTACTATAACCCTTCTAATTTTATCCCATCCATAATCATTCATATCTTAAATTGTTGGCACAGAGTAAGATAATAGAATCATCCCATTCTGTGGTCAGCCATCTGCCAAGAAGCAGACCAAAAAAGTCTGGTCGATTTTTGGCTGCTGTATTACCTCAGCTGGACGTCTCACTTGAGGCTGGTGAAAGCCCAGAGGATCATCCGGCTGTTCTGTCAGATTCCTGTGCCACAACTGTTTCAATGGCCAGCATGGATCCAGCTTCTTGCATGTCTTCGTAGGCTCTGCAGACATCCGCTGCAGATGTTGAGGAGGAAACCTCAGCTGATCATATCTGAGGGACCGAGGGGTGTTCTGCAGATTCTTGTTCAGGGGGAGATTTCCCACTACACTGATTGTCGGCAATGGTCTGAACCTCTTAAAATCTTTAGGGCTGATGTCTCTTTGTAAAAGCAGCAGAAATCAAAACTGCTCCTAAGAATCCACAGTGTGAATGGTAGGATTTTAGAGGGGGGTTGTTTAATGCACACAGGGCCTTGAAGTCCCCCCCCCCCCCCCAAAGGGAGTTTCTGTTCTTACCCCCTTGGTCATCTACTCCACTTAAGAGGCCTAAGGACTCTTCTGATGACAAATTGGACTCTGGAGAAGAGTCTTAGGCATATTCCTCTCCGATTCCTTCTCCATTAGACTATGGTTCTGAGGAGGAGGGCTCCATTAGTCCAGATTCTTTTGAGGAACTTTCCTTTGAGGATATCGCTCGTCTGATAGACTTTTTTAAATGGAACTGTACCCAGGTTTCTGATGTCCAGAAGAGGTGTTATGAACTCCTCCAGATGGAGTCCCCTAAGCCTTTTGCTGTCCCTGTGGTCCTGGCTGCCCTGTTAGGCACTTTTTTAGCAGCTTCTCAGGCTCCTGATTCTCAGCTTTTAGCTCCTAAAAAAACCCAACAGGTTTTATAAGGTGCCTGATGATTGTAAGTTTCTTTGTACAGGGGTCTTCCCCAAATGCCTCGCTCTTTTGTTTGCATTTTGCAGGATGAGGGGAATACAAATATTTCTTTACCTGGATGACCTGTTCATTCAGGCTTCCTTCCCAGAGACCATGATTCAGCACCTACACTAAGCTATTTGCCTCTTGCAAAGCCTGGGGTTTACAATAAACTTTCATTAATCCTTTGACTCCTTCTCAGGATTATGTTTTTCTTCAGTTGCAGGCTCCAGACCATTCCTATTCTGACTTCCCTGCCATCATCCAAAGCTCTGGTTCTGATTGCCTTTTTTCAGTCCTTTCTCCCTCAGGTCTCTGTTACAGCCAGGGTGTTTCTAAGGGCTGTGGGTTATATGGCTTTCACCATTCCTATGCTTTCTCTAACCAGACTCCATATGAGGAAGCTACAGTGGTTCCTAAAGTCAGTCTGGCTTAAACATAGTCACCCTTTAGACTTTCTGGTTCCTCCTCTTCCATGCCTCAAACTAGAGCATCAGTGGTGAATTCATCAGGTGTTGCTTAACCCAGGGCCTCTGTTTCAGCCCTCAGGGTCTTTGGCCTATTCATTAGAGGGAGGACCGTATCAACATCAAGGAGATGAGAGCTGTCCCCCTTGCTCTTGAGGCCTTCCATACTCTTTCTTCCAGGGCCTCTCAAAATCTTTACAGACAATACTACAGTGATGTGGTACATCAACAAGCAAGGGGGGAACAAGATCTTACTTTTTGTGCAGACTAGCTGTTCAGGTTTGGGATCTGGCTGTCCAGTATCAAGCTACTCTTCAAGCTGTTTATATTCCTTCAGAAGTAAACGTTGTGGCAAACTCACTAAACAGGTCCATGACACAAATGCACGAGTGTGTTTTAAACTTTCTCCACCAGTGGGGTACTCCTCAGGTAGATCTTTTTGCCTCACCTCTGAACAAACAACTTCCTGTCTTTGCACCAGAGTCCCAAGTCCTCTGGCATGGAAGATGGATGCCCTGTTGTTTTCTTGGAAGGTGATGTTTCTCTCTCCCTTCCCTCCCCTTCCTCGCATACCAAGAGTCCTGCTCAAGATAGAACAAGACCCCCCCCCCCAGAATCTTGCTGGTGACTCTTATTTCAGAGAGCATTGGTTCCCCTTTCTTCTACATCTAGCCAAGGGCAATCGCCACATGTTATCTCACAGGGTGGACCTACTCACACAAGACAAGGGGTCTCTCATCCATCCTCATTTGTCCACTCTTCAACTGATACTATGGGTGATAGAGTTTTGATCCCTTTTAAGCACTTCTTTTCTGAGGATGTTCTTTGGGTCCTGCAGGAGGCCAGGAAACCCACTACCAGGAAATCTTGTTTCAAAATGGAAGAGATTTATGGTCTGGTGTCTTGCTCATAAATAGGATCCATTTTCTGTGGAGGTTCTTCTGGTTCTCTCGTGTGTGTGTGAATCGCTCTATTCTGGGTTGGCTTACTGTTTGGTTAAAGCTCATCTATCAGTTATTTCTGCTTGTCTGCCTTTAATTCCTCCTTTGGCATTTAGGTTTGAGGTCAAACAATTTCTTAAAGGCATCCTTCATATTAGACCTCCCAGAAAGCCTATTCCTCCTTCTTGGGACCTTAATTTTGTTCTTGAAAAATTGACTCTGGTCCTTTTCAGCCCTCAGCTTCATTGCAGCATTTTACATGGAAGACTGTTCTTTTGGCCCTTACTTCAGTTAAGAAGGTGTCTGAGCTTCAGGCCCTTATGGCTGTTCCCTTTTTTTTTAGTTTTTCATATGGACAGATTGTCTCTCTGTACTAATCTTTCTTTCATGCCTAAGGTGGTTAAGGAATTATCTCTTAATCAGTCCATTAATTCGCCTACTTTTTTCCCTTCTCCACAGACTGCCAGTGAGAAGGTTTTTCATACCTTGGATTTGCTTAGATAGCTCAGATATTATTTGGAGAAGATTAAGGCCATTCACAAGTCTTAGCAACGTTTTGTTTATTTTTATCCTAGGTCTCTTGGTTTGGCTGTTTCTAAACAAACCATTTCTTTGTGGATCTCAAAGGCCCTTTCTTTTTGTTACTCCTTTCATAGGTTTATAGGTAAGTACTAGGCTATTGGCCCTAGGGCCTATACAAGCCTAGCCAAAAAGGTACCCTGGTTTTCGCCACCCAAGAAAATTATTTTCTTGTGCCCCTGTCAAGCAGATCCACAGAAGTGATTCCCCAGGGTGAATTTCCTATTACCCATCCAATCATCAAGAGTTTTCTTGAAGAGTGCTAATGAGGAGCTCTGCTTGGCATAGATAGGTAGTCTGTTCCAGAGTATGGGAAGTCTCTGGGACAGGAATCTATACCTCCAGCATGTTCTGTTTATTGTGGTGACAAGGTTTAGGTCCCTAGAGTGTGTAGCTCAGAGGGATTTCTTTAAGTGGAGCATGTCCAATAGCTCTGGGTTTGACATAGCTTTGTATGTTAGGCAGAAATCACCTCTGAGTAGGCGATATGCAACGGAGTAAAGCTGGAGTTTTTTGAGACTGTCTGTGTAGGGCATCTGTTTGAGGCCAGTAATCCTCATTGTGAGGTATTTCTGCGGCCTTTCCAGTTGTAGATGTCTTGTGAGGTACATACCAAAAGGGGCATTGTACTCTGTAATGGGTCTAATGAATGATGAGTAGAGGGGAACGATGACCTCTTTTTTTTCTGGATGAGAAGCCTTTTGTAATGAGGTGTGCCACGTAGAAGGATTTCCTGACCACTGTGGCGATGTGATTATCAAAGGAGAGACTACTGTCCACCTGTGTCCCAAGGTCTCTTATTGCACTTTTGGTGTTAAGTAGACTACCGCCTATGTGGTAGTTCATGGGTACAGAGTTTTTACCAAAGGGGATGACAGTGCACTTTTTGGCATTGAGCTTGAGGCCATGGCTTTGACACCAGGCATCTGTCTCAGTGAGGCCCTTTTGTAAGATACATTGTTAGGAGTTTCAATTATGGCTCCTAGTTTGCAGTCATCTGCGAACTTGGTTAGCCAAAGACCTTCTGTGTTAGCCTGTACTTCAGAGAAGTAGATGCCAAACATGAGAGGACCCAGGACTGAACCCTGTGGTGCTCCACTTGTCACTGGTCTGAAGTCTGATTTGGAGTCTGCTACTTTCATAGTGTGGGTTCTGTCAGTAAGCCAGTTGGCAACCCATCTTGTGATATAGGGATTTATACCTAGTTTAGTGAGTTTATAATTCCAGAGTGGGGGGATGGTGTTGAACTCCTTTGCAAGGTCTAGATAAGCTGTGTGGACCACCTTACCCTCATCTATGGCTTTGATGACTGCTTCAAAGAAGTCCATCAGGTTTAGGAGACATGATCTGCCTTTTACAAACCCGAACTGTGTGGGGTCCAGGGTTTGGAGATCTACAATGTGTTTGTTTGAGTTCCATGATGATACTTTCCATGGCCTTGCAGACCAGGCTCGTCAGGCTAATGGGGCGGTAGTTCCCGGAGTCTGTCGTGGCTCCCTCTTTGTGGAGTGGGATAACCATCGCTGTAGCCATTCAATGCCTGAGGTGAGGCTATGACTGAACATGGTACTTGGGTGGGGTGCTAGTTCATTCTGTAGTTCATGTAGAAGGCAGCCTGGGATGTTGTCAGGTCCCATGAATGCTGTGTTCTTGGCTTTGGAGAGTGAGGTTTTTACCTGTGCAGCCGTGATTACAGGAACTTTGCATTATTCCAGTATAGAGACGGGCCCTTTAAGGGGTGAGAAGGGGGGTAAAGTTAGCACTGAACCCATCTGCCAGGATGTTGGCAATATCAGTTGGTTCTGTATATTTAGTGCCATTGTGCTATAACTCAGAGCAGATCTGAGTGTTGTCATTGAGATTCTTGACATAGCTATAGAATGCTTTGTGGTTGTCTTTAGAATCAGTGGCGATTTTGTATTCATAACTAGCTTTGGAGGATTTTATGAGGGATCTCAGCTTCTTACTGAGGCTGACCAGGGAGTTTCTCCAATCATGGGGTTTTACTATTTTTTGCAACAGTTTATTTCTTCTGTTGTAGAGTTTGTTTATGGCAGAAGACCACCAGGTTGGCTTCCTTTTTTGGAGGATAGCATCTTGGTTCTGTTAGGGATAGCACGATCCATGCAGTCATGTAAGTGCTTATGAAGTGCATTTGTGTAGGATTCAGCAGTCGTACCTCTATTGTCCATCTGCATGGGTGTCGTGAAGTTGGCGTTGGAGAAATTTTTTGCGGTTGTTTTCCTAATGGGGGTTGGGAGCAGGATGTCTAGGGTGATTAGATTGTGGTCAGATCTGACCAAAGAGGAATTCACCTCTGGTGTGGAACACCAGTCGCCCATGTTGGTGATGACCAGGTCTAGGATATTGCTGCCCCTGGTGGAGGTGAGGATAAGTTGATCTAAGGCATTGGAATTGATGAATTCCAGAAAACGTTGAGCAAAAGAGTTGGTGCATGAGTAGTTTTCCCAGTTAATGGTGGGGTAGTTGAAATCACCCATTATTAGGGTGTTGGGTTGTACCCTAATATTTTTTGGTGTATCAAGAAAAGAGGAGTGGGAATCCTGGGAAATGGTGGTGGGTCTGTAGCAAGCTATAATCTGGATTGTGGTCTTGCCCTGAGTTAGTTGAACTTGGATAATTTTGGATGCATTTTACTGAGCAACTAGCTTAGAGGTGTGGATTTCCTTAATGAATATGGACACGCCTCCGCCTTTAGCGTTTTGGTCCGGGTTAGGTGGCCGAAAGGTGTGACATGAATTGTAGCCTGGTAATGCAGGGGTGCGCTCTGGAGCTTTGAACCAGGTCTCTGTCACTGCACAGATGTCGATGTTCTCCATTTTAAGGAGTGCCTCGAGTGAGTGCATTTTGAGGTTTAGACTTCTAGCATTGAGTAGCATTACCCTCAGATTTTGCTTGTACCTGTTATAGTGGGGAATTTGTCATTTGCACCTTGCCTAAAAAAGGCACTGTAGGGGTGGCAAGAGCCTTTGCCAGTATCCGGAATCCCAAGGGCGACAGGTGCAGGCCATCTCTGGCAAAGCATCGTGTTCTGTCAGTCATGTCATCCCAGGCAGACAGATACTGGATTCCCTTAGAATGACACCAGAAGCTTAGCCAATTGTTGAAGTCAATCATTTTGTCCTTGTACTGTGGTATCATTCTGGGTAATGGCAGGATGCTACTCAGGGCTAGGGTCATACCTGCCTGGGCTACAAGATCAGGGAGCTCCTCCATGTCTCTTTTCATGTAGTCCTGGGAGGTACATCTCAGGTCATTCACACCAACATGGACAATGACAGGGTCATATTTGTACTTGTTGTGGAGTGACCTCAGTGCGTGCTTTGTGGCGGATCCTAGCACCCGAAAGGCAGCTGACAGTAACTTTCTCCTTGTTTAACCTGGTGAGTGGAACATCAGTATGCCTGACTATAGAGTCACCTATAAGTAGAATGTTTGGTACGTTATGCCTTATGGGCTGTAGTTGAGTGGCACACTGAGTATGTGGGCTATGTGTCATTTGGGTTGTGTTGGGGGTGGAGGTTGCTTGCATTTCTGCTTTGGAGGTCTCTGTTGTTTGAGCAGATTTTTATTGAGAGCCTTCGCAAATGTAGGCGTGTAGTTTGTGCTCCTGTGTGTGTTTTGGTGGAGTAGGTTTTGAGGGACTATGTGATGTGTGGTGTGGTGCAAGTGTTTACCTTCTCCTCTTGACTGTCTAATCCAGTCTTCGGTGAATAGAGCTTTGCTTCCAGTTTGGCTATTTAAGTGCATCTCTCACAAGTCGTAGTGTTGGGTGGTAGGAGGAGAGGGTTGTCTGTGTACATGAGGCAAGTTCTTCATTGCCCGAAGATGCCGAGATTCATCAGGTACACAGGAGGAAACACCGGGAGCTGACCTTTAGACATGCCTGGCTAGGTGCTTATTTATTAAGTACTAAAACTGTTTTCCTCTAGACAAGTGAGGAAAGTTGAGTGCTGTAATAATTTGTAGCTTATTTAGTGCTTACAAAGAGTTCTGAACAAGTGCTGAGCTCAAAGAAATAGATTTGAGTGATAAAACTAAAAAGCTGGCTAGTTGCAAGAGAAAATTTGAAGAACATATTTTATGGCACCAGGAATAGGAGCTTACAAACAGTTCTGGATACAGCAAATCTATATCTGGACTAGATTTGTTACAGGAAAGGGGGGAAACAAGCTTAGACTATTTTTTTTTCAGTAAAGTGGAAATGGAGAAAGCTGGAACAGAAGTTAAGAATCTGAATGGGTTGGCCTTCACAAATGTTCTCTATTAGATTGAATGAACTAATGACTGGGAGAAGTGTCACAGAGCAAATATACAGTATGGGCGGGTAACTGCAAAGCCACCAAGTATAACACCACCACAACACTAGAGAGGGTGGGTGGGAAACTATTACAGCTCCTAGCTGTAGCCACTAAAGTTTTTAAACAGATCAAGGAGCAAGCAGACTCTAGAGAATGTTTTTTTTAACTGCAAACAGACTAGACTATAACACAGAAACCTCAAAAAATCAAAAATCTACAGAAAAGCTAAGATAGAGCACTCACAAACAGAAAATATAACTCTCCGTATGAAAAAGCAGTTTACAGTTAAGTAATTCAATAAACATGCAATTAGAGTAATGAAACAGTATCTAGCAATGAAAAACACAGTTAAAACAGTACATAAATGCAGTGAAGCAGTTAAAAAAAGCTTTATAACCGTGCAAAATGTAGTTGATTAACTGTATAGCACAATTATAAGCATTTCAGAAGTGCAGTTTAATGAAATGTTGTTGTTTGTAAGAAATAGCTTATCCTGCTCTTGGAATATTAAGGAATTTCTGTTTAGTTTCAGTAATGAAATACATCCACAGCCTGATAAATACAAGCACAACCTTTTCCAGACACAGGGTTTATATACCAGTAAGAATGGAAGAGTTAGAATATCAAATTACTACTCAGTTCTATTAGCCCCTTCTATTACCCAATCACTCGTACTACAGAAGGTCAGGAGACCCTGTTACTCTCAATAATAATGAAGATAGACTATCAGCAGAAAATGGCTGCCAGAAACACAGGACACTCAAACAAAGCTACCAGGCCTGGACAACAGCAGGCCTCTATCAAGATTATGCCACCTGAGCATAACACAGAAACCTCACTTTAAATGCATAGAAAGAACACTCACAAAGAGTAAATACAAGTCTCAGTATGAAAAAGCAGTTTACAATTTAGTAATTAAATAAAAATGCAATTATAGTAATGCACACTATTACAGCTCCTAGTTGTAACCACTAAATGAAAGTTTTTAAACAGATCAAGGAGCAATCAGACTCGACTCTAGAGAATATTTTTAACTGCAAGTAGACGAGACTAGAACACAGAAACCTCAAAAAATCAAAAATGCATAGAAAAGCTCGGATAGAGCACTCACAAACAGAAAATACACCTCTCAGTATGAAAAAGCAGTTTACAGTTAAGTAATTCAATAAACATGCAATGAGTGTAATGAAACAGTTTCTAGCAATGAAAAATACAGCTAAAACAGTACATAAATGCAGTGAAACAGTAAAAAAAAGCTTTATAACAGTGCAAAATGTAGTAGATTAACTGTATAGCACAATTATAAGCGTTTCAGAAGTGCAGTTTAATGAAATAAGTATAATAAATAACTTATCCTGCTATTGGAATCTTAAAGAATTTCTGTTTAGTTTCAGTAATGAAATACCATCCACAGCCTGATAAATACAAGAAGCATGGGAAATTTCATGGGAAATGTCTTTCTGCTTCTGTATAGGCTCATTCTACCAGGACTGTGGTTTTCTCTGATGCTTTTTTCAGAGGAGTGGATATGAAGTTCATCCTTTAAGCTGCTACTTAGACTTCTGTCCATATCTTTACTTGTTTGTTTGTGTCTTTCGGCTTTTTCCCAGTTAGGGGTCGCCACAGCGGAACTCCGGTCCGCTAATAATTGGCAGTAGAGTTTTTTACTTGCTGGCTTGCCGGGCCTAACGCACAACCTTCAACGAAGGAACGCCCGTTCACGCATGTCGCCACACAGAAGACGCTCTAACTGAGGATCGAATGGGCAACGTCTAACTGTGAGGCGACAACGCTACCGCAGCACCACCACCGCATTATAAATTGGATGTTGTTTCCAGAGCAAGAGCTGGCTTTGCCAGGGCTACCCTGCTTTGGTTTCTTGGACTCTGCTGGGCCCTCCTCCTCTCAAGTTTCCTTTTGAGCTTTTGTACTCACCCTTTAGTAAAGAACACTGCAACAGTGATACAGAAAGGCATAGTACAGTTGTGTAAAAATGTACCATAACAATAGATGTCCTCTTTGCTGTTTTTTTTTTCTGGATTCACATATTCCTTCTCCTCTCCTTGGACTGTTGTTCCTCCTGGGGCTTTTCATGCCTGATGTGTATGCGTCTGTATGTCACCTTTATGCTGTATGATGTGAGTGGGGAGCATAGATGTGACTACAATGTCCTTAAAATCCTAAGGCTTTGGTGTACTGGCTGGACGTTGGGCTGCCCCTGGCAGGGAATCCCTTTAGTAAATACTGCAACAGAGAAGAGGGCATCTACTGTTATGGTTAGATTTTACACAGCTGTACTTTCTATTTGTGAATATAGGGAACTTAACAGTTTTAGAACAAAATGATTTTTGCTTTCTAAATTCAAGTTGTTAGTTGACATTTCATTATTAATTAAACCTAATAGTAATTACAGTTTTCTGAATATCTGCTCCTCCATTTGTTTTGACAAACTTACTTTTATACTAGTTAGAAAAGAATAACAATGATAAATTGCAAAGTTGTATTTTTTGTAGTTGTTGCCCCAGCCACCCAGCAGATTCTTTATTGCCTTGCCCTTTTGAAACACTCTGCTTGTTTTATCTTCCTTATTTCCACATTTTCTTCTGAAGCCTGGAAAGGCTTAAGTGGCAGCCTTTCAATAGCTCTGCAGTTACTGTGGCTGTCATGGGTTGCCATGGTTTCTGTCCTGCATAAAATCAAGGTCTGCCAGTGTCTGCTAAGAATCTAGGGAAGTCTCAGTACCCAAGGGGAAAAGTGCATTCAAGTTTGATGGGTATAATAGCTTAAATTTCAGTCCTCCACTTCCTAAATACAACGATGAAACTGTTTCTTTCATCTCTAATAATGAAAGAAAAGTAATTTACAAAAATCCTGGCATCATCCACTTATATATTTTTTACCCTTTGACCACAGTTTTGCAAGGATTGCTTGCTTCATCTAGTAACCCTGGAATTTTACTAAGATAGGTAAAACCTTTTTCTACCATTATTTATGAATCCCTGTGTAGATGAATTTGGGTCGCCTGGATGCCAGTCCAGTTAGTCAATTGTTTTCTTATGAACTCCATGCAATTTCTTCTTTCTTTTTTTCCCTGATGGTATTTGGTAAATCTCAAGTCTTCTCTTAGAGCTCTATCCTCCAACTCTGCTATGCTTTTTTTACACCACTTCTTGGAAAGCTTCCGTTTCCTGTCCATGTATTTCCAGCTCGCTTTCTGCAACTCTGAATGCCTCTGTATTGCATCTTAGGAGTTTGCTTTTGTCATCCCACTTGTAACACCAGGTTGTCTGCTATACACATTGTTCCAGATAATTCTGTTTTTGAGTATATGGCAGATCCCTGTCTCAAGCAGGACTTAACCATGCTTTGAGATGAGTAGTCAGTTTTCTTGCTGTCAGTACTTTAGTATGACTTTTCAGAAGGTGGTGGAATGCACATTGTTTCCTTGTGGCTCACCCACTTTTTTTCAGATTTCCACTCTTCCTCAGGTCTTATGGGATTACTGTGTCTGCTACTCCCTGAATTGTGGAACTGTGTGGAGAGTTGCTTTCTTCCTTGCATCTTAGACTTTAAGACAGACTAGAAACCTGAGGTAGTAGCTTCATTTAGTCTTGATAGAAATTGAAATTATGGGTCACATGTAACAGTTGCTAATCCCTTTGTTGTATGTGCTGTTAACTCCTGACTGCAGCAAGTTGACTTGTGCCTCTGGGGTCCTACATACCTACACCCTAAGGTTTCTTTCTTTCTTCTTTTGCACACTAAGTTTTTGTGCTAGCTGTTTGTTTAAAAAAAAAAAGCCTTTTATTGACATTTCTTAAATAACATTTCCATTGAGTTCAATACCAAGAACAAACATATCAGACCAGAAAACAAAAATAGTTGGATAGATAACCATGTTAAGTACAATGAAATGTAATAGGGTGACAGGATTGCATTATCACATATGATTAGCAGAAAAGGTGAGAAAAATATGAAATCATTCAGTAAACTATATACATATGTACTGCTTGCCAGTAAAACACAACCAATATGATTACATTGTAGGTGGACTTTGTATATAATTATTTCTACTGGGGAAGAATAAAATTAGGCTGGATTATAACAAGTATCCCAAAAGTGTATTTTATTATAAGTAGATGATGGAAGGGGGAGAGGTGTTGGGGGGCGGTGTGTCGAGAAAAAATACAGTTTTATTCCTTAATAATTGGACATTGGTAGAAACAGTGGGTGTTATCTCAATATATGATCCATTAGCGAGTTCCAAAATTCAACAAAATGTTTATTTTGTTTTTGGGTATGCATTAAAAATCTGTGTGCTGTTCTGTATCTAATAGCTATTTGTCTGAATTCATTCCAAGACATCTGAATTGTCTTTCCAGATGTTCTTCATCTCACATTGCTGCAGTCCTTACATATGGGTAGTCCGCTGTCCTCGGTCGGCCCGAATACCAAAGTATAAGGCTGACGTCGGTCAAGGCGCTTAAAACTGACATCAGGACGTCAGGGTACAAAAGCGCATGACCGACGTCATTTCCTCAGTCTTTTTTGCCGCATGGTCCGATGCAGAAGCAGCGTTGCAAGTGCCGTTCGGCGTTCTGAAATTTTTCGAATTCGGAGTTTCAGACCGAATCCAAGTTGGCTAAGTACCCCGTTGGGGAATATTTTGGTTTTTTCTTGCCTCAGTGTTTTACCGGATGTCAGAAAAAGTGAATAACTGTATTTCTTGTGGGAAACAGCTACCGCATAGGGATTATCATTCTTTGTGTATTCCTTGTCTGGGGCCTGAGCACGACGTTGTTGGGTGTCGCTTTTGTGCTAGGTTCAATAAACGCACTATTAAGCGGAGGTTAGATTGTGCTAGGCTGGTCTTTGGGAAGCGGTGCAATTATAATATGCCGTCGGATTCTCCGGCGCCCGCTTCTGCGAAGAAGCACAAAGACAAAGCAGTTAAACCCAGGCAAGATGAGTCATCCGTTCCGGACGCCGGTTCTTTAGAGGCTTCAGTGGAACCGGTGGTTCCGACGGAGGCCTCTCTGGAGTCTCAGGGGGAGACTTTGATTTTGCAGGAGGTGGTCTCTCAGGAGGCAGGTCAGGCTGAAGGGTCTTCTCAAGTTACTGTACTCCCCTCCCTTCCTAGGGTGGTTAGGCCTTCTCCTTCTGTTTCCAAGGCTTCTCCCAGGGGCAGGCCAGTTTTAGCTTCTGTTGGTGTCACTCCTAGTTCAGCAGGGTCTGTGCCTAAGAAGCACATGCTTAAAATGGCAGATGATTTGATTACTCTGATTAGAGGTTCTTTGCCCCCTCCTGATAAGAGGCCTAGGGTGGAGCCAGAGTTGGGAAGTTTTGAGCAGGCTTCGGATGTTTCAGAGTCTTCAGCTGAAGACCTGCAGGAGTACTCTCCTTATTCTGATTCTGATGCAGATGATTCCACTCCTTCTGCTTCTCCTCCAGAGGATTTTTCTTTTTCAGAGACACTTCATTCTATGAGGGAACATTTTAAGTGGGAAGGTCAGGACTTCTCTGATTCTCGGAAAAGGATTAGGGAATTTTTGCTGTTACCCCAGCATAGGCCCTTGGCTATACCCCCTGTTCTGGATGTTGTGGAAGATGTGTTTGCAGAGGCTTCTCTTAATCCTGATTCTTTGCCTCCTGCTCCTGTTAAACCGGATAGGAATTACAGGGTGCCTGAGGCTCATAAATATCTTTATAAGAGTCCTAGGGCGGACCCAGAAACTATTAGTCAGGGACCTAAGGGTGTCAAGGCCTCTGTTGTAAAAAATCCGGTTCCTTTAGATAAAGAAGCCAGAGCTTTGGATAGATGGGGAAAAAAGGTCTATACATCTTCTACCTTAGCTATGAGGGCCTTGAATTGCCAGTTTCATATGTTGAAATATCAAAACTTTCTTCTTTCTCAATTGAAGTCTAAGGTGGATGCTCTGGCGGAAGGCATTGAGTGTAAAGAATTACAAGATTTGGTGCATGTCTCTGAACAGGTGGGTAAGCATTCATTACAGTGTGGTTTTGATGCTGTGCAGGCCTCGTCTAGGGTGGATGCCACTGGCTCAGTTCTTCGCAGGCACGCCTGGCTGAAGGGTCAGAATTTATCTGACCATGTTAAGACAAGGATTTTGGATGCTCCTTTGCAGTCTGATGTGTTGTTTGGTTCACCTGTGGAGTCAGTCTTGAAGAAAATGGAAGACAAGGCTAAGTCTATGCAGGCTGTTAAAGATTTTTTGCAAGTTCAGCCTCCGAAGTTTAGTAGGAATTGGCCTGCTAAGGGTTGGACGTATCCTTCTTATGATTCTCAGTCTAGGGGTAGATCTAGACGTGGTAGGGGGAGAGCTCAGAGTTCTTTCAGGCCTAGAACAGGGAGTTCACCTGCACAATCTTCTGGTGAGGGCAGGGGCCAGTCCTTTCGTAAACAGGCCCAATGACCTACTTTTTCAGCTGCCAGATCCTTCTTGCCTGGCATCACCTTTGGGAGGAAGGTTAGCAGTCTTCAAGGAAAATTGGATGTTGATTACCCAGGACAAATGGGTATTGGATATCATACACCAGGGTTACAAGTTTTATTTCCATACCTTGCCTCCTTTCAAAGGCATGCCGGACGTTCTTCCTCAGCAAAGACTAGAGGCTCACAAACAAATTTCTCTGCTACTTCAAATAGGGGCCATACAACCGGTCCCTCTGCCAGAAGTGGGCCTAGGATTTTATTCTCGCCTGTTTCTAGTACCAAAGAAAGGAAACACGTGGAGACCAATTTTGGATTTATCTATCCTCAACACATATCTGGACATTCACAAGTTCAAAATGTTGACGTTACAACAGCTTTTACCTCTGCTGGGCAAAGATCACTGGATGGTGACTCTGGATCTCAAGGAGGCTTACCTTCATGTTCCTATCAGGCCCAGTTGCAGGAAGTATCTGCGTTTTCGGGCTGGGACTTCACATTATCAGTTCTCTGCATTGCCCTTTGGCTTATCTACTGCGCCCAGAGTATTCACGAAGGTTCTGGCTCCAGTGGTAGCTTTCTTCAGGCTAAGAGGAATACAAATCTATCCTTATTTGGACGTTTGCCTGATTCCGGCCCAAGAAAAGGACGAACTTCTTCATCATCTACAGTATGTGATGGCAGTGTTAAGATGCCTGGGGTATTCTGTGAACGAAATAAAGTCCAGTCTAGTACCCTCTCAGGACATGTGCTTTCTGGGTGTGAGACTGAATACAGCATCCCAGATGGCCTTTTTGACCCCGGACAAACAAAAGAATATTTCTCTTTACTTCCACCAATTGTCTCATCAGTCCAGGCTGACTGCAAGGACAGTCCTTCAAGCCTTGGGGTTCATGGCATCTTGTATTCTGGTACTTCCCAATGCCAAACTGCATATGAGGAAGCTACAATGGTATCTCAAGAATGTATGGACACAGCACTGCCAAGATTTGGACACTGTCATTCAGATAATACCTTGCATTCAAAAGGAGTTTTCGTGGTGGGCTCAGGAATGTCACCTAAACAAGGGACTCTCTGTGACCCGGCCAGAGGCGAGTCAGATTTTAACGACAGATGCCTCAGACAAAGCTTGGGGAGCTCATCTAAATGGAAAATGGGTACAAGACACGTGGCCTGCCAGACTTCAACATCTACATATATACTTGAAGGAGATGTTAGCAGTCCAATTTGCATTGATAGCTTTCAAGGATTTACTTCTTCCAGGGCAGGTGTTGATTCAAACAGACAACACAACTGTCATGTGGTACATCAACAAGCAAGGGGGAACGCATTCTTATCCTCTGTGCAGACAAGCAATGATTTTGTGGGAGACTGCTCTCAGTTTACAGCTAAATCTTCAGGCAAGGTTTCTGCCAGGAGCACAGAACTCCTTAGCAGATGTGTTGAGCAGACAAATTATGGATCCCCACGAGTGGAAATTGGATCCTCATGTATTTCAGAGATTGACAGTGTTATGGGGAACTCCAGACATAGATCTGTTTGCTTCTCCACTAAATTACCAGCTGCCAAAGTTTTGCACAAAAAGGTTTCATCCCACAGCTTGGAAAGTGGATGCTCTCTCATTCAATTGGAGCAATCTTCACGTGTATGCCTTTCCACCTCTGCCTCTCCTCCCAAAGGTACTCCTGAAGGTCAGACAGGACAAGCCAAACATGATTTTAATAGCTCCAGATTGGCCTCGACAGCACTGGTACCCATTACTGAGAAGTCTGGTACGGGAGCCTCCATGGCCTTTGCCTTCGATTCCTCACCTGCTGTCTCAGGAGAACAGTCATTTACTCAATGTCAAACTTCATTCTCTACATCTGACAGCCTGGCATATTCTGTTTTAAACCCTGGAGGGTCTCAGCTTCCACAACAAGTTTTGAATGTTATTTTGGAGGCCAGAAGGCCTAGTACAAGGAAAGTTTGCGCAGATAAATGGAGGAGATTTTTATTTTGGAGTACAGCAAAGGACTTTGATGTTTCTAAACCTAATTTAAGTGTTGCACTTCAATACCTTACTGAGTTATTGGACAAAGGTTTGTCCTTCTCCTCAATAAAGGTTCATGCTGCAGCGATTTCTGCTCACTATGACTGTGACCCACCATTATTTTCTCAGCCTTTGTTTAAGCAATTCCTTAGAGGGGCAAAGAATATAAGACCCCCACGTAGAGCTCCTACTCCTGCTTGGGATCTCAATTTTGTGTTGGAGAAACTCACTCTACAACCTTTTGAGCCTGCAGCATCAGCAGAGTTGAAATATTTATCATGGAAGACTGCTTTTTTGTTGGCCATTACCTCTGCGAGAAGGGTTTCTGAATTACAGGCCCTTATGGCAGTTGAGCCTTTCTTAATTTTCCACAAGGATAGGGTGTCTTTGCGTACTAACCCTTCTTTTATGCCTAAAGTGGTTTCTAGTGTGGCTTTAAACCAAACTATTCATTTGCCTACTTTTTATGCAAACCCCAAAATAAAGGGAAAGGATTTTGCACACTTTGGATATACACAGACAGTTGCGATATTATTTGAGCAGAACTAAAGGGTTCAGGCAGTCTCAGCAGTTGTTTGTTTCTTTTGCTTTGGGTTCTCAGGGCAAACATGTTTCAAAACAAACTATTTCTAAGTGGATTGGGTTTTGTATTGCTTTCTGTTATTCCCATCATGGTAAGGAGATTCCAGCTGGGATTAGGCCTCATTCCACTAGGGCTACTGCCACTTCTACAGCTTTTTTAAGGGGGGAGGCTACTAAAGATATTTTGGAAGCAGCTACTTGGAGTTCAGTGCATACTTTCTCTAAGCATTACCACCTTCCACTTTACTCTAAATCTAGGGCTGGATTTGCCACTGCTATTTTACAGGGCATTTTGGCAGCGCCTAATGCTTTATAGTTTTGCCATCCTCCCTTACCTCTGCTTTGGGATTCTACCCATATGTAAGGACTGCAGCAATGTGAGATGAAGAACATAGTACAGTTTTGTACCTGCCATAAATGTAGATGTTCGAAGATCCACATTGCTGCAGTCCACTTACCCTCCCTCCTTCCCCTCTGTTGTTGAAGGTGGTGGTGTAGTTTGTGTTGTACATATTGTAAATATGGTTAGTGCACGGGTGGTTGGTTAGTTTTTGCTGGTTTTTGGCTTTGGCCTTTCTTGTTAGGGCCTTCTGACATCTGGGGCAAGAAAAGACTGAGGAAATGACGTCGGTCATGCGCTTTTGTACCCTGACGTCCTGATGTCAGTTTTAAGCGCCTTGACCGACGTCAGCCTTATACTTTGGTATTCGGGCCGACCGAGGACAGCGGACTACCCATATGTAAGGACTGCAGCAATGTGGATCTTCGAACATCTACATTTATAGTAGGTACAAAACTGTACTTTCAGAGTAATATAATACTTCATAAGTGTGAATAGTGTAATTAATATTCTTTCTTGTTTCTTTTGTGCTAGGTGTTTTAAGGTTTTGACTTACTTGGCCACTGCTTGCTACTCCACCAAATCACTGTTGTTCCCCTGGCTGTGGAGTTCATGTGCATGGATTAAAGGGGACAAATCAGTTATATAAGATTCACAGATAACAGCTGATGCATCTTTGATGGTTGTTATAATAGTAATTTTTTTTTCTGGAAAATTTGCTACATTTCCACAAGGTTGTTTGTTAACCCTGGATAAAGAGCAATGACTGGAAACCAGTTCTGTCAGAGTATAAATGTTTTTACTATAACAGACATTCTAACAAAAAATTCAGGTGGAGGTGCTATGATAGGAATTAAATATTATGAAACCTGCGATTATTCTGTACTTCATAATAACACCAGTACTGTAGATTTTGTAACCATGGCAATAAAGATAACCCTGGAACATATAACTATTGGAGTGTGTAGACCAACAAAGTCAAGTGCTGATGACCTAGCAGAATTCATACATTTCTTGCATGAAACACAGGAGGGAAGAATAATAGTGTCTGGGGACTTCACTTTTTGCCAGAAACAGACTGGAATAGTATTGATTTAGCGTTAGTAAGGAAATTATTTACAACGTATGTTCAGGAGCAACAGTTGCTTCAGACTGTGAAAAAGCCTACCAGGGAACGGAACATACTAGACATTGTTTGTTCTTCAAAGGAAATGATTGTTACTTCATGTAAAGTTTTCACGCCATTCATGAGCAGTGATCGTAGGGTTATAAATGTTGAATTGCTGCTAAATAATTCTACCAAACTGAAATCTAAATCAATGCACAGAAGATTAATAAACTATATGGAAGCAAAACCGTCAGTATGTAAAACTAATTAAGTGATGTGTTTCAGTGAAAAACCTGCAGAATGAATGTGTCAGGTTCTGAAAGAGTGTTTGAATGCAGAAATAACATCAGGATCTAGATACACAAGGTAATTTGGGTATATTTCCTTATGAACAAGATTCTTAAGGTGAAGACAAAAAGTATATAAGAAGTGGAAAAGAAATTGAGCTACAACTTTGAAAATCACAAAAACAAGCTGGCCAGACAAATTAAACAGTGTGTGAAACAAGATCAAGAAAATTTTGAAGAAAGTGTGTGTGTGTGTGTGTGTGTGTGTGTGTGTGTGTGTGTGTGTGTGTGTGTGTGTGTGTGTGTGTGTGTGTTGAAAGTGTGTTACATTGTTTCAAGTTTACTGATTACATTGTATTTCATTTGTTCAGGGTTGCACGTGATTCTTTGTTATAAAATGAGGTATCAGGATGGTTTTCAATTTTAATCTGTGGAAGTTTGATATTATTCAAATGAAAGCAATAATTTTTATTATGCTATATCCATTATATTTGTAATAAATTTCTTTCTACTCCAGATTGCCTTGTTTGGTTTGGTTGAGTGTTGGATTATTATTGTATGTAAAGATATTGAACATAAAAGGAACCATTGTATAGATACATAAGATGGGGTGGTATTAAAGACGTACAAATTGATAAACGTTCTGTAAATTATATAATGTATTCTCAAACACAACAGATTATAGATATATTTTCATAATCTTGTGGAAAACAGTTTGGTTCACAAAGGAGGTGCTAAGTAGTCCAGGCAACTTCCCGATATCTTCAGATACTGAAATTAAATTGGATTATATTGAAAAAGAATTGCACAAACTGGACCTAAACAAAACACAGGGATGAGACAGAGTTACTAATAATGACCTGAGAACACTTTGGTATGAACTTACAGCACTGTTATATCTGTTATTTACTAGGTCATTTAAATATATTGAGATTCCTCAAGATTGGAGACGTGCACTTGTTAAACCTGTGTTTTAAGGAAAGGGGAGTAGGTCAAACCCATAAGTGTACTTTCTTATAGAAAAATGATGGAGAATGTTAATTTGGATAAATTGTCAGGATGGGAAAGGTTGGGAATTTAAGCCATATATTTATAACCACATGTAACATGTTGTATAACAGTATAATAGCTAGAAATAAAAATTGTGCTGTGGTATTTCAGTAGAATTAATTTTATTATTTGATAGGGTCATATGAAAAACACTGAACAATAAATTGAAACAACTAGGTGCTAACATAATATTGATAAGATGGATAGCTGCATGACTTACAAGTAGGACATGGTAAGTATCATACAGTAACTGCACACAGGAATTTCTAGCTTACAGTCAGGGTGTTCCACAGGGCTCTGTCCTTGGCCCATACTTTTTAGGTTGTATCTTTCAGATCTATCTTTTTCATCTGAGTTCTACAATCTGTATGCAGATGAGACTTGAAGATGGGTAAACTAATTACAAGTGTTACAGATAGGGCATGCCTGCAAAAGAACTTGACTAAATTGACCATTTGGGCACAGCAGAATATAGGATGTATAAAAAGATTTGTAAGGTCACCAAGACAGTATATTATTCTCTAAATACTGGGATGGGCAAAACAGGGAAATTACACTTAGCCAAAAACTTGATGCAGTTGATGCAACAATAAAATTAACCCCATTCAAAAACTAATATATACTCAACTCATGATAAACAATAATGCCTATCACACACCGTCTTTTCTAAATAAAATTAACCCAAACACCTCACCTCTATGCCCAACTTGCCCTAATTCTGTTGCAGACATACTCCACATTTTCTGGTCCTGTAAAAACGTGTATAAACTTTGGTGCTCCTTAAGAGCACGACTGGAGAAAATGGGATATACGAAATCAACTCTATCCAGGGAAATGGCATTAATAAATATTTACCCAGGTTCATTTAAATCTGAAACTAAACATATTATTGTGACATTGTGTGCGCTACTCAAAACTTACATTACTTTAAACTGGCTAGACAGAGCCAGAATGTCCTGGAAGGACTTCCAATCGATGGCTGTTAAATATGTTTTGGCAAGTAAACTAAAGACAACAAGCAAAAAGAAATGAAGTTACTTCCAGAAATATTGGAATAATCTCCTAGAGGTTCTCAATCAACATCCTACTTAGGTAGACCTCCATCCCTCCTCTCAGTCCCTCAGGCCTCATCTTAATCCCATTGTCTCAAACTCACCTTGTTCATGTGGAATGCTAATTCTGTGGTAAATACCTTTTCTCTTTAATATCTATCTCTAACAAAACCCTTGAATGATTGCAACTATCATAACCTCCTACGATATCTTCTCCTACACTTGTGCAGGCACTATATTCTAGCTTTCTTATACTAACATCCATTTATTTAGTGACAGTTGTATGTATATGTTGTATATAGTTAAATCAAATGGGTTTTAGGCATACTGATACACTTTCACACACCTGCATAAATAATTACCTGTCAGTAAATTTTTATTACATATATGTTAGCTAATATCCTATTCACTTGTTTAAAGAAGGTTAATTTTTCTTTTTATTATATCAGAACTGACTCTACTTGTTCCTAAGCAGAATGTATGAAGATTTTTCACTTATTTGTTTTGAACCTATTTGCATTGTGTGACTTATATTTGTTTATGTACTTGTGTCTTTTAAAAAATGCTAATAAAAAATCAGATTGCAAAATAAAAATATTTGTAAAGTCTAAGTCAGAAGTTATGAAATCATTATTTGTAAGTTACATTAGACTCAAACTAGAGTGTGGAATAACAATATGGAAACCTTGTAAGAAAACTAGCATGAGTAAATTGGAAAGAGTACAGCGGAAATATACCAAGGGCATCCATGGATGTGAACATCTAAATAGTTATGAAAATCTAAACTGCATCTGCACTTGTACGCCTCATAAAGATATTTGAGAAGATTGTATTCTGGTATATAGAGCATTTAGGGATGACTACCTCTGGGAATGTTTGAAGTTATAAAAAAGTAGTAGTGAATCATTCAGCCCACCTGCAAGCCTTCCGTCCGCTAAGCAGTACTAGCCGCAAATCACCATTCTACCTGAAGTTATTCTATGGCGGGAAGAATTTGCTGTTTAAATAAAAGAGCATAGTGTAGGACTAACTTCCTTGGTATTAGTTTTTTCCTCCAGTTAAGCCTATTTCCTGTGCTCGTACACTACTGGGACGCCCCCTCCCCCTTGTGCAGTATAGCAGTTGGTCCTTCTTTTAATTCTCTGTGGCTTTTCCGTTCGTATTCCTGAAGGCATTGCCCCTTCCATACTTTCCTATTTCCTCTGGCTGTTTAAATTTAAGGTTTTCTGCAATTATATTCTGGTTATCAAGCTAAGTTTCCAGCAATTGTTTCAGGTTTTACCCCTTTCTATACATATGTATATATTTTACAAAGAGGTTCTACTTGGGCATGACCTCCTGTACTGACCTTGGCACTTTCATCACACTGTTTCTTTGACGAGCTGCTTCTCTCCACACAGGGGTTCAACCCGCTCTGTTTGCCCTTGCTATGCTCAGACTCACTCCACTCCACTCCCATAGCCCGCACCATTCCCACCCACCTCCTCTTTCATCACATTTATAGTCTTGTAATCACTCCCCCTCCAATCACCATCCCCCATTTCCTCCTCTACACTTCCTCTCTGACAATCTTCATTTCCTTCTCTTACATCACTCTATCAAAATGTCTCCCCTCTCTTTACAAACAATGCTCCCATTCCTTCTCTCCCCATTTCTCCTGGTTCTAACAAATTCAACAGCATTTAACCCAAACTCAGTTTCTCCTAAAACATACTCCTTAACTAGTTATACATGTTCCACTCCTTATTCGTACTCCATTAGCCCTAGCCTATATTATACAACTCCTCTCCTCTGTGCCAAAATTCAAATTCTCCCCACCAACTATTCCTTACACTATATACCGAACACTGCTTTCTTCTGTATGTAATCTCTAAGCTTGTACATACCATACTCCACCTCTCCCATATCCTTTCTTACCTTATCTGTTCCTGTGACATCCACCCCAACCATGGGCCCTCTGCCACTTTCTTCTCTTCAAAATCTAACTTCCCTTAAAATTCAAAAACTCTTCACATAGCTACTCTAAATTTCCAAAGTATCTGTAATAAAACCTGTGAGTTCCGTGCCTGGCTCTCTCAAAATAATGGACGGTGCAGTGGTGCAGGAAGTAGCATTTTCGCCTCAAAGCAAGAGGTTCTCCAGTTCGATTCTTGGCTGGAGTGCCTTTTTTGTAGAGTCTGCATGTCCTCCCTGCGTTCATGTGGGTTTCCTCTGGGTGCTCCAGTTTCCTCCCACATTTTAAAGATGTGCGTCTGAAGCATTTCTCCCCAGGCCACCGCTGAAAATTGGCTTTTTTCCAAAAGTCGGATTTTCCCATTAAATAAATAAGTAATATCAATATATTAGTGGCTACAGAAGCCTGGTTAAAACCTACTATATAGGACTCTGAGTTTCTCCCACCTAACTTTAGTCCAGTTAGGGCAGATAGACATAATAAAAAAGGGGGTGTTGTTGCCATCATCTACCCTAATACCCTCAAAATCTCACCATTTACAGAATCTATTCCTTTATTCCAAAATGCTGAAATTCTCATCTCCTTTCTGGAAATCAACTGTTCTAAACAAAACTTTGTATTATTGTCTTATACATCCTCCCTTGGAAATAACATACCAGTATTAGAAGCTATCCTTTTTTTGGGTTTCTATACTATAAAAAACTGAAACAATTATGCTTGGCGATATGAATATTGATTGGGCTTCCACTTCCGCCAAACAGTCACCCTCCAGCATACATCTTTTTCACTTTACCCAACTAATCTCTACTACGACAAGGTACAACAACAAAACCAGTGAAGTTTCCATCATAGATTGGATTCCTGTCTCATACCCTTCCAAGTACATAACTTCCGGCACCATGTCCAACTGCATTAGTGACCACCTCCCTGCCTATGCTATCCAAGCTTGCTCATCCCTCCCTAAAGGCCACAATGTCAGACATGTCTAAAACCTTTCAAAATTCAACCCTTACACATTTAATAGCATACTGAATAGCATTAACTGTAATATTCTTAAATATCTTCCCTTGGATGATGCTCTGCTCTTCTTTAATAACTGCTTTCTAAAAATCTTGGATAGCTTAGCTCCTACCTGAACCAAAAGAATCAAAACCAACAATATCCTCTGTGGTTAACAAAAGCTACCAAAGAACTTGTGACTAATAGAGACAAAGTATGGAAACTCTGGCTCAAATTTAAAAACCCTTCTGACCTCATTCATTACCTTCCGACCTCATTCATTACAGACCGCTCTGAAACCAAGCTAAAAAACTCATCTCTAAAAACAAACAGCAGTACTTCTGGAATCGGCAAACAAATAGAAAAAATAATCCCAAAATGTTCTAGTCGTCTATTAATAATCTTCTAAATCCCGGCACCAAACCCAATCTCTGTCCACATCCTGACATGCCTCCTGAACAAATAGCCAGCATCTTTAACTCCTATTTCATTGACGCTATTGCTAACATTACTGATGCATTTTCTTTACCTCGCCCAAATAGTACTATTCCTACACCCTCCTCTCCTCCTCCATTGCAACACACTTTACCTCAGAATCTCCCCAATACCTCATCTACTTTGCTATCATCCCTGTCCAAGCTTCAGCACCCTCCTCTGAACTGCACACAACAATCTTCCCAGCCAGAATTTTATCTTTCTCCCATCCCTACCTCCTACATCAAAAAAACTCCTGAATTTAAAGCCCTGCTTAACTCAGCTGATAGAATCCCTGACAAATTTCTTAAAATTGCTGCTGACACAGTGGCCTACCCCATTAGCATTTTTATTAACAGATATATCCAAGAATCCTATGTCCCTTGCCTCTGGAAAAAGCAGTCATCCTACAACTTCATAAAGGTGGCCCATCAATCGCTATCTCTAATTTCAGACCCATTGCTGTACTTTCCCCCATTTCTAAAATTCTTAAAAAATGTGTGCAAAAGCAACTCTTACACTACCTTCTAAACAACAAAATCCTCTCCCCAACACAGTATGGATTTCCCCCAGGTCACAGCATATCCACTGCTGTAATATCCTTCTTAGACATGATCAACAAAGCCCAGTACTCTGGACACATTGCATTAGCCATTTTCCTGGACCTATCGAAAACATTCAACAGTACCATCTCTCACTCTGTCCTCCTCTCCCAGATGAGCAGTATAGAACCATCTCCGCAGTCACTTAATTGGTTCAGAAGCTCTCTCTCCAACAGTGAGCATGCTGTTAAATGGCAGAATTCTATTTCCCCTTCATAGGTGTACCCCAGAGCTCAATTTTTGTCTCTCTTCTGTTCACCATCTCCACCAAGCTATCCCACATGGCTCTCTAGTCCAGTATGCAGATGACTCTGATATAGTCTCCTCTGCTCCCAGTATAAATATAGTACTACAAAGTACCCAAGCCGCATTTTCCACTGTGGAAACCTGGCTTTACAAAAAACACCTTTCTTTAAATACCAAAAAAACAAAACTTATCTTTACTCCCAAGAGAAATACACCTATCAATAAAACCAACCTCAGTATATTCTATCTTAACTCCACCAAAATTGAGCTAGTAACCAGTACTAAATTGTTATGAGCTTTAATTGATGAAAACCTTAAATTCGATCTGCACATCCAAAATAGTACAAGTAAGACCCAAAAAAACTTAGAATACTCTACAGACGCAATATGTTCCTCTTCATACTGACTAAACAAGTATTAGCACAATCTTACCTTTTACCCTCTCTAATCTACAGTGCACCTTTACTAACCAACCTGCAGTCTTCCCTGAAAATGAAATTAGAAACCTGCTATAACAAATTTGCTACAAACAGTCGTCATTCTACCCATCACTGTATTGCCCTAAAAGAATTACAATGGCTTGAATTTCCCCATGACCTATTAATCCTTCAGCTCACGACTACACATAAATTCATTCATAAATCACAAGACTGCCCTGCCCTTAGATCCCTACCCACCCTTTATAACCCCATTAGGCCAATGCGATATGAACACCAACATCACCTTCAAGTTCATTAAGACTTCCACCTCATCGGCTCCACTGCCTTCGCAGTCGACTGAGGTCATTATCATTGATGAGTCTATATCAGCCCTAGGAACTTTGGAGCCGAAAAAGGATTTTTCTACTCGGAGCTGGTCTACTGACATTCCTCCGGTCTCCCCCATCTTGAGATCTCCTGTTTTTCGGAGATCTCATTTGCCAACCCTTTCCTCCAGGAAACTTTTAGATGATGATGTGGAGAGGGTGATGTTCAGACTTTTGAAGGCGCCAGGGCTGGCAAATTTGCTGTCAGCTCCAGCCCAGCTGGCTTCAGAGCCATCCAAACCATTTACATCCACTGCTGTTCCTCCTCCGAGCCATAGTGGTCTGTTGGAGCCAGAATATCTAGCACTGCTTTTGTTGTAGAACCTTCGGCTGCGGCACTCCATGAGGACTTGAGGGAACCGATATCTGCTCTGACACTTTCAGTGCTATCCATGGTGTCTAGGAGCTGAAGTTCACCAGTCAGCCCCAAGGGAGATTCTCGGACCCGAGCCAACCTCTCGGTGCGTCGGCTCATCTGAGCTCGGTTCCTGCATCAGCTTCAGAGCCGATTTCCCTGGAACTGAGAGCTACCTCTGCTTCTTCGGAACCGGTGGTGTCCTCTGAACCGGGGGAGTAGGCCTTCGAGATGATGAGGAGCATGCTGTCCAAATATGCAGCTCTACACAAGGATGCTGATGGTCTTCCCCCAAAAGCACCAGCCTCTGTCTTGGCGCCATCCTATCCACAGGACAGCAGTCTGGATCCGCAGACTCAGGAAACCGTTCTAGGGGGGGTCCCCATTTTTCTGAGACCTGCCCAGAATACCCTTCTGAGGAGCATCCTCTGAAGAAAACATGCGAGAGAAAGCACGTAGACTCCCCTGATGAGTCCGTCACCTCAGGCACTGACCTCGAGAAGTCAGAAGGGTCCTTCAAAGTCATCCTCTGATATCTCCTTTGTAGATATCTTTGAGATCCTGAAACAGAGAGGTGGCTGGCCTACCATCACCCCTTCTGATGAGGAGCTGATGTACCTGAAGGCTTTCAGATCTCACCCTTAAACCTCTTGGGTGTCTCTGCCTTTTGACTAGCTCATGGACTTGGTCAGTCGAAAGGCGTGGGAATCACCTGATACCATAGAGCCAGTCCCTAGGAGGCCAAACAAATTCCTGTCAGCCCCCAAGGAGAAGGATTTTTTGACGAAAGGCATGCCAGTAGATGCTATGGTGGTGGCAGCAGCCACCAAGAAGGAGCTTGCAGAGACATCCTTATCTATCCGTCCACCGAACAAAGAGTCTCGAACGATGGACAGATATTGGAGGTATGTTTTTTCTACGGCTTTTACCCTTAGATCGCTGAATTATCTTACCCATTTTACAAGGCTTCAGAGAGATGATCTGAAGGAACTAGGAGATACCCTGCAAGGTACTTCAACTGCGGGGGTACCAGAGAAGGTTACCGCTCTGTTATCCACCTTAAACTCCATAGTGAACTCCTCCATGAGACTGATATCGTACGCAGCAGGTAGAGCGCATAGGGCAGCGGGTTCAGGAGTTTCCCTGAGAAGACACTCCTGGATGCGCTTGCGTAATTTTGCGGAACCCTTTATGTCTACCTTCACAAATGCCCCTGTTGAAGGTTCCTCACTGTTTGGACCAAAAGTCAAGGATACACTCACCAGATGCGTGTATGAAGGAAAAACTCTCCTTGCTGTTGGAGTACATTTTTCCATCCCCTCAAGACCCTGTCCTAAAGGGCAGAAAGGCAGGAAGATGTGGTTCAAGAAATCCCAGAGATTTTTCCCAGATGCACAAGATGATTCCTTCCCCAGGGGCAGAGGGGGAGGAAATAATGGTAGATGCTGTCCTAGAGGCAGAGGGGGTCCACAGAACCAGGGCAAATGTGATTCCTTTCGCAGACGTCCTTATCAGCATTCCTGAAAGGAGGCCCGACTGTGCTACTCTGGAGCCAGTCGGGGGACATTTATCTTTGACCCAGAAGCCTGGCAAAATATCACAAAAGACAAGTGGGTACAAAACGTAATATCCAGAGGATACTCCATACCCTTCCCCTACCCCCCCCTCCTCGAACCAGGAAAATCCCAGATGTTCCACCCAATCACAGGGATCAAGCAACTGTAGAGATTCAAAAGTTGCTAGACAAAAGAGTCATCCAAACCATCCCCGCAGACCAGATATGATTCAGAATTTACTCAAGATTCTTTTTAGTGCCAAAAAACAGGGGACTGGAGGTCCATATTGGATCTCAGCAAATTAAATGAATCCGTAAAGATTTCCAAGTTCCGAATGGTGACACTGCAGTCTATAACTCCCCCTTTTAGGGAAAGGCAATTGGGTATGCTCGATAGACCTCCAAGATGCGAACTACCACATAAAAATGGACAGAGCATCGAGGAGTCAGTTACGCTTTGGCTGGGAGCCAGTCATTACCAGTTTCGTGCTTTGCCCTTTGGTCTCACTACAGCTCCCAGAGTGTTCACCAAATGCATGGCAGTAGTAACGGTTCACTTGAGACGTCTTGAATTCCGAGTGTTCCCTTACCTGGACTACTGGCTCCTAACTGCCACCACCAAGCATCTACTTCAACAGGCCAGAGACATGACTCTACAAGTTTGTGTTCAGCTAGGCATTACAATAAACTTGCAAAAATCTGCCTTGTCACCCTGTCAGCATGTTACTTTTATAGGCTCAGAACTCGACACCGTTTCAATGATGGTGCTCCTTCCAGCCAACAGAATTGCGAATCTCAAACAGGTATTGCTTCTTCCCTAAAACAAGGTCAAAGCAAAGATAGTGCTCAAACTACTGGGAACAATGGCCTCAACCATAACCTTTGTTCCATTAGCCAGGATGCACATGAGAATCCTGCAGTGGTTACTCTTCTCCCAGTAGTCGTTTCAAGAACTTCCTCTGTCTCACCCAGTCATAGTAACAGAAACTTGAAAGAAGGATCTTGGTTGGTGGATTCAGTCCAACGAGTTAACCATCAGAAGACCATTCATTCCACATCAACCTGTTGTTGCTGTGACCACGGATGCTTCCCAGATAGAGGGAAGTATTACCTGGGAAAGACAGTCTAAGGCATATGGCAAGAACATGAGGCCCATTTGCACATCAATGTTCTAGAGATGAGAGCAGTGCTTCTGGCGTTGGAAGCACTCCACAACTCTCTACCTCTAGGAACGATTGCAATCCAGTCAGACAATATGTCAGTGGTATGGTATATAAACAAACAAGGTGGAACCGGATCTTACTCACATTGTCGAGAGGCTCTGAGGGTTTGGCAGTGGGCAATATCTTCCCAACGCTTTCTTGTTGCAACGCACATCCCGGGAAAGTCCAGTGTGATAGCTGACAAGCTCAGCAGGCAATTTTGATGCCTCGCGAGTGGTCTCTGAATCAGAATGTAGCGGAAGAGATCTTCCGCAAATCGGGCCAGCCTTGCTGCGATCTTTTTGCCACCCCTATGAACATGAAATGCAGCAGCTACTTTGCCCTGGTCCCCCCTCCGGGGTACAAACCGAGAGACTCACTTGTTCACAATTGGTCCTCAGGACTTCTTTATGCTTTTCCCCCATTTCTCCTCGTATCAAACTTCATTCAGAAAGCAAAATCCTTGGGAAGCAAGATGATTCTCATTGCTCCATACTGGCCTTGTCAGATTTGGTTCCCCTTTCTTGGGCCTCATCTACTGGAGGATCCATGGATTCTGGACCCAGTTCCAGACCTGCTGACACATGTCAGGAATGTTCCATCCCTTTCTCCACACCCTCAATTTGACAGCTTGCATGCCCCACTTCCAACCTTAGTCAGGTTTCAGGATTTCACTCCAGCAGTAAAACATATCTTGATATCTTCTCATAAGCTTTCTACCAGGAAACTATTTGCCAGTAAATGGAAAAGATTTTCTCTTTGGGCGCAGACCAGAAACCTAGATCCCTTCACTGCCCCAGTTTCTTCAATTCTTGACTTCTTTCAGAACTCTTCCAACAAGGCTCAGCCGCTGCCACAATTAAAGTTCAGCTTGTCAGTTATTTCCATTTCCCACTTAGGACCGCATGCGCCTAACGTGATGGCAAATAGACTGTGTAAAGCCTTTTTGAAAGGCACTTCCCTACTGAGACCTCCATTTAAAGAACCTGTCCCTCCTTGGGATTTAAATTTTGTCCTTTCACACTTAAACTCACCGGCCTTTGAACCTTCATCCACTTGTGATTCCTCTCTTCGAAGACGATTCTTCTGGTAGCCATAACCTTAGCTAGAAGAGTTTCAGAGCTACAAGAGCTTTCAGTCAAGCCTCCTTATTTGATCTTCCATAAAGACAGGGTTTCTCATTGAACTAACCCTTCCTTTGTCCCTAAGATTTGCTCCCAATCTAATACTAACCAAACAATTGAACTTCCAGTATTTTTCCCTAACCATACCAACAAGGCAGAATACAGACTTCACCAACTTGATGTACATAGGCAACTAAAGAATTCAGGAAGTCAGACTAGTTATTCATATCCTTTTTGGAGGCAAGAAAGGGTATGCCAGTCTCTAAAATCACATTATCTAATTGGCTTTCTAATTGCATAACTTTTATATACTCTACCAATAACACGGAACTTCCCTTCATAGTGGTCACTCAACCAGATCAGTAGCAACATCCACTGCCTTTCAAGCCAGTATTTCAGTGGACACTATTTGTGCTGCTGCAACTTGGGCAAACCCACATACTTTTATTACTCATTACAAATTTGACTTGGCCTCCAGGGACAGAGCTTCCTTTAGTACCACAGTGCTCAAGAGTGTATTCCCGTGAGCCACCCGAGAAAAAGGTGCTAGGGACGCTGTCCCACATGTAAGAATGAAGGCGAGATAGGACTACATAACATCAAGAAGTTTATGTACTCACTATAATGTTCTATGTTTGTAGTCCATCTCGCCCTTCATTCTTGCAAACCCACCCACCTACCCCCATCCATACAGTCCTAGAGGAGCTGGTAGAAAATTTTGCTCCTTCCTTATGTTAGAGACCTTTCGCTATTTTCTCCTTTACCTGAGGGTGCAGTACAACTATTTTCTATTATAGTTAGCAGCAAACAAGATCTGAGGCTTGATACCACTGCATTGTGGGATGCCTACTTTGCCACGAGCCAACTTAGAGACTTCGAGCTTTATAATCGGCCGAGTTGGAGTCGAGGATTGGCTCCGAACCCAAATGTAAGTATGAAGGACGAGATGGACTACAATCATAGAACGTTATGCAGAGTACATAACTTCTCTTTTTTTTTGGTATATTGGCAGGCTTAGAAGGGCATTGTTGTCCATGCCTGAAATATTTGGATGTATGTTTGTATCCCCTCTGAGTCCACATATTGCACCACTGTCCAGACCAGGTGATGGCATTTATTTTTAAACCTTCTGCAGGGTTGACTGTTTTGGTTTGCCCAGGACTGTACTATGGGCTCAACACTAGTGGCAGATGAGCTGCCCTAGCAACAGCACCTTGGCCAACTTTTATCCTTTACTTTGCCATCATTGATCCCATTTCCACATCTGCAGCTTTCATGGTAGCGGCTTGTTGGTTTGTTGGATGGAGTATCTTGAGCCTTCCTGCGTGGGACATTATGGACACTTCCAAGTTTTCTGCATGCATGTGGGATACACTGCTTGAGAAGAGAGAGGAAGGGAGTCTTTTGCCTCTCTTCATTGTCTCTTCTGCACAGTCTGTTCTATGGACTTAGGATCATAGGACTGTACAAGGTTATCGGCCCGGAGGTCATTTCAACCCAGTGTAATACCATAGATACGCTAGTCAATACCTAGGACTGTATTTAGTATTGACTGCCCATGTCCAGGATGGTTGTGGGGGCTATCCCCTGTAAGAATTTACAGTGCCCCATCCATTCGTCCAGGTTCCTTTTGAATAGTGCTGTAGAATGGTCTGTTTCACATGAATTGGTAGCCTATTCCAGAGATGCGGCAGTCACTGGGAGACAAATCTGTCCTTCCAGCATGTCCTATTTAAGTTTTAGGCCATATTTAGATCCCTTGAACAGGTAGCTGTAGTCCCATTTGATTTACAGATGTGCAGCAACTTGATTATGTTTGGGTCTGAGATTGCTCAATAAGCCAGGTATAAGTCTCCCCTAAGAAGTCTATATGATACTGAGTATAGTGACACCGACTTCAGTCGGTCTGTGTATGGCACGTTAGAAACCTCTGAGGTATCTCCCATTGCTGCAGGTGCTTTGTACAGTACATGCCAATTGGGACATTGCACTCAGTTATGAGCCTGATTAATGACAAGTATAGAGGGGTTACGACCTCCTTTGCAGTAGAGGCGATGCCTTTACTAATCAAGTGTGCTACGTAGAAAGTGTTCCTTACTACGCTAGAGACATGGTGATCAAAATTAAGGCAATAACTTGTGATCCCAGATCCCTTACCACGTTTTAGGTACTTAGGGTATTGTTGATTTCATAGTGTGAAGGGACATTGTTTTTGCTGTAGGGAATGATGATGCATTTCTTTGCGTTCAGTTTGAGACCGTGATTAAGACACTAGTTGTTGGTCTGCATAAGACCCTCCTAAAGTATGCTGACATCATTTGGGGATTCAATAATTGCACCTAATTTGCAGTCGTCCACAAACTTGGTCAGCTGCAACCCCTTAGTTTTGTCTTGACTGTCTGAGAAGTATATACCAAACAGTAGGGGCCCAGCACTGGAACCTTGTGCCACCCCACTTGTGACAGGTCATCTGATTGATGTGGAGTCATCCACTTTGATAGTGTGTGTCCAGTTTGTGAGCTAGTTAGCAACCCATCTTACAACAGAGGATACCTTTGCACAGCCTGAATTTTTACCAGGCCTGCAAGCCGTACTTCTGGCAGCTCTGTTTTTGTTCCTCCTTTTTTGTTCAAGAGGGGTCACAGCACTTCCAGCAGTTTCCTCTCTTCTATTTCATGGTGAACACTGTTGGGATTTATGTTTCTCTTTACTGGTCTATTTGTCAACATGTTCTTGCTCATGTTCTCCCTTTGTCAGATCAAGTTCACTGGATGCTGGTCAGGTGGATGTATCAGCTTCCTCTTCCATCATACATAATCTTTCAGAGCTCTTCTTGCATTCATAATTTGGAACCAAATAAAACTTTCACTTTCCTGATGTTTACACCATCTGTCATTTTGTTGAACTGGTCATGTTTGTTTCCAGATGTTCATCATGTTACACTGCTGCAGACATCACACTTGGGTTATCCTGCCGTCAGGCGGTCCCGCAGTCTTGGTCCGGCGTCGGTTGCTGTCGCTTCTTCCCTGACGTCAGTGCGCCAGGGGTATATAAGATGCATCCAACGCCATTTTCTTCAGTCTTTCTTGCCGCACGGTGCTCGAAGCAGAAGCAGTTTGCAAGTGCCGGTCGGCCAACTCCTGAGATTTTCAAATCGAATTTCAGACCAAAGTCTTCATAAAGCTAAGTACCCCGTTGGGGAACCTTTTCTTGCCTCAGTCCGATGTCAGAAAAAGTTAACAATTGCATTTCTTGTGGGAAGAAAATACCTCATAAGGACTTTCATTCATATTGTATTCCTTGCCTAGGCCCAGACCACGACATCACAGGTTGTCTGTTTTGTGCTAGGTTTAATAAACGAACTATTTAAACGTCAGTTTGATTTCGCCCTACATTATTTTGGTAGGAAATTTAATTATACCATGCCCTCGGAGCAACCGACGACCGGAATGCATAAAAAACACAAAGATAAGGACAGGCAGCCGAAATCCAAACCGGACTCCGAGGCCTCTGCTAGGTCAGTTGCCGGTTCTCTGGTTTTCAGTGAGGCGCCTACGTAGCCTACGACTGCTGATTTAGAACCCCAGATGACATCAGATTCACAAGCGGATTTTGCTAGGCCTCCACAGCCTTTATCTTTAGGCCCTTCCGTCTCCATACCTGAAGGAGATTCCGGTGCAGTTGGAACGCCTTCAGTTGCAGAAGGTGTCTTCAGACCGACTACACTCACTATTAAATCCTATGCAAAACTGAAAACTCCTTTAAAAACAAAGAAGACTGTACAGCAGTCTCCTGTACAAGGCCCCATGCCTAAGAAACAGATGCTTAAGATGGCTGAAGACTTAATTACCCTAATCAGGGGTTCCCATCCCCCTCCTGATAAAAGGCCAAGGCAGGAGGAGAACTATGCTTTCACTGACCAGGTTTCACTTTCCTCAAATTCTTCTGAGGAACAAGAATATTCCTTTCCCCCTTATGAAGATTCTGATGCTGAAGAGTCTGTCCCTTTTGCATCTCCCCCAGAAGACTACTCTTTTGGCGAAACCTTGCATACTATGAGGGAACATTTCCACTGGGAAGGCCAGGATTACTCTGATTTTAAGAAAAGGCTCCGAGAGTTCCTTTTACTACCCCAGCACAGACCACTTGCTATTCCACCTGTGTTAGACATTGTGGATGATGTTTATTCAGAGTCTAGCCTTAACCCAGACTCACTACCTCCTGCACCAGCCAAACCAGACAGATACTACAGAGTCCCTGACTCTCACAAATTCCCGTATAAAAGCCGTGTTGCTGACCCAGAAACCATTTCCCAGGGTCCCAAAGGGGTTAAGGCCTCTATTGCTAAAAATCCTGTGCTCTCTGAAAGGGATTCTAGAGCACTAGACAGATGGGGAAAGAAAGTATATACCTCAGCTACTCTAGCTATGAGGGCCTTAAATAGTCAGTTCCACATGCTGAAATATCAACAATATCTGATGTCTCAATTAACTCATTCCCTCCAGTACAACCCTTTTGAGTGTGCACCTTTAACTCCTAGTGGGTGTGGCCTGAGCCTTTAAAAATTAAGTTATCATGTTATAATTCTAACAAATGCTCATTGACAGAGGTCACAAATCAATGCAATTGTTTGCCATCATGTCTTCTTCAAGATAAAATATTCTGATACCATGTATCTAGCATGATTTTTGGAATTATTATTGCAATATGAACAAGTAATATTTGCCTCCTAGAGGAGCAGTAGGAGGTAACTGCAAATGCACCTACAGGCATCACTCGGATGTAATAAGTTCAAACAAAAAATGCTCGCACATACAGACCAGCCAGATTACAAGGAAATGCAAGATTTGTTGCATTCAGCTGAACAAGTGGGAAAACATACTTTGCAATGTGGATTTGATTCATTGGAAGCTTCTTGTAGAGCAGCAGTGACAGGGTCTGTCATACGTAGGCATGCTTGGTTAAAGGAACAAACTCTACCTGATCATGTTAAAGCAAAGTTACTGGATGCACCTTTACAGCAGGATGTTTTATCTGGTGTAAAAGCAGAAGAAGGTTTAAAGAAAATGGAGGATAAGGCAAAATCTATGCAGGCGGTCAAGGATTTTTTACAGGTTCAACCCCCTCGTTTCAGCAGAAATTGGCCAACCAAAAACTGGTCCTTTCCAGCTTCTGCCAGACCACAGAGGGACAGATACAGACGCCCAAGAGGTAGAGGCCAGCCACAAGACTCTTACCAGCCTCGACAATGGAGTGCCACAACCCATAAAGGTGGAGAAGACAGGTCTCAAACTACCAGAAGACAAACACAATGACTTACCCCTCAGACTGCCAAGCAAAACCCTCTTGGCAGCTCCCTTGGGGGGGAAACTAGCACTTTTTGCAGACAATTGGCGCATCATCACAAAAGACAAATGGGTCCTAAATATTGTATCTCAAGGATACAGATTTCACTTTCACACTTTGCCAAGGATAATAGGAATGCCAAACCTGCCACCAAATCAATAGACAGAGGCTCAAAAGCAAATTTCAGCTCTCATGGACATGAGAGCCATTCAACAGGTTCCTACACAGGAGCAAGGACAAGGATTTTACTCAAGACTGTTTCTAGTTCCCCGAAAGGACAAAGCCTGGAGACCCATTCTGGACCTCTCAATTCTAAACACATACCTGGAATTACCCAAATTCAAGATGCTAACACTACAGCAACTTCTTCCCATGCTGGGCAAGAAGGCTTGGCTAGTAACGTTGGACCTCAAGGAGGCATACATGCATGTCCCTATCAGACAAAATTGCAGAAGATACCTCAGATTTATTGCAGGTTCAATCCATTACCAATTCTCTGCACTGCCCTTTGGCTTATCTACTGCGCCCAGGGTCTTCACAAAATGCCTGGCACCAGTAATTGCATACTGCAGACAGAGGGATTCAAATATATCCGTACCTGGGCAACTGCCTTATTCAAGCAGAAAGCAAGGACATTCTATTACAGCATCTGGCATTTGTCAAGAACCTACTAAGTTGCCTAGGGTACACAGTAAATGAAAAGAAGTCAAAACTAGTGCCCTCACAAGACATAATATTCCAAGGTGCCAGCTTAAATACAACGACCCAGATGGCTTATCTCACGCCAGACAAGCAAGGACAACTGACTCTATACTTCAAAATGATGGCAACAAAGACCCAAGTACCTGCAAGAAAAATTCTGCAGGCCGTGGGATTCATGGCATCTTGCATACTACTAATACCATTTGCAAAACTGCATATGAGGAAATTACAATGGTACCTGAAAAGCGTATGGTCTCAACATAGCCACAGCTTGGAAACAATAATTCCTCTCATTCCATGCCTTCAACAGGAGTTTCTATGGTGGGCTCAGGCATGTCACCTCAACAAGGATCAGCCTTTTACCTTACCCACAGCCAGGCAAACTATAACAACAGATGATTCGGATTATGCCTGGGGAGCACACATGGCAGGACAGTGTATTCAGGGCAAATGGCCTGCAAACCAAAGGCATCTACATATCAATCAAAAAGAGATGCTAGCTATGCAAAATGCCCTAACAGCTTTCACGGACCTCCTACATCCAGGACAACTCCTAATAAAGACAGACAACACCACAGTGATGTGGTACATAAACAAGCAAGGGGGCACACACTCCTACCCCCTATGCAGACAAGCAATGACCTTGTGGAACACAGCACTGATCTACCAAGTTCAACTACAAGCACAATTCCTGCCAGGAAAGAAAAACACACTGGCAGACGATCTAAGCAGAAACATCACAGATTCTCACGAGTGGAAACCAGATCCACAAGTATTCGCAGTGATAACTCAAAATGGGGGAGTCCAGACATAGATCTACTTGCTTCCCCCCAAAACTACCAACTACGGAAATTCTGCACAAGGACATACCACACACTAGCTTGGAAAGTGGACGCCCTCTCATTCAGTTGGAAAACATTGACCGTGTATGCCTTTCCTCCATTGCCTCTTCTGGCAAAGATACTGCTGAAAGCCAGATTAGAGAGGCCACAAATGATACTCATTGCTCCAGACTGACCATGCCAACACTGGTATCCAATACTAAGGAACATGGCTCAAGGCCCACCATGGATTTTATCTACAATTCCTCACCTGCTCACTCAGCAAAACAATCAGATTCTACACAGCCAGCTCAAGACTTTAAATCTGGCTGCATGGCAAATTGCCTAAACAACCAGTCAACACTTCTCTCTAAAGCTGTGATGGATGTCATTCTGGAGGCCAGGAGGCCCAGCACCAGGAAAGTCTATTCAGACAAATGGAAAAGATTCTGCGCATGGAACCAGGCTAAAGGCCAAAATCCCCTTGTCCCAAATATTCCTCAAATTCTTCAATATTTAACTGAGATGTTGCACAAAGGACTTACCTTCTCATCTATTAAGATCCACGCCTCAGCTATTTCAGCTCAATACAACACGGATCCTCCTATATTTTCACATCCATTACTAAGACAGTTCCTCAGAGGGGCTAAGAACATAAGACCGCCCTGGAGAGCACCAACACCAACTTGGGATCTCAACTTTGTTTTGGAGAAGCTTACACTTCCGCCCTTTGAACCAGCTTTCACAGCTGATCTACAGTTCCTATCATGGAAAACTGCCCTGCTGCTAGCAATAGCTTCAGCATGAAGAGTCTCAGAACTACAGGCCCTAATGGCAGTGGAGCCTTTCATCATTTTTCATCAAGACAGAGTTTCTTTATGAACTAACCCTTCCTTTATGCCAAAGGTGATATCCAGTGTGGCCCTAAACCAAACCATTCATTTGCCCACCTTTTATTCAAACCCCCAGAACAAAGGGGAAAGGCTCCTACACTCTTTGGACATTCACAGGCAGTTACATTTCTACTTGGATAAAACTAAGGCTTTCAGAAAATCTGACCAGCTCTTTGTATCCTATGCTGCAGGATCTCAAGGAAAAGCTATCTCAAAACAGATCATTTCAAAATGGATAGGACAGTGTATCCGTTTCTGCTACACACACCATGGGAAATCTGTACCTGGTAACATCAGGTCCCATTCCACCAAGGCTACAGCAACATCAACAGCCTTCCTCAGAGGGGTACCAACCAAGGCTGCAACTTGGAGTTCAGTGGACACCTTCACCAAGCACTATCACTTACCTCTATACTCTAAAACCAGAGCTGGCTTTGCCACTGCAGTTCTGCAGGGCCTGTCAGCCTCTCCAAACCCTGTTTAGTTCCACCACCCATCCTTAGCTTTGGGATACAACCCAAGTGTGATGACTGCAGCAGTGTAACACGATGAACATAGTACAGTTTTGTACCTACCATAAATGTAGATGTTCGAGTGTTCACACTGCTGCAGTCCAGGTTACCCTCCCTCCATCCTCTCTGAACTAGCTGGACTTACCTATACCTTTCTATCCTATACAACCTCTGTGGTGTATTTGCTTGTGACTGAAGGTAATGTTTTATTTTTATATGTATATTTTTATATAACAATATGTTTTGCCTACCTGCTGGGGTCACCTGACATCTGGGGCAAGAATAACTGAAGAAAATGGCGTCAGATGCATCTTATATACCCCTGGCGCACTGGCGTCAGGGAAGAAGCGACAGCAACTGACGCCGGACCAAGACTTTGGAACTCGGGCCAACTGCGGGACCACCTGACGGCAGGATAACCCAAGAGTGATGACTGCAGCAGTGTGAACACTCGAACATCTACATTTATGGTAGGTACAAAACTGTACTTTTCTTTTACTGGGAATCCAGTCCTTTCCAACGTTGTGGGCCTAGATTTACTGTACACTTTTATATTTTTGCCTGGTACTTTACAGTCACCATTTTTTGTATGTGTTTTGCCCCCTGCACCCTTCAGTGTAAGGACTGTCCCCCCAATTCCTCTTAACTGCCACTGTTTAATGCTGAGATCACTGTTTCTTGGAAAGTTGCAACCATTTCCACTTATATCAGCCGCAACACGATACACTGCTTTCTCTGTCTTGTTTTTCTCTGTCAGTTGGTTGAGCCTTTGTACTTTGTCATTTTCTGTAGGTTGCCTATTGAAATGTTGGCACTTGAAATCCTGAGTATTGACAAGCTGGAAATAAAAAAAGACCAAAACCCCAGAAAATAGCAAAACTTCTGATATCTCTTCTCCTTTAAACTTCTTTTTTGCTGGGGGAAGCCCCCCACCCCCCAAACTTGTATATATGCCAGATCTGAGGTAACGATACCTCAGAGAAAAGGGAATATTCCAAGAAATGGCCATCTCGGACTTAGTATATGTAAGTCCATTTTTTGGCCATTCAGTATCCTTGTTTAACAACATAGTCTAGTGGGTCCCAACATTTCAAATGGCTACATTTTCTGCACTGTCACTGACGCTAAGTTTGTATTTTGTACTTTACTATGCTGCTGTATGTGTCCATTTTCTGAAAATATTCAGCCCAGCATTCTGGCACTCATTTTGAGTAGCTTGTAATCCATTATGCTTTGAAGTCTGCTGGCAGTCAAACCCTTTGGTCAGCGGTTCAGCTGTATTTGTATTCCTCTCCAAGTTATGCTGTCCATACTCTTCTTTTTTTTCTGTACTTCCATTGTACTGTTGTATGATGCCAACAGCAAGTTTATTTCAGTTATGTCTATGCCAGATTTGAGCCTTCTAAAAGGCCTCTGAAACTATGTTTCTCTCCTTGATGGGCTGTAGTACAAGATGTTATCACACTCCTGGGAGTTTAACAGTTCACAGGCAGCCTTTTGGGAGACCAGCTTCCGCTGGTTTGCTGTTGCTGTGTCCTTTCCTATAAGATCCTGAGACACTGACATTTAGTTCCCTGATAGTCATGTTGTCAGTGATCTTTTGTACCCCCCCCCCCCCCCCATATGCTTTACCTGAAGGACCTCTCATCAACACTGGACTCTCTAAGCATGTTTTTTTTTTTTTTTTTTACAGTGCTGGACTTCATGGTTGACTTCTTCGAGAAAGCCCCCAAGGCCCTGGATGAGGAAAACACCATGCATACCACCTATCTTTGACTTAGCCAAGGCATTTGACACAATCCCCCACTCCGGTATTATAGAGAAACTCCCCCAATTGGGAATTAACCCCTGCATTACAAGATGAGTAGCCAACTGGCTTATTGACAGGACACACATTGTCAAAGTGGGTGACTTCAGCTGTAGGAAAAGACCAGTAACCAGTGGCATACCACAGGGTTCTGTGTTGGGCCACTTACTGTTCGGAGTTTATTTCTCAGAAGTCCAGGCAAACCTAAATGCATGTGGCTGGCCAAGTTCACTGACAATTGTAAGTTAGGAGCAATCATTGAGTGACCCAGTGATGTTAATATACCGAAGACAGAATTAACATAAACAAATTATTGGTGCCAAAGCCACGGATTAAAGCTAAATACAAGAAAAAAAAATTACTATTCCTGTTGGGAAAGCTGATATACCTGATAATTGCATTATAGACAACACCACCTGAATGTAGATCCAGTGGTATGTGATCTGGGTGCTCAGGTTGATAGCAATCTGACATTTTGACCACCACATATCCACAGTAATAAGGAAATCCTTCTATATAGCACATCTTATATATAAAGATGTCGTATCTAATTCTAAGGATGTTGTAATTCCATTCTACTGTGCTCTCCTCATACCAATAGTTGAGTACAATGCTCCCTTTTGCATGTAGCTCATCAGATACCTTCAGCAATTGGAGAGACCACAGAGGTTTCTCACCAAGAAATTACAGGTTACAAAAAACAAGTCTTGCTTGGAAAGACTGAAAGCCCTGTCAGTGCATTCTGTCTCCTGCAGTTTGCTAAGGGATGACCTATGCCTGACTTAGAGCAGTCTCTGACTCTGCCCTGATGGAAATGCTACACATTCATAAATCAAACTACAGGAGGGTCACTCGCCTCTGGGATCTTAACCTAGCCTCTGACATGAACAGGTCATGTTGTTGAGATAAATACATCTTCCAGAGGCTGCCTCTTCTGTAGTACATGCTTCCAGTTCATGTGAAACAGAGCCCATCCCTGATCCTCTTCATACACAACCTAGATCAATGGGTAGCTGACAGCAGGTTCATTCCTGAGGTGTTGCCCAAGACCCTTCTGGACAGAGGAAGTTTGTTGGCCAATTTGGGTCATTTCCAGTCTTATCCAGCCCCCTGCTATAAAGCACGCTTTAGCGCGATTTAGCCCGATTTAGCGCGGAGTTGCTACTGTTGCACACTAGGGCAGCGCCGGTTAAGCAGGTTTAAACTATTCGGGCTACCTAAAGTCCACTCTTCAAATTTTCCCTTAAAACTACCTTCCTCGAACTATACTACTGATCTAATCAGCGTATCCTATAATTAAAAAGATCATCTCTACTTGACTCCAAGTAGACTATTCTCTATCTGTTAAACGTAGCACTTGCTCCTACAGTACTTATTACCTTGATATGGCACTCTTGTCATAGATAGTACCCCAAAAAGGCAACCCCCCATTTCTCGGTCACCCACGTCCCCGGAATCTTTTTAAAGTTTTTTGTCTATTCCTTCTAGCATGTCGAGGGATCAGTTGCTAGTGTCCTCTCCTGCTCAGCTGGTGAACCTGGGAATATTGAGGCAATGTTACAATTGCCTCATGTACACAGACAACCCTCTCCTCCTCCCACAAAACACAAATACATGCGAGAGATGCAACTACACGGCCAAACTGGAGGCTGAGCTCTCTCAACATAGGACTGGCAAGACCAGTCAGGAGGAGAAGGTTACCACACACACTATAGACCCAGTCTCACATATTACCATTACAACCTCAAATCATACACATAAACACACAAAGACATACTCGGAGGCTCTGATCAAAAATCTACCAAAACAGCAGAGGCCACCAAAGCAGACACCCAAACAACCACCACCTCAGAACACAACACCTGCAACACATAGACCTCACAGTCAGAGTGTCAAACAGTCACAGCCCTTAAGGCCAAACACAATGCCAGACACACTAGTCATTGGTGACTCCATAGTCAGACACACTGACGTCCCGCTCACCAGACTGAGTAAGGAGAAGGTCACAGTAAGCTGCCTGTCGGGCGCTAGAATCCGCCACATAACGCAAGCACTCAGGTCTCTCAACAGCAGGTACAAATATGATTCAGTCATTGTCCACGCTGGTGTAAACGACCTGAGACGCACCTCCTTGGACTACATGAAAAGAGACATTGAGGAGCTCTCTGATTATGTAGCCCAGACAGGTATGACCCTGACCTTGAGCAGTATCCTACCTTCACCAAGAATGATGCCACAATACAGAGATAAGATGATCAGCTTTAACAATTGGCTTAAACACTGGTGTCATTCAAAGGGGATCCAGTGTCTGTCTGCCTGGGATGACATGCTGGACAAGCCACGCTGCTTCGCAAGGGACGGCTTGCACCTGTCACCCTGGGATTCGGATATTGGCAAAGGCTCTTGCCACCCCCATAGTGCCTTTTTAGGCAAGGCTCAAATTCTAAACCTACCACCCTAGAACACAAAAAGGAAAAAACTAAGGGTAATGCTGCTCAATGCCAGAAGTCTAAATCTCAAAATGCACGCACTCGAGGCCCTTCTCAGTATGGAGAACATCGATGTCTGTGCTGTGACAGAAACCTGGTTCAAGGCTCCTGAGAGCACCCCGGCGCTATCAGGTTTTACCTCATATCATGCGTTCCGCCCCAAAATCTGGACAATACCAAGAAAGGAGGGGGGGGTATCCATATTCATCAAGGACACCCACACCTCAAGACTGGTGGCAACGCACGATGCATCGGAGACCATCCAGGTGCAATTAACCATAGGCAAGACTGCTCTGCAAATTGTAGCATGTTACAGGCCACCCTCACAAACTCAGGAACCTCACATGGCCTTCCTGAAAACACTAGAGGGATAAATGTATCACCAAACACCATCATACTAGGTGACTTCAATTACCCTAATATAGACTGGGAACACTACTCAAGCCCAAACACCCTAGCCCAAAAGTTCCTGGAATTCATAAACTCAAATGCCATGGAACAACTAGTCACCATCCCCACAAGAGGAGATAACATACTTGATCTCATCATCACGAACATGGGAGCACAATGTTCAACACCGGAGGTGTACCCTCACTGGTGAGATCAGACCACAAACTAATCCAGCTGGAGGTCCTCATCCCAGCACCACCTGAAATAAAAAAGACCCCAGTAAAGAACTTCTCAAAAGCCGACTTCACACTTCTAAAGACTAGTGTGGTCCCCCTTAAGGCCCCGAGCGGAAAACAGTACTCAAGCCGCTGAATCACTTACAAATGCCTTCTACCAGCACCTGCAGGACTGCATGGATAAGGCAATCCCAAGCAAAACAAAGACTCTTTGTACCAAAGGCAAGCATCCAGTCTGGTGGACCCCAGCCATAAACAAACTCTACAACAAAAGGAGGAAGCTACTACAAGATAGAGCAAAATCCTTAAAAGGTAAGACACCCTTGATCACTATAAGTAAAAACTAAGAGCTCTCATAAAATCATCCAAAGCAAATTTCGAGAGAAAAATAGCTAAAGACTCAAAAGACAATCATAAGGCCTTCTTTAGCTATGTTAGAAACCTGGGAGGAAACTCCCAGATATGCTCAGAGCTAGTTCAAAATGATGTGAAGATTACTGATCCTACAGACATTGCCAACATACTGGCTGACAGGTTCAGTGCAAACTTCTCCCCTCCCCAAAAGGAGAGATATCTATACCAAACGATTGCAGCCCCCAAACATCTCCAGCGCGCACGTGAGAACTGCCGTGCCCAAAGCAAAAAACACAGCATCCATGGGACCTGATGGTGTCCCCGGCTGTGTGCTCCATGAACTCAATGAGGAATTAAACCCACAGCTAGGACAGCTGTTTAATCAAAGTCTTACCTCTGGATACGCACCCAGGAGTGGCGCACTGCAACTGTGGTACCACTTCACAAAGGCGGTGCCTCCACCGACCCTGGAAATTACCGCCCATTAGCTTGACAAGCCTTATCTGCAAAGCCATGGAGAGGATCATAATGGACCTCATAAATAAAGACATAGGGAATTTGCAGACTTTGGATCCAACCCAGTTTGGCTTTGTCAAAGGCAGATCATGCCTTTTAAACTTGGTTGACTTTTTGAAACAGTCACCAAAGCCATTGATGAGGGAAAGGCAGTCCATACAGCCTACCTCGATCTGGCTAAGGCCTTCGATACAATACCCCATTCGGTATCATTGAAAAACTCATCAGCTTAAATGTCAACCCATACATCACAAGATGGGTTGCAAACTGGCTGAGTGACAGAACCCACAGGGTCAGAGCTGCTGGCGCCATGTCAGACTCAAAGCCTGTCACAAGTGGTGTCCCACAGGGCTCAGTCCTGGGCCCACACTTGTTTGGCATCTACTTTTCCAAGTACAAGCAAACACAGGAGGGTTATGGCTGACAAAGTTTGCAGATGACTGCAAACTGGGCCATAGTAGAAAACACATCTGACACAGATATCCTTCAGAAGGGTCTCACAGAAACGGATAACTGGTGCCAGAGCCACGGCCTAAAGTTAAATGCCAAAAATTGCATAGTCATACCCTTCGGGAAAAACAAGGTTACCCCTAGCTACCAAATAGGTGGCAATCCACTGAGCACAGAAGAAGTTGTCAGGGACCTGGGGACCCAGGTTGATAGTAGTCTGTCATTCGACACCCATGTAGCTAAAGTAGTTAGGAAGACCTTCTACATTGCCCACCTTATCATGAAGGGATTCTCATCTAGATCAAGGGAGGTCATAGTCTCCCTTTACTCATCACTCATCAGACCAATGATTGAGTACAATGCCCCATTCGAATGTATCTGACCCGACACTTGCAGCAGCTGGAGAGGCCACAAAAGTTCCTCACCAAAAGGATAAAGGGTCTCAAAAATCTGTCCTATGCTGCCCGACTGAAAGAACTCCAGCTCTATTCAGTCGCACACGCTTGCTCAGAGGTGACCTTTGCCTAACATACAAGGCCATGTCAAACCCAGATTTGATGAATATGCTTCACCTCAAAAATCTAGATCCATCAGAGCCACAAGGGCGGGAGACTTAAACCTTGACACGGCTATTAATAGGACGTGCTGGAGGGATAGATTCATCACCCAAAGACTCCCTATGCTGTGGAACAAAATCCCGGTACATGTGAGGCAGAGCACCTCGCTGGCCTTGTTCAAGAGAAATCTTGACCAATGGATGGGAGATCGCAGATATACCCCAGGGATTACCTCAGTGTCACTGCTCGACAGAGGCACAGAAAAATAATGGGTATAGTTCCCCATACTAAAGGGGTGGCCTAAGCCACAAAACGATGGGCTAGGCTTGTAAATGCCCTCGGGCAGATAGCCTAGTATGAACCTATGAACCTATGAAGTCAATATTAACTACCATAGACCCTCACCTGTGTGAACTTCACTCACCTAACCACTGACAATTGGGGCAACTCAGGATAAATATGGCTAGGCTTGTAAGGGCTCTAGGGCTGTTAATCCTGTAACTTCCTGTGAATCTATGATTTGTCTTCTCCAGTGATCAGCCTTAACCTCCCTTTGGCTGCTGGATAATCCCCTAGAGCACTGTTCATCTGAGACCATGGTTCACTTTGGATTAATGTTTAAATAATTAAGTGGCATTGCTCAACTTGGAGTTTAAGGGGGCAGTGTCCATTGTCCTTTTGGTGAGTAACAAGTTTTGCCTCAACTATGTTTGCAAGGAGTGGCACCATCCATTCTTAGACCTGTGACATGAGCGTTCCTCCATTGTACTACCAGCAGTACTAATTTTGAATTCCCTCCTCTGCTTTTCTCATTCTGGACTTTGATATTCCTTGGTCATTGTCCATCTGTGTGGGTATGGATGCATTCTGCAGGTGCCATCTCCTCTTTTCTAGGCCTTTTCACTAACTGAGACACTTTAACTCTGAGGCTAATCAAATTACCTGTTTTCTGCTTCGTACTGCTCTGGATGTGTCAAGTCCCTCCATCCCCACCACCAGCAGTCAGGTTATGTCCTCATTTGGCTGTTTATTCTACCGCACTTCTGTCCTTAGAAACTGCCAGGAAGGCAAAATGTCACTTTGTTAGCATAGATAAAGCTCTGGGCACATCCCAAGCAACCTAGGTTTGATTAGTGACTCAGCTAATCACAGAATGGTATTTCCACCCCAGAAGAGGAGGGAAGTGATGGGTAGATCATAATAATAAAAAATTGTGGTGGATTGACTAACAGCACTATCCCCCAGGACGCCCTTAAGATCTACTTTGGCCCTGACAAAATAGCGGTGATAATCCGGAGGAGAATTGGAGTAGCTGCTAGAACTAGAAATTGACATCAGACATTGGGACGGCAGTCTGGATGAGGAAGGGGGATCAAAGAAGAAGAGGAGGTTGGAGATCATCTATTATCCGTGGAGGTTAGAAGATTTCTAATGCTCCCAACAGCCCCTTCCCAACATTGGAAAGCAGGTACACTTGCAGTGATTAACTGGAGTGCATGCTGTCTTCAGCTAGACTTATGTCCCAAAGCCTGTGTACACTTAAGTAGCGTACTGGACCAGCTGTCCTGTGGAACTACACATTTTGCTTTTATGTAGTAGGCTTAAAGTCCTTGCCCCATGATGAGCCAGACAACTTCGACTTTTCATTCCCATCATCCTCTAACCAGCAGTCCTTACAAATGGGTTGTCCTGGCCTCAGGCAGCCCTTCGGTCGGCCGGATTCCAAAGTGTGGGTCTGGCCTCGGCTGATGTCGCACTTCACCCGACGTCATAGCTGCAGTTCAGCGGGTATAAAGGCATCAGCCGACGCCATTTTCCCCAGTCTTTCTTGCCGCGTGGCGCCCGAAGCAGAAGCTGTTCGCAAGTGCCGGTCGGTCAGAACCAGAGATTGCTACTACCGAAGACTTCTAAAAAGCTAAGTACCCCGTTGGGGACTCTTTCTTGCCTCAGCCGATGTCAGAAAAAGTGAATAACTGTTTAACTTGTGGGAAACAAATACCTCATAAAGATTTCCACTCTTATTGCCTACCTTGTTTAGGCCCAGACCACGACGTAGCAGCTTGTCTAGCCTGTGCTTCCTTCAACCGATGAACACTTAGACGTCGGTCGGAGTTTGCAGAGGAGTTTTTCGGCTCCGCTTTTGCTTATTATGCCGTCGGAGACTCCGACTTCACATTTAGCTAAAAAGCGTAAAGAAAAGGACCGACACTCGCGGTCCGCGGTTTCGGCCGAAACCGCGGCTAAATAACCACGAAGTCTCGGTTTCGGCTGAAGCCGAGTCCGCGGTTCTTCCTTCGGCCGAAAGCATGCCTCCTTCTACCGAGGCCTCTTCCAGCATGGCTGAATCTGCTACTGAAAATCCACCTGCTAGGGGGGAAAGATTGCTGCATACCTTGGATGTACACAGACAATTGCGCTACTACCTGGACAGAACCAAGAACAATAGAAAAACTGACCAGCTTCTGGTAGCATATGCAACAGGAATGGAAGGAAAAGCAATTTCAAAACAAACAATCTCAAAATGGATAGGAAATTGCATTAGATTTTGTTACTCTTTTCATGGAAAGGCAACTCCAGAAAACATCAGACCTCATTCCACAAGGGCTACAGCCACTACTACAGCTGTCTTACGAGAAGTGGCTACCAAAGACATTTTAGAGGCTGCTACTTGGAGCTCCGTGCATACATTTGCCAAGCATTATGATCTGCCTTTATACTCCAGATCCCGAGCAGGTTTTGCCACTGCTGTTTTGCAAGGGATCTTAACTACACCATAAACTCTTAGTGCCTCCTCCCCCAGTTTGGCTATGGTATTCTACCCATTTGTAAGGACTGCAGATGCATCCTTGAAGGACATAGTACAGTTTTGTACCTACCATAAATGTAGATGTCCGAGAGGTATGCATCTGCAGTCAGGATTACCCACCCTCCTTCCCCTCTGTGGTACTCCTAGGGTATTTGCCCATCTTGTAGCTAGCTGGGGGAATCTATTATGGTGTATTTGTTTGTATATATGTGTTTATTTCTATTTGCTCTCTTTTGTTTGGAAACATTTGCATTTATCCAAATTTAGCCTTCCTAGAGGGCACCTGGCATCTGGGGCAAGAAACACTGAGGAAAATGGCGTCGGCTGATGCCTTTATACCCGCTGAACTGCAGCTATGACGGGTGAAGTGCGACATCAGCCGAGGCCAGACCCAGACTTTGGAATCCGGCCGACCGAAGGGCCATTTGTAAGGACTGCAGATACATACCTCTCGGACATCTACATTTATGGTAGGTACAAAACTGTACTTTCTTATTGTGCTGATCAAACAAATGTCATCTCTGCACAGTCAGAGCTACATTCTGTGTACTATGTAGGTGATCAGTTATTGTTATTTGCTCCTTGCCTTGTTTTGTGAATGTTTGCCTCCCCTTAATGCTATGAGAAGAGACTGTTGTTTCATATGCAGTCATTTGCATGTATGTCATGTGCCTTTTTACTCTATGTCCAGTCTGACATATTTACACAGTTCTTTTTCGTCTCCTATATTGCAGAAGGTTTCTCCCCTTTCTCTTGCTCTGACTGGTGCTGTGCCATCCTTTGGTCTGATTCCAGGCAGACCTTAGTAAGCAGTATCTTTCATGCCTCACTTCTAACATCTTCCACCCATGCTTATTAATTCTTGGGATGTGTGCGTAGCAGAAGGAATATGTGACTTTATTCTTGTAAGTTAATTTAGTTAGTTAAACCTTTGCATAACCTAAAATCTTACAAGGAGTGAAGTCAGATGGATATGAGCCCGCTTCCTCCTTTCGCCAAGCCAGACAAATGGGCTTACAGTGAGTTCTTATGTAATAACGTTTTAGCAATGGAAAAAAATTGTTTAATTTTACATTCTTTCTTCACAAATTTTCTGTGTTTTTAGGACTTTTTGTTAGACACTTGTCTATATATTATTTTATTATTTTTACATTTATATTGTAGAGATGTGTCGTGAATCTGATATGCAGGATAACAGAGGCAACAAAGGTCCATTCACTCCAAAATGCTGTGCATCTCCTCCAGAGAAGAGTAGTCTGGAATACCAAGACAGCTCAGGTTAGTAATTACATATCAGTAGTGTTTTACATTTGAAATTACTGATAATGATTAAAAATTCTTATTTTGGTTTAGAAAAGAAAATGCCTGCCAGAAATGAAGAAACTGACAGTACCTCCCCATGTAGTACTTACTCTGCTGACTGTGAATTTGGACCCTCTACTCGTCAAGTTCCAGAGCGGCAAATATGGGTAGACAGAAATGGACATCATGTTCTTGGCTTAGCTGAAGATTACAGTGCACTGTGCAAGTGTATTTCAGAGGGCTCTGGTCTTATTCATGACATGGAATCTCATTTCAGGCAATATTTGAAAACCATCAGCAGTGAAGGCTCTGGGTTAAAGGTAAGAATAAGTTGAAGACTGTGTGTTTTAGCTCTCCAGGACAGAAATCTTACTGTGTGCATTTTCTGTTACTGTCTGCCACATTTGTCATGTTACAGTGTCTCCTTTAAGAACGTCATTCTGTATTATAAGGTAGTTAATAGACCCAGACCATTTATTCTCGTAAGTATTTGTCCCAGCTGTGTAATATCCTTTTGTAACTCATGATGATCTTCTATTCACTTGCTGCAGTATTTCTTCCATCTGAGATTCCCTGACTAGGGCAGCCCAGTGTCCAGTCAATATACAAAAGCCTTAGGTTGGTTTAAGTTGCACCATATGTCACACACCGAATCTAGTTTTGCTAGGATGCCAGCTGAGCACGTCTTGCATGATGACATTCCTGCCCTTGGAGAAAATAGAGATTCTAAACCTGTATGTCCAGTCACTTCCATCTTTAGAAATTACCTCAGCCCGATAGATTTATGAGAGCCATGGGGTTCACAGCTTCAATAATACAGATGAATACATTTGCAAGACTCCACATGAGGAAAATTCAGTGGTACCTCAAGGCAGTATGAGCCAGTATTGCCCCCCTCTGAACTTCCCATTTCCTCCCCTGCCCTTTGTGAAGAAGAAATTTCATTGATGGATCAACCAGATTATCACTCAGTCTGGGAGTGCCCTTTCTGGTTCCTGCTACCCATTAGAAAGCCTCTATAGATGCCTCAGACTTGGCGTGTGGAGCTTGTTGTATGGGCAAAAAGCTGAAGATACATGGTCAACAGAGGACAGGTGCAGTCCTATAAATATTAAAGAAATGGAACCCCCTTATCCTTGCCTTTCAGACTCACTCTCTCTCCTCTGATTTCTGTGACTACCTTCAGATTTTGATGGACAATGCTATAGTCATGTAGATCAACAAACAAGGGGTTACAAATCCTTTCATAGGTTCATACTAGGCTATCTGCCCTAGGGCATTTATAAGCCTAGCCAGAGTGTGTTTGGCTTTCGCCACCCATTTTAAATTAATTTTGCTATGCTCTTTTTCGAGGTTAGTATACTGTGCCTCTGTCTAACAGTGACACAGAAGTGATACCCGGGGTAAACCTACGATCTCCCATCCACTCATCAAGATTCCTCTTGAAGAGACTCAATGAGGGACTATGCCTAACCTGGACTGGGATTTTATTCCAGAGTGAAGGGAGCCTCTGGGTTATGAATCTGTCCCTCCAGCATGTCCTATTTATTTCAGTGCTGAGGTTCAAGTCTCTCGAGCGCGTAGCTCAATGGAATTTGGATTTTCTGAGGTGCAGCATGTCCATTAATTCCGGGTTGGACATGGCTTTATACGTCAGGCACAGATCACCTCTGAGCAGAGCTGGAGTTTCTTTAACCGGGCAGCATATAGCATCTGTTTGAGTCCTTTGATCCTCTTGGTGAGATACTTTTGAGGTCTTTCCATTTGCTGCAGGTGTCTGGTAAGGTACATCCCAAAAGGGGCATTGTACTCAATTATGGGCCTGATGAGGGATGAGTAAAGTGGCACGATTACCTCCCCTGATCTAGATGTGAATCCCTTCATGATTAGGTGGGTTATATAAAATGTTTTTCTAACCACTTTGGTCACGTGGTTGTCAAATGAGAGATTGCTATCAACTTGGGTTCCCAGGTCCCTAATTTCTTCTTCTGTACTTAATGGATTACCACCTATGTGGTAATTTGTGGGCACTTTGTTTTTGCCAAAGGGGATGACTATACACTTTTTGGCGTTTAGCTTGAAGCCATGGCTCTGGCACCAGTTGTCTGTTTCTATGAGGCCCTTTTGGAGGATGCTTGTGTCAGCTGGAGAGTCGATTATGGCGCCCAGTTTGCAGTCGTCTGCAAACTTGGTCAGCCACAGTCCTTCTGTGTTGGCCTGTACCTCCGAGAAATATATACCGAACAAGAGATGTCCCAGGACTGAGCCTTGTGGGGCGCCACTTGTAACTGGTTTGGAGTCTGACATGGCTCCAGCAATTCTAACCATGTGAGTTCTGTCCTTGAGCCAGTTTGCAACCCATCTAGTGACATAGGGGTTTATATTTAAGCTGGTGAGCTTATCTATAATGCCCGAGTGGGGTATTGTATCGAAGGCTTTTGCGAGGTCCAGGTAGGCTGTGTGGACCACCTTCCCCTCGTCAATGGCCTTGGTGACTGTTTCAAAGAAATCAACCAGGTTTAAGAGGCAGGATCTGCCCTTAACAAAGTCGAACTGGGTAGGATCCAGTGTCTGTAGGTCCCCAATATCTTTATTTATGAGGTCCATGATGATCCTTTCCATAGCTTTGCAGACCAAGCTAGGCAGGCTTATGGGGCGATAGTGTCCAGGATCCGCTTGAGGCACCACCTTTGTGGAGAGGGACCACTGTTGCTGTACGCCACTCTTTGGGTACATATCCTGTAGTAAGGCTGAGACCGAACAGTAGTTTTATGTTTGGGTTTAGCTCTTCTTGGAGTTCATGTAGGACGCAGTCCGGGACACCATCTGGTCCCATTGATACTGTGTTTTTTGCTTTGGAGAGGGCAGCTCTTACCTGAGCATCTGAGATGTCGGGGGCAGCAATCTGCTGGGATAGATATTTGCCCTTTTGGTGGGGAGGGGGGGAGAAGTTTGCGCTGAACCTGTCCGCTAGGATGTTGGCAATGTATGTGGGTTTGGTGTATTTTTTGTCATTTTGGACTAATTCTGAGCATATCTGGGAATTCCCACCCAGGTGCCTAACATAACTAAAGAAAGCCTTGTGATTATCCTTAGTGTCTTGTGCAATTTTTCTCTCGAAGCTGGCCTTAGACGATTTTATGAGTGCCCGTAGTTTTTTTGCTAATACTGATCAGAGATGCCTTCCCTTTTTGAGATTTTGCTCTATCATGTAGTAGCTTCCTCCTCCTATTGTATAGTTTGTTTATGGCTGGGGTCCACCAGACAGGGCGTCTGCCTTTGGAGGATTGGTTCTTGGTATTATTTGGGATTGCATGATCCATGCATTCCTGAAGGTGTTCATAGAATGCGTTTATAAAGGATTCTGCGATCTGGGCCATATTTTCCACAGGCCCGTGGGCTTTGAAGAATTCCACCTCGATTTTGAGGAGTGTGAAATTTGCTTTAGAGAAGGTTTTCACTGTGGTTTTCAGGGCAGGGGGTGGAGTAGGGATGTGAATATCCAGTGAGATTAGTTTATGGTCTGATCTTACCAGTGAGGGATACACTTCTGGTCTTGAGCATAGAGTCCCCATGTTGGTGGTGATCAGGTCCATTATGTTTTCCCCTCTTGTGGGAGTGGTAACAAGTTGTTCCATAGCATTTGAGTTTATAAATTCTAGGAACTTTTGGGCTAGGGTGTTGGAGCTAGAGTAATGCTCCCAGTCTATGTTTGGGTAGTTGAAGTCGCCCAATATAATGGTGTTTGGAGAGACCTTCATATTTTCCAGTGTTCTCAGGAAGGCCGAGTGGGGTTCCTGGGTTTGGGAGGGTGGTCTGTAGCAGGCTATAAACTGGAAAGCAGTTTTACCCACTGTTAGTTGCACATGGATAGTCTCTTATGCTTCGTGCTGTGCCACCAACCTGGAGGTGTGGATATCTTTGACGAATATTGATACTCCCCCTCCTTTTGTGGTTCGGTCCAGGTTTTGGGGCCGAAAAGCATGGTATGAGGTATAACCTGGTAGTGCTGGGGTGCTCTTGGGAACCTTGAACCAGGTTTCTGTTACTGCACAGATATCGATGTTCTCCATGCTAAGGAGAGTTTCGAGTGCGTGCATCTTGAGGTTTAGACTTCTGGCGTTGAGTAGCATTACTCTTAGTTTCTTATCCCTTGTGAATACCTATGGAGGTGGGTTTGTCTTTTGAGCCTTGCCTAAAAAGGCACTATGGGGGTAGCAAGAGCCTTTGCCAATATCCGAAAGCCCAGGGGTGACAGGTGCAAGCTGTCCCTAGCGAAGCATCGTGGCTTGTCGAGCATGTCATCCCAGGCTGACAGGCATTGGATCCCCTTTGAATGACACCAATACTTAAGCCAATTGTTGAAATTGATCATCTTGTCTTCATATTGTGGCATCATTCTTGGTGAGGGTAAGATGCTACTCAAGGTCAGGGTCATACCGGCCTGGGCTACATGCTCAGGGAGCTCCTCTATGTCTCTTTTCATGTAGTCCAGGGAGGTATGTCTCAGGTCATTCACACCAGCTTGGACAATGACTGAGTCATATTTGTACTTGCCTTGGAGTGACCTGAGTGCTTGTGTTATGTGGCGGATCCTAGCGCCCGACAGGCAGCTCACAGTGACCTTCTCCTTGTTCAGCCTGGTGAGCGGGATGTCAGTGTGCCTGACGATAGAGTCACCTATTATAAGTGTATCAGGTGTGTTGTTTAGCCTTAAGGGCTGTGACTGTTCGGCACACTGGCTTTGTGAGCTATGTGTTGAATGTGTTTTGGGGTAAAGGTTGCTTGGGTGTCTGCTTTGGAGGTCTCTGCTGCTTAGGCAGATTTTTATTTAGAGCCTCCGAGTATGTTTTTGTGTGTTTATCTTTTTGGTTTGCTGTCATGGTAGGTCTATGTGAGACTGGAATTGTAGTGAGTGTGGTTTCCTTCTCCTCCTGACTGGTTTCGCCAGTACTGAGTTGAGAGAGCTTAGCCTCCAGTATGGGTATATGGTTGCATCTCTCACATGTGTTGGAATTTGTTGGGAGGAGGAGAGGGTTGTCCGTGTACGAGGCAGTTGTAACATTGCCTCAAGATTTCCAGATTCACCAGCTGGACCGGAGAGGAGATTGATAATTGACCTTTGGACATGCTAGAATAGTATTGGGAATTCCTTTATAATTGAAAAAAAAGGGCCAATGGGGAACGAGGTACTCAAGAGGAGTTTGTGAGGGTGTAGCGCTTTTAATATTTTAGTGCTGACTTATATAATTGCTTTAGTGAGCAAGTGCCAGGTAACTTAAATGCAATGTGTTACAGGTAACTTAAATGCAAAAACGACAAACAGTAACTTTCTTTCAAGTGAAACAAGGAAATAAGTACAGTAAGCAATGCAGATATCATTAGGGATCCACAGAAGCGCTGAAATGCTGTGTTCTAGGTGGAATTAGCATTTCAGGGAAATAACAAGCAAACAAACAACAAGCATACAAATAAAGGTAGATTCAGCAGGCCTGGATCTAGTCTGTGCTACAGCAAACAAGGTGTACAAATTTCAGTAAGAAACAGTTCAAATATGCAGGCACTAAAAGCCTTTAACCAGAAATTCCCAGTTCAGAAGGGCAGAGTCCAGCCTCTCCTCCCACAAGAGTGCAGACCACGAACCTTCTTAATGTAAAATAACTGGCCTGAAGCCCAAGTGCTTAAACCAGAACTAATACACTTTTAGAATAACAAACACTGAGCCCTCAATCAGCAGTTCCCAACTTAGAAAGATGTAAGCTACCTGTTCTGCCACTACAGTGCAGACCACAAACCTTCTTAATGTAAAACAACTGGCCTGAAGCCCAAGTGCTTAAATCAAAAGACTTAGAATGATAGCTACACTTTAATCAAGTTACTACCAAGCAGTAATAAATACAATTGAATACTTTAAAGAATGCCTGGATTAGTGCTCAAGTTGTACAAACAAAGCTAGATTCAGCAGGCCTGGATCTAGTCTATACTACAGCAAACAAGGTGTACCAATTTCAGTAAGAAGCAGTTTAAATATGCAGGCACTATAAGCCTTTAACCAGAAATTCCCAGCTAGAAGGGCAGAGTCCAGCCTCTCCTCCCACAAGATTGCAGACCACGAACCCTTTTAATGTAAAATAACTGGCCTGAAGCCCAAGTGCTTAAAACAGAATTAATACACTTTTAGAATAACAGACACTGAGCCCTCAATCAGCATTTCCCAACTTTGAAGGATGTAAGCTACCTGTCCTGCCACTACAGTGCAGACCACAAACCTCCCTAATGTAAAACAACTGGTCTGAAGCCCAAGTGCTTAAACTAAAAGGCTTAGAATGAGTTACACCAAGCAGTAGTAAATACAATTGAGTACTTTTAAAATAACGCAAAAGCAAAATAAAGTAGGAAGAAACACAAATACAGTAAAAGCAGATAATTTTTTTTTTTTTTTTTTTTTGGTGAGTGAGCAAATCAGATGGGCCCAGGGGTTACTGCAGGCCTTCATATCAGAAAGTTGAGAGAGATGGAAGACCGCCCAAATGGCCAATAACTACAAATTCTGGGCCAGAACCACTCCTTATGTGGTAGACAGGTTACCTAGTGCTTACCACTCATCTCTGCCAGATAGCCATGAGGGCATGGGAAGTAGCTGTTCATCACAGTCTTTCTGTAGTTAACTTGCATCCCTTTAGAGATGAACTCTGTGCAAGATTACTTGAGGAGATCCAAGGCAGATCTCTTGAATGAATATTAAACAGAAAAGTCTTTCTGCAGCTTATCCCTCAGTGGAAAACTTCCCAAGTAGATCTTTATGCTGACACTGAATGCTCTGCTCTAAAGTTTTATGCACAAAAGCATGGAAAACTGGCACCTTATTCATTTCTTGGAAAGGGAAATTCCTTTATGCCTTACCCTTCTCCTAATCCCAAAAGTTCTTCTGAAAATCAAGGAGGGCAGCCCAGTAATGCTGCTGTTTACTTAATTTTGACCAAGACAAGATTGGTTCTTCCTTCTTTTTCATCTAGCCTAGGGCAGTCACCACAAGTTACCCCACAGGATGAACTTGCACAACAAAAGGGCTGTTTCATACATTCAGACTTGCAAACTCTCAGTTTGCAGCTTGGATGATAGGCTTATGATATAGTTCATCATTTCAGGCACCCTTTTTCCTTTTTTTTCCTCTGAGTAAGTGCTATAGGTAATGCAAGAAGCCAGACAAACTGCTGCAAGAAAGTCCTAACAGATATCCTGACTAAAGTTACTGTTGCAGTATTCCTGACATATGGGTTGTCACGACTGATATATTTCCGAAGTACCAAAGCTTTACATTCCTTAGGCCATATGTCCGACGTTTGACCTCATATGTGTTGGGGTATATAGACAGAAGTACGAGCATGGACCCTCAGACTGTCTCGTTGCCAGTCCAAATGCAGGTCTTGCTTCAGTCAGACTCTTTGCTGTTTGGCCATTAGTACCTTTGCTTCCAGATAAGTGCCCCACTGGAGAGTCAGCCCTTTTATGTTAAGATATTTGTTGAAAGTTGTAGATGTCAGCTAGGAGAGAAGAGTATGAGTGCGGTAGGCAGATTCCATACCAAGACTTGCTTACCAAGTATCTTTTTTACCTAGGCCTGGAACACTATCAGAAATCTTGCTCCTTCTGTCAGTTCATTGCAAAAACCCTTAGGTCTAGGCATTCTACTCTCAGTACCTTTCTCGAGACCCAGTGTCTTAAATTCTTGGCCCAGTCCAAGATGGCCAGCTCTACATCCTTGGACATTGTTGTGCTGACAAAGAAAAAAACTTGAGGCCTCGAACAGATCTCAGTCCAACGTTTCTGACTCTGGGGTACCCATTCATTGAGGTTGCTGAACACATGGTATGTAAGGCTGCTTCTTAGTTGCACCCTACCAGTGACTGATATGGCTCCTGAGGCCTTGCAGAATTCCAATGTCTGAGGAACCGATTCTCATCATTTCTGAAGGATCGCACAGTGTCTGTTAAATTATACTTCGGGGAGAGACCCCATACTCTCTAATAGAAGTCAGACGTGGTTCCAAACCTCCACGTTTGATTCAGACAGACATCATGCCTAAAAAGAAAAAAAAAACAGAAGACTAAACAGGTTGTCTCTTCCTCAGAAGCTAGAGAGAATGTGTGGATAAACTTCTCACAAGGGTTGTTCAAAGCTGTTATTTCTTTGAAGTCTCCCTCCTTTGGATCTCCGCAACCACAGGCTACTCCTCAGAAATGACCCTGGTTTCCTGCCCTTCTGATGAGGAATAGGAATATGACTTTAGCCATTCTGTGGACTGTTCCTCTCAGTTGCATTCTCCAGGGCAAGTCACCTCTCAGCTGCATTCTCCAGAGCAAATTTGTTCTGATGAAGGGGACTAATTTTCAACTTATTCCCCTTTTGACGAAGCTTCCTTTGGTGAGACTGTACGGAACATGATGCTGTCCACGCAGGTCTCTGATGCTCAGAAGTGGTATTACATCCTCTTGAAGATGGACACCCCTGCCCCTTCTCCAGTCCCTCCTGTCCTTGATGCTTTCAGGGATGCATTTCAGTCCATGTCTTCTACACCTGATTCTCAGCTACCAACTTCCTGAGAGACCAGACAGGTTCTTCAAGGCCCCTGATGACCTTGGTTCTCTATATAACAACCCAGTGACAGACCCTTCTGCACTATCGCTCTTTAGCTAAGCTCTCCAAGATTCTGCCCAGTGCTAATGCCCTATTGACTGATATAGATTGTAGGGCTATGGATAAGTGGAGAAACAAGGTTTACATGTCTGCTACCCTTGTCTTTAAGGCAATTAATTACAGGACTCAAATGCAAAGTATTCGATTTCTGTCTTAAATTCCTTAAAGTTATATTGGATCCTCCTACAGTAGGGTTAGCACTGAATGCAGAGCTTACTTTCACAGGCCACTCAGATTGCCAGACACAGCATTGTGTATGCTGTGGATGTTTCTTTTCAGGCAGCTTCCACTGGATCTGTTATTCACAGATATGTATGGCTTCACATTAAGCCTATACCTCAGGATTTCAAATATAACATTTTAGACCCACACTTGGGCAAAGACTTATTTTTGGCCCACAGGCAGACAGTTTGTTCAAAGCTCTCCAACACCAAGCGAAGACAATGAAAGACTACAGATCCTACTCTTCTTGGTTCTAAGGTACCATAGGAACTACCCATCTAAATATACCTCTTTTATTAGAAGGGATCCTTGGACATTTCAGAAACAAAGGAAAAGATACTCTGAAAAAACCCATGTGGAACCTCTAGCTGGGAGGCCTCCTTTCAGAAGCAAAAACCTGTGACTACCTCAGTAGCATCCCTCCCCTTGTGGTCGACCCCATTACCCTTCTTTCCCAAAGACTGTTATTCTCCTTGGCCAGGAGGGAAGCAATTACCCCAGACAAGTGGGTCCTCAACGTCAGGGTTGGCTATACCATGTCTTGGGAAAACGTTCCCCCACTGAAAGGCAGGCCACAAACAAAACCAAATATCCCTTCTAGCCCCCATTATTGAAGACCTCTTGAAGCAGAGTACCACTGAGCAAGTCCTAAAGGACTTCATAGGAAAGGGTTTTACTCCAGGATTTTACTAGTTTCAAGAAAAGGACAGTGGAGGCCCATCCTAGACCTGCCCATCCTGAGCACTTATCTGAAGGCACCATCTTTCAAAATGTTTTCTGTTCGTACCCTCCTACCTTTCATGCTCCCACAGGCTATCTTAATTTCTGAATGGCACCTGCTTATATGTTTCCATTCGTCATTCTTGCAGGAGATCCCTCAGGTTTTCTCTGGCTCCTAATATTTTCAAGCCTTAATTACTTTAGTAATGATTTTAACAAAAAAAGGAATTACAAGCAAGTGGAAAAGTAATCATTAGCCCACTATAAGGGACTTAAAACAGCTGTTGGAGAAAGTGAAAGGGTTTGAAGGAAAATTGAGGTTCTGATCATTGAATAGCCTACATAAGAAAATTGGATTTGTGGAAAATGGTGGAACAGAAATTGAGTAGCCAAGTCCTGAAATGTTGAAATAGTCGAATGTAGGGGGAGATGAGTAGAGGTGGGCATGATAGCCTTCTTGGGATGGATTAAATGAAAATCCACACAATAAGTTCTTTATATTTAAGACGGTCTTTAATGCTTGGAATGTTATGTGACTCATAGGTTGGTACTAGGCTATCGGCCCTAGGGCCTATACAAGCCTAGCCATAACAATTCCTTGGCTATTTCTTCCCACACTATTTACTTCCCTGGACCCCTGTTTAGCAAGGCGACTGATGTGATCCCCGGGGTGAATTTCCTTTCTCCCATCCAGTCATCAAGGTTCCTTTTGAAGAGGGCCAAAGAGACGCTCTGCTTGACATGTATGGGCAGTCTATTCCAGAGTCTGGGGAGTCTCTGGGAAAGGAACCTATCCCTCCAGCATGTTTTGTTTATTGTAATGACAAGATTTAGATCCCTGGAGCGTGTGGCTCTGAGGGATTGGGATTTCTTTGTGTTGCATGTCCAACAGCTCTGGGTTTGTCATGGCCTTGTATGTTAAGCAGAGATCGCCTCAGAGTAGATGATATGCAACAGAGTATAGCTGGAGTTTTTTAAGGCGGTCATCATAGGGCATCTGCTTTAGGCCTGTGATTCTTTTAGTGAGGTATTTCTGTGGCCTTTCCAGTTGTTGCAGATGTCTTGAGAGGTACATACCAAATGGGACATTGTATTCTATAATGGGTCTAATGAGGGATGAGTACAGTGGGACAATGACCTCCTTTTTTCTGGATGAAAAGCCCTTAGTGATTAGGTGTGCCACATAGAAGGATTTCCTGACTGTTGTGGTGATGTGGTTATTGAAGGTGAGACCACTGTCCACCTGTGTCCCTAAGTCTCTTATCACACTTTCGGTGTTTAGTGTACTGCCACCTATGTGATAATTCATGGGTACATGTTTTTTCCCAAATGGGATAACTATACATTTCTTGGCATTGAGCTTGAGCCCATGGTTCTGGCACCAAGCATCCGTTTCTGTAAGGCCCTTTTGTAGAGTATCCACATAATTTGGGGAGTCAATAATGGCTCCCAGTTTGCAGTCATCTGCGAACTTTGTTGGCCAGAGTCCCTTAGTGTTGGCCTGTACTTCAGAGAAGTAGATGCCAAACAAGAGAGGTCCCAGGACTGAACCCTGAAGTACTCCACATGGTGTTAGATTGGGCCTGTTGTATATAAGGTGATATATTGTCATCCTTTTCTCCTTTTCATTGGTGTAAGAAGTAGATAATTTGTCAAATGGGCCATTTGCCAGGAGAAATACATTACACCATGCTTGAGGGTTCACAGTTTATGTTGGAAGTGGTTTTCAATAAAGAAGCTTGCATTACAAAAAAAAAAAAAAAAAAGATGCCCTCTCTAGGCCTAAGGCCAGAACTGGTTTGGTCAGATCCATTATTCAGGGTATTCCATACTGCAGTTCTGTACCTCAGTCCTCCTCCCAGTCAGTATAAAACTTTGGGAATATTTCCACTGGTGAGAAATACTGCAACAGTGATTAAATGAAAGACGTAATATACTTGTGTAAGAACTTAACATAACAGCAGATGTCCAGCTAGATCACTATTGAAGGAGATGCAGTCTCTCCTACTTTTTTCTTTTGCCTGTGTCTTAACTAGGGTGGACCTAACCATTATTCTCTCAAACCAGATAAGTTGAGATCTGTTCCTACTTTTTTGTAGCCTCAGTCTTCTCTTTCTAGGACAAGAAAGCTGAATAGAACTGTGCTGTTGTGTGTCCTGGCTGGATGTACAGCACAAGAGGAAAGGTGCCCAGCTTTGGTGTACTGGCCAGACATATGGTATCCTTGGCAGGTACTTCCTTCTAGTGAGCAATACTGAAACAGTGATCTCTTAGACATCTACTGTTAAAATAAGCTCTTAAACAACTGTAGTTTTCTTCCCTAGGGTACAGGATTTTGTCTTCCCCTTCCCTGCTTGACCACTTTTTTTTTTTTTGCTCATTGTGATTTTTGCTTTAGACCTTTGCTATTCTAGGTGTTTGGTATATTCTAGGTGTTTGGTGTTGAAAACTTGGATTGTTAGCTGTCAGTTCAGTCATGGACAAGGCTTCTGGTTTTAAAAAATGTGAGTCTTGTGGATTTAAGCTTCATGTGCAGGAGTCTCAACAGTCCAGAATGTTCATAGGTGAGTTGTAGGCTAATGGCCCTGGAGCCTTTACAAGCCTAGCCCATAGGATTATGCTGGCATCATGCCACTCGACCTTAGTTCCCAGTGCATCTGTTGAGTAGAGCCACTGGAGTGATCCCCGGGATGAATTTTCTATTTCCCATCCACTCATCAAGATTGCTCTTGAAGAGGGCCAGTGAGGTGCTCTGTTGTTTCATGTATGGGAAGTCTATTCCATAGCATGGGCAGTCTCTGTGTTATGAACCTGTCCCTCCAGCATGTTCTGTTGATTGTGGTAGAGGTTGAGGTCTCTGGAGCGTGTAATGTGGAGGGATTGGGATTTCTTTAGATGTAGCATTTCTAACAGAGCTGGGTCAGACATGGCTTTGTAAGTCAAGCAGTGATCGCCTCTAAGTAGGCAATATGAGACAGAGAATAGTTGGAGTTTTTTGAGTCTGTCCATATAGGACAAGTGTGTAAGGCCTAGGAGCCTCTTTGAGGTACTTTTGCGGCCTCTCAAGTTGCAGGTGTCTAGTGAGGTACATGCCAAATGGGGCATTGCACTCTATGATTGGTCTAATGAGGGAAGAGTAGAGGGAGACAACGACCTCTTTCTTCCTGGATGCAAAACCTTTAGTAATGAGATGTGCCACATAGAAGGACTTTCTGACCACAGTGGCAATGTGGTGGTCAAAAGAGAGGTTGCTGTCAACCTGTGTTGCCAGATCTCTCATAATGCCTTCTGTGTTCAGTGGACTACCATCGATGTGGTAATTCATGGGAATCGGGTTTTTCCCAAAGGAGACGACAACACATTTTTTGGCATTGAGCTCAAGGCCATGGTTCTGACACCAGTCAATGGTCTCAGTGAGACCTTTCTGTAGGATGTCAGCATCACTTCGGAAGTTAATAATAGCTCCCAACTTGCAATCCTCTGCGATCTTTGTCAGTCCCTTTGTGTTGGCCTGGACTTCAGAGAAGTAGATACCAAACAGAAGAGAACCCAGGACCGAACCCTGTGGGACTCTGTTCATAACTGGTCAATAGTCTGACTTGGAGTCAGCTACTTTCACACTGTGGGTTCTATCAGTGAGCCAGTTTGCAACCCACCTGGTGATATAGGGGTTGAAGCATAGCTTAGTGAGTTTTTCTATGATTCCTGAGTGGGGAATGGTGTCAAAGGCCTTGGTCAGATCAAGGTAGGCTGTATGAACCACCTTGCCTTCATCCACAGCTCCGGTGACTGACTCAAAGATGTCAACCAAGTTGAGCAGGCATGATCTACCCTTCACAAAACCAAACTGTGTGGGATACAGAGTTTGGAGAGTCTGTATATCCTTGTTTATTAGGTCTATGATGATGTGTTGGATTGCTTTGCATATCAGACTTGTCAGGCTAATGGGGCGATAGTTCCCAGGGTCTGTAATCGCTCCTCCCTTGTGGAAAAGGATGACTGTAGCAGTGCACCATTTGGTAGGGACAAAGCGTGAGGTGAGGCTGTTAATGAACAGGGCACACAGGTGAGGTGCCAGTTCACTCTGTAGTTCATGTAGAACACAGCCAGGGATATTGTCAGGTCCCATAGAAGCTGTATTATTGGCCTTGGACAGTGCTGTTTTAACCTGTGCAGCAGTAATACTGGGTGCCTGGCAATCTACTGGTATTGTGATTGGCCCTTTGGAGGGGTAGGGGTTAAGTTTGCACTGAATCTGTCATCCAGTATATTGGCAATATCTGTTGCCTCGGTATAGGAAGTACCATTGTGCCGTAGCTCAGAGCAAATCTAGGTATTGCCGTGGGGATTCTTTACATAAATATAGAAGGCCTTGTGGTTGTATTTACTATATCTGCTGCAATGCTGTTTTCATAGCTAGCTTTAGAGGATTTGATGAGGGATCTCAACTTTTTGTTAAGGCTGATAAGGGAGTTTTTCCAGTCTTGGGACTTTACCTTATTCCGCATCAGTTTCCTTCTTCTGTTGTAGAGTTTGTTTATGGCAGGGGACCACCAGATTGGCTTCCTTTTTTTGGAGGAGAGCGTCTTGGTTCTTTTGGGCATGGCGAGATCCATGCATTTCTGTACATGTTCGTACAGTGCATTGGTGTATGAGTCAGTGGTCATGCAACTATTCTCCATTTGCATGGGTACCATGAATTGAGCCACCTCTGTATTTAGGAGCCCAAAGTTAGCTTTGGAGATGTTTTTCATGGTGATTACCTTTGCAAATAGGGGAGGATGTGGATTTCCAAGGTGTTTATTTTGTGGCCGGATATAACCAAGGAGGAGTTGACTCATGGTGTAGAGCAACGGTTGCTCATATTAGTAAGGAACAGGTCAAAGATGTTGCTACCTCTAGTCGGGGTAAGAACGAGTTGGTCCAGGGCATTGGAATTGATGAATTCCAGGAAACGTTGAGCAAGTGTATTGGTACATGAATAGTTTTCCCAGTTAATGGAGGGGTAGTTGAAGTCACCCAGTATGAGAGTGTTAGGTTGAACTCTAATATTCTCCAGGGTGCTTAGGAACGTGGCATGTGAGTCTTGGGACATGGTTGGGGACATATAGCAGGCAACCTATACCAGGCTACAACCTGAATCGCTGTCTTACCCAATGTTAGCTGCACCTGAAGTATCTCTGATGCATTATGTTGGGCCACCAGTCTGGAGGTGTGCGCATCCTTTGAGTATGGAAACACCACCGCCTTTGGAGCTTCAGCCAAGTTCTGGAGCCTAAGGTGTGGAATGAGTTATAGCCTGGTAGTCCAGGGGTGCTTTCTGCTGCCTTGAACCAGGTCTCTGTTACAGCACAAATGTCGATGTTCTCTATTTTAAGGAGTGCTTTGAGCGAGTGCATTTTGAGATTTAGATTTCTAGCGTTGAGCAGTATGACTGTCAGATTGCATTTATCTGTGGCTGTTACGGTGGTAATTTGGTCTTTGGAACACCGCCTAAAAAAAGGCACTATAGGGGAGGAAAGAGTCTTGGCTAGTACCCCGAAGCCCAGAGGTGACAGATGCAGGCAGTCTCTGGCAAAGCATCAAGGTCTATCAGTCATGTCATCCCAAGCAGACAGATACAGGATCCCCTTAGAATGACACCAGAAACTTAGCCAATTGTTGAAATCAATCATTTTCTGCTTGTACTTTATCATTCTGGGTGATGGTAGGATGCTGCTCAAGGCTAGGGTCATACCCACCTGGGCTACATAATCCGAGAGCTCCTCCATGTCTCTCTTCATGTAGTCCAGGGAGTTATGTCTCAGGTCATTCACACCCACATGTGCAAATGACAGAGTCATATTTGTACCTGTTGTTGAGGGACCTGAGTGCGTGTGTTATGTGGTGGCTCTGACAGGCAGCTGACTCTTACTTTCTGCTTATTCAACCTAGTGAGTGGGACATCAGTGTGCCTCACTATCGAGTCACCTATAACTAGTGTGTTAGGCATGCTGTTTTGCCTTGGGGGCTTTGGTTGAGTGGCACACTGTTTAGGAGAGTTATGTGTCTCGTGATTAGTGTTGTGTTGTGGTGGTCGAGTGCGGTTCTGCCTTGGAGGCCTCTGCTGTTTGGGTAGATTTTTATTGAGAGCCTCTGCGAAAGTGGGTGTGTGGTTTGTGTTTTTATGTGAAGGCAGTACTGATGTGTGTTCTGGAGGGCTGTGTGTTCCATGTGGTGTGGTGCAAGTGTTGACCTTCTCCTCTTGACCAGCTATTCCGGTCTTGGCTGGAGAGTGTGTGGCTTCCAGTTTGGATATATAAGTGCATCTCTCCAAGTTTGAGTGTTGGAAGGTAAGAGAAGTGGGTTGTCAGTGTACATGAGGCAGTTGCTACATTGCCTCAGGATACCCAAGTTCACCAGGTTATTAGGAGAAAGCACAGGGAACTGACCTTTAGACATGCCTGGAGGGGGTGGGCATTAATAAATACTGGAGCTGTTTACTTGTAGAACGTGTAGTGCTGGTAGCACGTTTGTGTGCTACAATAATTGCTGCAAGACATCTGGTAAAGTGCTAGACTAAGCTGGCAAAAGTGCAGGAGAGGAGAGAATTAACAGATCTCAGGGAAAAATTGAAGAGCAGACTTTGGCACCGCTCAGAAACTTACAAACAGTCCTGGATGCAATAAATCTCTATCTGGACTAGACTAGTTACAGGAAAGGCAGGAAACTAGCTCAAACACGGGCTTTTAAACCAGAAAGTTGAACGCGATGGAAAAACTGTCCAAACAGCCAATAAACTGCAATTTCTGAGAAGGAAACCGCTCCTCTTGTGGTAGCTAGGCAATGTCACGATTTTTGCCTCATATTTTTGGTCTGTTCCTGAAAAAATGAGATTTTTCTGGCCTAAATCATGATAGTTATTTGAGTTTCAAACTTCGTATCCTTCAGGAAATGCATACTAATGCAAAAACTATTGATGTTGTTCGTGTTTCACTTTTGCAGTCAACACCTGTGGGTTATTCCTGCTGTGGTAGCCCTCGGCCGGCACGAATACCAGTGTCAGTGTTTTTTTATGTCGGCTGCTGTTGCTTGTTGACTGACGTCAGGCTGTCAGTGCTATAAAGCAAAGCAGCTGACGCCAATACATCAGTCTTTCTTGCCATGGAGCCCGTAGCAGAAGCAGTTCACAAGTGTGCCGGTCGGTCGCTACCAGAGTTCGAATTTCAGCTGAAAACATCTAAAGCTAAGTACCCAGTTGGGGATCCTTTTTTCTTGCACTGACCGATGTCCGAAAAAGTTAACAATCGTCTCACCTGTGGAAAGCAGATCCCACACTGTGACTTCCAGTCATACTATGTCACTTGTTTAGGCCCAGACCACGACATCCCCTGTTACCGTTTGTGCCCTCTTTAACGTGAGAACCATTTGTCGTAGAGCCCTTATTGTAGATAGGTATTTTCGTCTTCCATCTTCGCATTCCAAAATGGCGTCTTTCAGACAACAAGCCTTAGTCATTCCGAAAAAACGTAGAGAGAAAGATGGAGACAGACCACACAAAGCTAAGCCTTCCGATGATGCTACTGCTAAGCAGGTGGTCAGTTCTCCAGAATTCAGTGAGGTGCTTTCGCAGAACCTGATGCCCGATATGATATCTATGTAAGCCTCTACCGAGACCCTTTCGGAGTCCGGTATGCTGCAGAAATCTTTTTCATCTTCCGAGCCTTTGACTGTCTCTGCCTTGGTTAGGTCTGGAACTGTGACGCAGGCACCAGCTTCTGAGGAGGCCTTTCGCACTACCAATTCTAGACAAAAAACGACGACTTCTCATATGACTGCCGTTTCTCTCAGACTGATGGATACTCTTAGGCCTAGAAGCCGGGCCACTCCTAGAAAATATACCTCCAGCTACCATCTTACTCCTGCTCCACCACCCCAAGCCCAAATGCATAAGATGGTGGAGGACCTTATCTCCCTTATCAGGGGTAGTCAGGCCACAACTTTTAAAAGGAAAAGACACCCTTCTCCTGAAATGACAGAGCAGGATTCTGAGGAATCTGATTATACAGATTTTGAAGAGGAACTGCAACCTTTAACTTCTTATGAGGATTCAGATGCAGATGAATCCATTCATTCTGCCTCCCCACCAGAAGACCTTTCCTTAAGGGAAACCCTTCACACCCTCAGGGAGCATTTCCACTGGGTATTTCAGGAGTTCACTCAGTCTAAGAAAAGACTAAGAGAGTTTCTAGACCTGCCCCAACACAGACCCCTGGCCATCCCGCCTATTTTAGAAGTGGTGGATGATGTTTTCCATGAATCCAGCTTAGCCCCTGATGCCCTCCCACCTGCTTCCAGTAAACCTGACAGGTATTAACAGAGTACCGGATTGTCACAAATACCTGTACAGAAATCCTGCTGCAGACCAGGAGGTCATTACACAGGGACCTAACGGAGCTAAGGCTAGTTCTGCAAAGAATCCTATTCCTTCTGACAAGGATTCCAGAGCTCTGGACAGATGGGATAAAAAAGTATACACCTCTGCAACCTTAGCTATCAGAGCACTCAACTGTCAGTTCCATTTGTTAAAATATCAACAGCACACTGTGGAACTATTAAAGCAAAAGATTTCTACCTTTCATGACTGTGCTAGTTCTAAAGAGCTAACAGATTTACTGCACTCTACTTGTCAAGTGGCCAAACAATCATTGCACTGTGGATATGACTCCCTAACAGCCTCCAGGGCAGCAGTGTCAGGATCTGTCATTAGGAGACATGCATGGTTGAAGGAACAACCTCTCCCTGATCATGTCCAGTCCAAATTAATTGATGCACCCTTTGATAAGGACCGCTTGTTTGGAGTAAAAGCAGAAGAGGTGATTAAAAAGATGGAATACAAAGAAAAATCTATGCAAACAGTAGACTATGAACCTATGAACCTATGAGCAGGAATTTTCCCTCTAAGCACTGGTCCTTTCCTGCACCTAGCAGACAGGGGCAAGGTAAGCCCCGCAGGGACAGACCACCCAGGCCCCTATCCCAGGGACAGCAGAGAACCAAACAATGGACCACTTCTGCCCCAAACACAGGGAGTTCTAAGGCATCTTTCTATGGCAAAAACTCTCAATGTCTCCCTCTCCCCTTCTTTCACTCACCAAAAGCTAGGAGGAAGGCTCTCGCTCTGCAAAGAAAATTGGCTTTCTGTAACAAAGGACCAATGGGTTATTTTTCAGGGATACAAATTCTCTTTCATCAAACTCCCAATTCCAAGAGGGTACCCAGACTTATCTCCAAATCAGTGGGTAGAAGCATTGAAACAAGTCCAAACTCTCATATCACAGGGGGCAGTGAAACCTTTTCCCGCAGATCAAACAGGCAAAGGTTTTTATTTGACTATTCCTTGTTCCCAGAAAGGAGGGCACTTGGTGCCCCATCCTGGATCTATCCATTCTGAACACCTCCCTGGTGGTCCCTAAATTCAGAATGCTTACTTTGCATCAGCAGCTGCCTATGGTGACATCAAAAGCCTTGTTAGTGACCCTAGACCTAAAGGATGCCTACCTCCACATCCACATAAGGGAATTCGGCAAGAAATTCCTGCGCTACCCTTTGGCTTATCTACTGCTCCCAGGGTATTCACCCAATGCTTAGCCCCAGCCATAGCACTATGTAGACAGTGAAATATACAGATTTACCCTTATCTGGATGACTGCCTCATTCAGGCAGAGTGCAAAGAAAAGCTGCCCCAGACCTCCTCTATGTCAAAACCCTCCTAACTTCCTTAGGGTTCACAATCAGTGAGAAGAAATCAAAGCAAACATCCTCCAGGAGGATAATTTTCTTGGGAGCACTGCTGGACACAGCATTCCAAATGGCCTTCCTATCCCCAGAAAAACAGAGCTTTCTGCCTCTCTACTTTACCCAGCTGGTTTCCAGAAGTCACCTCATGGTGAGGACGTTTCTGCAAGCCTTTGGGTGCATGGCATGTTGCATCCTTCTAATTCCTCTGGCCAGGCTTCACATGAGAAAACTTCGGTGGTATCTAAAGAACCTTTGGTGTCAGCACTCTCAGCCTCTAGAGACCTCTCTCCCTCTGATCCCCTGTATAAGGGCCAAGTTTCTCTAGTGGGCAGGGGCCTGTGCCAAGAACAAGGGTCTTCCATTCATCCTCCTCCCTACCAGACAGGTCATCACCAATGGCTCAGACATTGCTTGGGGTGCTCACCTAGCAGGTAGGTGCACCCAAGGTCTTTGGGATGACCAGCACCTTGCCTTACACATTAACCAGAAGGAAATGATGGCAGTACAGAAGGCAGTGACATCCTTCAAACCCCATCTCAGGCCAGGGGTTCTCCTTATCAAAACGGACAACACCACAGTAATGTGGTACATCAACAAACAGGGAGGGACCCAATCTTGCCCTCTCTACAGGCTAGCCATGAACCTCTGGCTGACAGCCTCCTCCATGGGATTACACCTAATAGTCCAGTACCTACCAGGGATCAACAACACCCTGGCAGACAACGTTAACAGAAACTTACTGGACCCCCACAAATGGTAGCTCCTCAGAAAAATCTTTTTGCAAGTCACTAAGGAGTGGGGAACTCCAGAGGTGGATCTCTTTGCTTTGCACCTCAACTACCAGCTAAAACAATTCTGTACCAGGGAGTATCACCACCTAGCATGGAAGGTGGATGCCTTGACCTTCCACTGGAACTCCCTCTTTGTGTACGCATTCCCTCCTCTGCCTCTTATTCCCAAGGTACTGATCAAAATAAGGGAGGAGTGACCAAGGGCCATCCTCATTGTTCCATATTGGCCCAGACAATATTGGTACCCCTTACTGCGCAGCCTGATATCACAGCCTCCCAGGCCGTTTCCCCTGATCTCAGACCTTTGACTCTTGGGGGGGGGGGGGTAATGCTGTCAGCTTGACTAATACTCTAAAAGCAAACAAGGGGCCCCTGTTAAGCAAACAAGTCCTAGACATTATCACAGAGGCCAGAAGGCCCAGCACCAGAAAAGCTTATGCAGGGAAATGGAAAAGATTCTGCTCCTGGACCCAATCCAGAGGGGGGCAGTTCCTCTCAAACTTCCATCGCTCCTATTGCTCAATAGTGGCCTCTCCTTCTCTTTTATTAAAATCTATGCCTCGGACATTTGAGCTCATTACGATACAGACCGGCCCCTGTTCTTATATCCTTTGATTAAACAATTCCTCAGAGGGGCTTCTAGTATCAGACCTCCCGGAATGCCACCTACACCAGCCTTGGACCTGAATTATGTTTTGGAAAAACTAACCTTACTACCCTTCGAACCTGCTGATTCAGCAGAAGTGAAATACCTCTCCTGGAAGACTGCTTTCCTTCTAGCTACAGCCAGAAGGGTTTCAGAACTTCAGGCACTGATGGCCATTGAGCCCTTTATCATTTTCCATGCAGACAGGGTCTCCCTGAGGACTAACCCCTCCTTTATGCCCAAGGTGGTATCTAATGTGACTCCATACAATCTACCCACCTCCTTCCCTAATCCTCAAAACAAGGGGGGAAGAATTCTGCACTCGCTAGACGTGTTCAATTACTACCTGGACTGTATTAAACCCTTCAGGGAAACAGACCAACTTCTTGTCAGCTTTGCCCCAGGAGCAGAGGGGAAGCCCATTTCCAAATGGATATCACACTGTATCCATTTCTGCTACAGATTATGTGGGAAACCACCCCCTAAGTCTGTTCGTACCCATTCCACTAGGGCAGCCTCCACAGTATTCCTCAGAAGAGTTCCTGCCAGGGACATCTTGGAAGCTGCCACCTGGACCTCTATCCATACCTTTACAAACCATTACCACCTACCTCTTTTCCCTAAGGCTAGGGCAGGGTTTGCCTGTGCAGTTCTGCAGGGCATGCTTACCCATGCCTAGGTCTCTAACTAGTCCTTCCACCCCTCTCCTCAGCTTTGAGAATCCTCCCACAGGTGATGGCTGGAACAGTGAAACACGAAGAGCATAGTACAGTTGTGTACACTTACCATAAATGTAGATGTTCGAGTGTATTCACTGTTGCTGTCCTTGTTTCCCTCCCTCCTTCCCCCTTATATCCTCTTCCCATAGGGAGACATAAGCTTCTTATGGTGGCTTTTAGCCACTAGGACCACTTAACCATATTTCCTTGGGCTTCTGACTGGTTAGGGCAAGAAAAAACTGATGTAATGGGATAGGCTGCCTTGCTTTATAGCACTGACAACCTAGTGTCAGTAAAAAAGCGACAGCAGCCGACACAGAAAAACACTGACTCTGGTATTTCATAGGTTGGTACTAGGCTATCAGCCCTAGGGCCTATACAAGCCTAGCCATAACAATTCCCTGGCTATTTCTTCCCACATTATTTACTTTCCTGGACCCCTGTCTAGCAGGGCGACTGACGTGATCCCTGGGGTGAATTTCCTTTCTCACATCCAATCGTCAAGGTTCCTCTTGAAGAGGTCCAAAGAGGCACTCTGCTTGACATGTATGGGCAATGTATTCCAGAGTCTGGGGAGTCTCTGGGTCAGGAACCTATCCCTCCAGCATGTTTTGTTTATTGTAATGACAAGGTTTAGATCCTTGGAGCGTGTAGCTCTGAGGGATTGGGATTTCTTTAAGTGTAGCATGTCCAACAGCTCTGGGTTTGACATGGCCTTGTATGTTAAGCAGAGATCGCCTCTGAGTAGACGATATGCGACAGAGTATAGCTGGAGTTTTTTAAGGCGGTCAGCGTAGGGCATCTGCTTTAGGCCTGTGATTCTTTTAGTGAGGTATTTCTGAGGCCTTTCCAGTTGTTGCAGATGTCTTGAGAGGTACATACCAAATGGGCGTTGTATTCTATAATGGGTCTAATGAGGTATGAGTACAGTGGGACAATGACCTCTTTTTTCTGGATGAAAAGCCCTTCGTGATGAGGTGTGCCACATAGAAGGATTTCCTGACTGTTGTGGCGATGTGGTTATCGAAGGTGAGACCACTGTCCACCTGTGTCCCTAAGTCTCTTATCACACTTTCTGTGTTTAGTGTACTGCCACCTATATGGTAATTCATGGATACATGTTTTTTCCCAAAGGGGATAACAATGCATTTCTTGGCATTGAGCTTGAGCCCATGGCTCTGGCACCAAGCATCTGTTTCTGTAAGGCCCTTTTGTAGAGTATCCACATCATTTGGGGATTCAATAATGGCTCCCAGTTTGCAGTCATCTTCAAACTTTGTTAGCCAGAGTCCCTTAGTGTTGATCTGTTCTTCAGAGAAGTAGATGCCAAACAAGAGCGGCCCCAGGACTGAACCCTGAGGTACTCCACTTGTCACTTGTCTGGAGCTGGATTTGGGGTCGGCTACTTTTACAGAGTGGGTTCTATCAGTAAGCCATTTAGCAACCCATTGGGTGACATAGGGATTAATGCTCAACTTAGTAAGTTTATCTATGATTCCAGAGTGGGGGATGGTGTCAAAGGCCTTGGCAAGGTCTAGATAGGCTGTGTGGACCACCTTACCCTTGTCCATGGCTCTGGAGACGGATTCAAAGAAGTCAATCAGGTTCAGGAGACAAGATCGGCCCTTCACAAACCCAAACTGAGTGGGGTCCAGTGTTTGAAGGTTGCCAATGTCTTTGTTTATAAGTTCCATGATAATACGCTCCATGGCCTTGCAGATAAGGCTTGTCAGACTGATGGGACAGTAGTTTCCGGGATCCAAGGTGGATCCCCCCTTGTGGATTGGGATAACTGTAGCTCTGCGCCATTCAGTGGGCACGAAACCTGAGGTGAGGCTATGATTAAACATGACACTTAGGTGAGGTGCCAGTTCATATTGTAGTTCATGTAGTACACAGCCCGGGATGTCATCTGGTCCCATGGATGCTGTATTCTTGGCTTTAGAGAGTGCGTTTTGTACCTGTGTGGCCGTTATTACTGGAATTTGGCAATCTTCCGGTATTGAGATGGGCCATTTAGGGGTGAGAGTGGGGTGAAGTTGGCACTGAATCGATCTGCCAGGATATTGGCAATATCCTTCGGATCAGTATATTTAATGCCATTCTGTTTTAGCTCAGAGCAGATCTGAGCATTGCCATTTAGATTCTTGACATAGTTATAGAATGCTTTGTGGTTGTCTTTGGAATCTTTGGCAATTTTATTTTCGTAACTAGCTTTGGAGGATTTTATGAGGCATCTCAGTTTATTACTGAGGCTAGTAAGGGAGTTTTTTGCATCCTGGGATTTTCCTCTTTTCTGCAAAAGTTTCTTCCTTTTGTTGTAAAGTTTGTTTATGGCAGGGGACCACCAGATTGGCTTCCTTTTTTTGGATGAGAGCATTTTGGTTCTATTTGGGATGGCACGATTCATGCATGAGTGGATGTGCTCATACAGTGCCTTAGTGTAGGATTCAGCAGTTGAACTTTCAGTTCCCATCTGCATGGGTGTCATGAAGTTTGTCACTTCTGACTTGAGTAGCATGAAGTTGGCTTTGGAGAAGTTTTTTATGGTGGTTTCTTTACTGGGGGTGGGATGTGGATGTTAAGGGTGATTAGCTTATGGTCAGACCTGACTAACGAGGGGTGACCATAGGTATGGAGCATTGATTTCCCATGTTGGTAATGACCAGGTCTAGGATATTGGAGCCCCTAGTGGGACTATGGATTAGTTGATCCAGGGCGTTGGAATTTATGAATTCCAGGAACCGTTGCGCAAAGGTGTTGGGACATGAGTAGTTTTCCCAGTTAATGGCAGGGTAGTTAAAATCACCCAGTATTAGGGTGTTTGGTTCTATCTTAATATTTTCCAGTATGTTTAGAAAGGTGTATTGAGAATCTTGGGGTATGGTGGGGGATCTGTAGCAAGCTACAATTTGGATTGCAGTCTTACCTAGTGTTAGTTGCACTTGGAGAATTTCAGACACATTGTGTTGGCCAACTAGCCTGGTGTTGTGTATATCCTTGGTGAGTATTGACACTCCTCCACCTTTAGTGTTTCGGTCCTAGTTTGGTGGCCGAAAAGTGTGGTAAGAGTTGTAGCCTGGTATTGCAGGGGTGCTCTCTGGAGCCTTGAACCAGGTCTCAGTTACTGCACAGATATCGATGTTCTCCATTTTTAGGAGTGCCTCGAGAGAGTGCATTTTGAGGTTTAGACTTCTAGCATTGAGTAGCATTACCTTCAGATTTTGCATGCTTGTACCTGTTACGGTGGTGGTTTTGTCCTTTGAAGTTTGCCTAAAAAAGGCACTATAGGGGTGGCAAGAGGCCAGCCGAGGGCTACCACAACAGGGATAACCCACAGATGATGACTGTAACAGTGAATACACGCTAACATCTACATTTATGGTAAGTGTACACAACTGCACTTTCTGCCAACTTTATAAATTTAAAAGAACAATATCTGAAATTGTCTCATATTTTGGGCCTTTGTCCCCCCACCCCCATTATTTTTGACTTTGTCTAGAATTCCTTGTGCCAAGAGGTTGAGAGGTACATGTAGGGCAGACATGTGAAGTGTGTGGTGTACTTAAGTGCAAGTCATCACAAGAAGGATTGTGATATTTGTAGTAATTTTTTTTTCAAACACCTTTACTGAATTACCACTTGTGACCTAGGCAAATTTGCATTCATATAAAAGTAATCAAACTATATTTAATATAAACATTATACTTCACATATATTGCTATGTATCATATAACATTAACAACATTACATAAATTATTCAATTTTTGCCTTTTTTTAAATAAGAAACATCTTTATTAAACCATCACTTGCTACATAGGCAGTCATACATTTATATAAATGAAAACGAACCACACGGACACAGTCCTAGTTGCCAGCATTTTACATCACAAACCATACTGACACATACCCATTTGCAAACATTATACATCACTTGTAATCTGTCCAATCTTCTTCAGTCAAACATTACATAGCTTGTTTAAGTCCTGCCGCCTTTTAAACTTCATTCATATACCCTGTATGTATTGTTCCCATAATTCCCATTTTTCCTGTGTAGTTTGCTCTTATCCTTTTCAAAAGAGCTCCGTTCCAGTTGTTTTATCTCTTACTATATTCACTGCTTCTAATATAGTTGGTTTAGATTTTAATATTTGTAGTAATTTTGATAAAATAATTCTCATTGACCATCACTTGTTTATGTGATTGATGTTGCTCTTTCTTCAACTGTTTGGTGTTAGTGTTCCATAGATTATTGAAAAAATTTGTAGCTAAAAAAAATTACAACATAGCGAACCATTTAACAGTTGTAACTTGCTGTTAATGAGAATTTGACTGATTTTTTTTTTTTTTTTTTTTTTTTGCAGTGTAGGCTCCATTTCACTTTATCCTGCAAACAAAAACATATCTGCAAAGGAAATTTCTTGTGTAAATGGTGGTGGTTTAATATTTTGCTAGGAAATCCTGTAATTATTGCACTGTTTCAATATTTAATGCCAAGCACACAAATTTTATGATCTGGTAATCCCCAAAACCCTAGAGCATGAGTTTATCCAAGTAAATAGTCTTCATTGATGCTATGGTGCATGCAGACAGTCTCTTAGATGTTGAACATCTGTACAAGAAGCACTGGAAAATAAAGAAAGCAGTGTTGATATAAACATAGGATATGGAACACTGGAGGAGAGAGGAAGACATATTGAGTGGGTCTGTTAATAGCTGAGGTTGTGGCAAGACTAGGTGGGGCACAGAAAAGACTTGTACGGTTAATGTGTGCTGACAAAAAGTTGCACAAATTCTTAAGTATGAAGAGGTTGATAACTATAATGAAGAGAGAGGAAATTTAAGATTGAAGTGGGTGAGCCTGTTAAGACCATGGAGTAAACCTGTGGGAGAGTGTATAATTGAAGAACACGCAGATACTGGGTTGTAGAATAGGAAGATCAGTCACCAGTAGATTTATTCAGTAACCTAATCCTACAAGCCCATCATCTAAAATATTGTAGGCAGGATAATAAAATATGTAAGAAGTAATAATAATAGCAATAAGTAATAGTCAAAATGAGAGGGCAGGGCTATCAGCCTTGGTTCTAGTTAACAGAAAAGCAGCATCTCCTTGTAGGAGCATTTTAGAGGTTTCAGTTTACTAGGCAGAAAAAGGCCAATGCTAATATATGTAGAATTGTCTATGTCCCTGTGAGAAACTAAAAAAGGAGTGATGGCCATAAGGACCTGAAGCTCAGAAACCCTCTGAGCAGAAGAAAGAACAAGTAATAAGACAGCCTTCTAGGTACAGTGTTGCAGAGAAGCTGAACCTGCAGGCTCAAAAGGACCCAAGTCAATTTTTCTAAAATATAATTAAGGTCCCAGGGAAGAGGAGCAGGCTTTCTTGGGGGTCTAAGATGCAGGACGTCTTTAAGAAACTGACCTGAAAGCGAGAAGCCAAAGGGCGATTCAGTGGCAGACAAGCAGAAATAGGGTCTTTACAGAATAATAGGCTAAGCCAGACTGGAGCAGCTTACACAAATAGGAGAGAACCATACATACTTCACTGTAAAGGGATCCTGGTTATGATCATGGCACCCAACAGAAAATCTCTTCCATTTGGATATATAAGACTTTCTTGTTGCAGGTATTCTTGCCTCCTGTAAAACCTTAAGCAAATTCTCAGAAAAGAGGTGCCTAAAAGGGATCAAAACCCTGTGAACCATAGTGTCAGTTGAAGACTGGAGTAGTGAGGGTGTATGAGTGACCCTTTATCCTGTGTGAGGAGTTGATTGCCCTTGGCCAGATGCATTAAGGCAGGGTGAACCAGTGCTGTCTTGGCCAAAATGGAGTCACTAACAAGATTTTTGGGAAGTCGGCTGAATCTTCTGCAGGACTCTTGGAAGCATGGGAAGGAGAAGGACTGCATAAAGAAACACCCCCTTCCAAGGAAAAGAAAGCGTGTCCATCTTCCACACCAGATGGCATGGCACTCTGGATCAGAAAAGAGAGAGTTGCCTGTTCAGAGGGGAGGCAAAAAGATCTACCTGAGGAATACCCCACTAACAGACTGTGCCCAGAAACATGTCTCTCTGCAACATCCATTTATGAGCCTGTGTTTTGGACCTGCTCAAGGTGTCTGCTGCTAACTGTCTCTGAGGGAATATACACTGCCTGAAAGTTAAGTGATAACTGAGAGAAAGATCCAAGGCCTGCAGAGCCAGCCTGTAGGGAGGGGAAGATTTTGTGCTTCCCTGCTTGTTGGCATACCACATACTGTGTTGTCTGTGTAAACCTTCAGAGGGACTGGAGAGAGCATGAGGTGAAAAACCTTAAGGGCCAGAATCAGAGCTCTCATCTCTTTGACGTTGATGTGGTCTGACCCCCTGATGGTCGAGCCAAAGACCTTGGCCTTTCAGATGAACCACAGGAAGCCCCCCACCCCCCTGTCTAAAGTGTCTGTGAATAGGTCTTGGGAGGGAACCAGAGACTGAAAGGGCAGCCCTGTGTTGAGGGAATCTTGCTGAATCCACCACTTGAATTCCCACTTTAGACAATCTAGGAAAGGGGCACTGAAATGTAGAGGGTGGAAATGCTGAAGCCTGACTTGAGGTACCATTGAAGCTTCCGCATGTGCAGTCTGGCAAGAGGCAGCATTGGAATAAAAGAGGCCATGAATCCCTGGGTTCAAAGAAAAACTGTGGCTAGAACAGCAGGCAGAGGAAGGAGAGACTGAAAGAAATTTGTCAACTGGAGGTAGAAGAGAGGCCAACATTGCAAATAAGAGAACGAAACAGAGATACACAAAAACTTCCTGAAAAGAGGGTGAATAGGAATATGAAGGGTAAGCATCCTTTAAGTCCAGGGACACTAGAAAAGCCTGAGATAGAATAAGAGGAAACAGGATTTGAAGAGTAAGCATCCGGAAGATAGGAATCCTGAGGAAGGTGTTGAGTAAGGAAAGATCCAGAATAGATCTCCAAGTGCCCTTTTTTCAAGGGACCAGGAGCATCCTGCAGTAAAAACCTTTTCCTACGTGCAAAGGAGAGAGAGGTTGAATAGTTCCCTGGTCCAGTAGAGCTCTAAGAACCTCTGAGAAATAAGGAAGTTGTTCCAGAGGAAGTAGGGGAATCCCTGAAAAAGGAGAGCGAGATTTCCACACCATGAACCAGCCCCAACAGATGATAGAATACCCAAAAATCCAAGGTGATGGTATGCCAGTGTGCAAGACCGAGGGAGAGCTGAAGGGACAGGGGAGCCTGGCCATGGGCATAGCCGGCCTTAGGTGTAGGCCAACTAGGCGGCCGCCTAGGGTGCCACTCTAGCAGCGGGCGCTTTTCCAGTAATTGGATGGTGCAGGTAGACCAGGATGGGGGCACCGGGTGGTGTGGTGGGGTGCACCATGGAGCCCTTTTGCCTAGGGCACCAGTTGACCTAAGGCTGCTCCTGGCCATGGGGTGGGGTGGGGTGGGAGGGTAAAGAAGTCAAAAAGAAGCAGAATTGTCTGAAAAAGGAGGCCTCTAAGCCACAGGAGCCTAAGAAGGCTTACCAGGAGGAGCTCGCCTACCACTCTTCCTGCCTTTGGTGACCTGACGAATCTCCCTGTGAACAAAAGCAAGTCATAGTAGGGTAGTTCTTCTGGAAGTTGGGGATAGGGGGTACAAAGATATGCTTAAATCCTCCAAGGCTGTACTTTTTTCCTGAAGAGACTTGAACATCTCAGCAGCAGCAGTCCCAAAAAGATTTTTATTATCCAGAGGAGCGTCCAGTAACTTGGCTTTAATGTTCTTAGGTAAGGACTGCAGGCAAAACCAAGAATAACGCCTCATTACAGACCCAACGGCACTTGACAGAGTGAGAAGCCACCTAAGAGCAAAAGATTGTTTCAGAATTGGGGAGATCAGAAATGACTTGACAAGCCTGGGCAATCAAGGCCAGAGCATATCTACTCAAATGGGTCTGATAATTGATGGCGCAAAAGGCCAAAGTAGATGCAGTGTAAACCTTCTTATCAATTCTCTCCACTGCCCTACTGTCTTTATCTGAAGGCAGAAGCTTAGAAGGCTTGTCAGATGAGGCTGGCACCACAGCAGGGTCAGCAGAAATAAGAACTGACAATCCTAAGGAACCTTATAGACCCTGTCAGGTTTCTTAGGAGCAGGAGGCTGAGAATCTGGAGACTTAGAGGTAACAATAAAGGTGTCTAACAAGGCAGCCAGTACAGGAGGTACTGCGAAAGGTTTAGGAGTGTCCCCCTGAAGCAGTTCATAATACCATTTCTGGATATTAGACACTTGAGAAGAATCGCACTTAAAGTATTCCATCATTCTGGCTGTAGTGTCTCTAAAAGATAATTCCTCAAAAGGAGACTCAGGACTTGGACTCTTCTTCATCAGGACCATAAGTCAAAGGCGAAGGCATCTGATAAGTGCAGTACATGGCCTCATCATCAGACTCAGAATTTTCCTCCGAGGAATCTAGTTCCCTGGCTCGTTTGGAAGGAGTAGAAGTCCAAGGCGGGGGTAGGCACAGAAACCCCTTGAGAAGACTTCAGTGCCATTAAGGCATTGAACAGGCCCAAGTAAACTCCTGCCATACCCTTTGAGGATCCTTAGGCACACAGAAGTATGCTTAGCTTTTTATTAGCAGGTATGTCAGCTCAGAGATTTTGACCCGTGGCGAAATTCAGTAAGAGTACCCAGAACCTCTTCCCTGACCAAAATCTGTGGAATCCATCTAGAGCCCTCCCAAGATGATCAACCACTGCCCCTCCTCGACATCTGGAGCAGATGCCTGCAAAGCCTCAGAGGACATGTGGAACAAAGAATCCATGCTTGCCTTTGACTGGGTCACAGCAGTGAAATCTGATGTAGGCAGCAGACGGCCTACAGAGCTTTTACTTCAAGAGGGATGCCCAGTGGAGGCTGGGCAACCAATGAATCTGGCCAAGGTTTCTTGGTCTTCTTGCTTAATGGGACCTCTGGGTTAGGGGATTCCACCATGTTACTTTAAGCTAACAGTTCAAGCCTCTGGTTCTCAAGATAGATGGCCTGGGAAGATAAGTTCTAAGAGTTTGGGGTACAAACTCATTGCAAATGCTACAGGATGTATGGCCGTCAGAAGCACCCAGACAAAAAAAAGACAGCTTTTGTGACTATCCTTATGGGATATGTACCTCCCACACTGACATTTTCCCTTCTTGGATAACATGAATGCTAAGTAACAAGATCAAAGAAGAAAAACCCGACAAGGCACTTGTCTGACTGTTAGGTATTCAGCAAAGCTAAAGGGCATTCAGGCTAGTGGACAAGAAGTTCTGGGTAACTGTGTCTGTACATCACCTTTATACCCTACATCTTGTACAGGGAGCATGTGTGATGTATGACACATGCAAGGTTTGCAGGCATTAGTGTGCTGGCCAGATGTTGGGCTATCCTTGGCAGATCCTTGTTGTGAAGAATACTGCAACAGTGGTAAGGAAGGAGAATCCACAGTTATCCTGCTACATTTTCACTTACCTTCCCTATTCTTCATTGTAGCACATTCAGGAACAAATACTCCTGCTCTTGTAAAACCTTTTCTCCAAACCCTCAGTTACCAGAAAACATTTTACATACCAAGCAGTGCATTTTAATTCATTACAAAACCAGCAGTCACCTTCACCTCTCACAAAACCTTCACATTTCCTCCACTCTCTTCGTACTTCATTCACTCGTCTTTTATCCACTTTGCTCCTTCTTCAACTGTTAATCCTGCTTTCCCTAATCGTGCTCACAAACTTAACCTCATTCCATGTACACGTATTTATTGACACTTAATTACTGGGAAATGTTGACTGGGCAAGAGCCCATTTCCAGTGGAGGCCTGGGGAGAAAAGATCTAAAATATCACGAAACATTTTAAGGACAGTCATTTTGCAGTCTTTAATAATAGTACAGAAAATACTATTTAAATAATTGTACAGAAAATACAATTTAAATAATTATAGCAAATTAGACATAAGAAAACAGTGGTTAAGAATAGATACAAGTTAAATAACAATGTGATGCTTAGAGACATTTTAGCCAGTTTAAAGAGAAATTAAAGGTAAGTTAGTAGAATACAAAAAGAAACTGCAATATGAAGTGACAGAAAAGCAGGCTTATAGTATATTTAGGGAGCAATTGATAGAAGTACTGAAGAGAGTGAAGTAGATTAAGGAGATGTAAGGTATGAATAAGTATTTGCTCCCATTTAGGGATATAGTTTTTCCTTGTATTGAGCAACAACAGATACAGCTTTTGGCAAGGAAGTCTTTCAGAATGGGTTTGAAGGATGGGAGGAATAAGGAATTCTAGGCCTTAGCAACATGGTATGAGTACAGACAATGCCCAGCAGATCTGATCGGTTTGTGGACAGAGAGGAGATTTTGGTCACTGGATCATAACGACTGACTAGGAACAGTGTCCTGTAGAATGTTATTTATTGCTGGCCAAGCAGATGGATTCTGGACAATTTTACAGGTGGTAAAAACTGTGTGTATATGTTTGTTGATGGGGTAGTTCTAACCAATTAGGCTTTTTTAGTGCTATACAGTGGTGGGTGCTGTAGCATTGTTCAAGTTTTGATTTTTGTGATGCGAGAAGGCTAGTAAGGATGGGGCTGCCATAAAGAAGCATGGGACGTAGATAAGTAGTGGCAAGTGTAGCTTTCTCAGTAAGAACGTTTTTGCCTCTGTAAATCATCCCTAGTTTTTGGTAAGTTTTCTTATGCAGTTTTATATATGCAGATCAAATTTAAGATCGTCATTCACCATCATCTCTAATAATTTGCGATGAGAAGTGACTTCAGTGGTTGCATTATCAAGAGAGAAGACTTTAAATCTTTAAGTTTTGTTTTTTTTTTTTTTTTTTCATGGAAGAGGGATTTGGCGGGAGTAGTAGTTTGATTTTTTTAAGGTTGAGCATGAGTTGTGAATTACAAAGCTATGTTTCAGTTGCTATTTATGCTTCCTGAGTAATTTTTTGGAGGTGTGCCACATTGTCAGATGTGAAAATGAGTGTGGAGTCATCTGCTTACTCTATTAGGGAGACCTGGTGTGTAGAGGGTGTTGCTGAGAATGTTAGAGGAGGGGACCAAGGGTAGAGTCTTGTGGTACACCAGTGATGACTGGGAATTATGGAAAGAGGGTGGTATGCCATTTTACTGACTGATACTTACTGGATGGGTAGCTTTTAAACCATAGAAGGGTGGCTATAGACATTTGGAGTAAAAGCTTGCTGTGACAAGTCAAGAAATGGGGAGGAGACTAGTTTGCTATTATCACTAGCTTTATTGATAGTATCTTAATAGGTTAGAAGTGCCGTGTTAGTACTATGGGAAGGACAGAAGCCATGATGTGCGGGGGACAGACGTTCTTTCCGTGGGAGATAGTTTAACAATTGTCTTTGAATACATTTTTCAAGATTGGGGATAAGATTGCTACAGGTGTAAAGTTAGCAATGTGTGTTGAATTTCCTCCTTTGTGCAGAGGGATAATGTGTGCGTTTTCCAGATAGAGGGGATGTGTGATTACTGGTTTGACCTGTTTTTATGGATTGAGACAGGGTAGGTAATGCTATCAGCTGCTATTTTAAGGCATTTGTTTAGAAGGTCATGGACTGGAGTTCCGCTGTGGCGACCCCTAACCGGGAAAAGCCGAAAGACATTTTAGTATCCTTCTCTTTTTGGATATACATACTGCATTATTTGTTTTTAGCCTCTTCCTTCTGGGAGGTACAAGGCTATTTAGGATATTCAGAAAAGTTGTATTGAATTCATTTACAGTATCATCTAATGTGAAGATTTTTAGGACATTCCAGTAAATAGATGATAGGGCATCAAATACTGTTTTTCCTCACTCTATCCCACCCCAATGATTGTCACAAACCAAAAAACATTTTACACCCATACAATCTCCTGTAAACCTACACTGTATTACACACTTTATCTCCATAACCACATCTATCTAAACCAGTGCCTTGCTAGAAAAAAATGACTTAAAACATAAATTAAAATATCCTCCCAGAAAGCACTTCATATTTATTATTTATTTTATATTTATAACTAAGTGAGCCGCTGTGGTACAGCGGTAGCATTGTTGCCTCACAGCAAGAGGTTCTCCTGTTTGATTCTTGGCTGGAGTGCCTTCTGTGTGAAGTCTGCATGTCCTCCCTGTGGTCGAGTGGCCTCCGAAAGGCATGCGTGAATGGGCGTGCCTTCGCTGAAGGTTGGGCGTCGGGCTGGCAACTCGGCACCATAAAAAATCTACTGCCAATCATTAGCGGACTGGAGTTCCGCTGTGGCGACCCCTAACTGGGAAAAGCCGAAAAGACAAACAAGCAATCACTTTATATTTATTATGTATTTTATTTTATATTTATAACTAAGTGGTAACAAGCCACCCAAACCCTGGGTCTCCAGCACACACGCACATACGACTCACCTGCCCCACAAAAAATATGTATCTACATTCTCTACTCAAAAGGCTGAAGCAGGCCTACTGTTCCTCCGTATGAACCTTAGGAGCATATGCAGCAAAATATTCTATATCCATGCAAACACTGCACTGTACACCCCATATATATTAGTCAATAAAGAGCCTTTGCTAAAAACCAGATATAGAAGATGAAGAAATTCTCCCAGCAGACTGCAACAACTTAGGAATGGATAGGAAAAACAAAAAGGCTGAAAGGGAGCAATTTTTTCTGTAGAAATAACCTTAAAATGACTCATCATGCTAACCCCAATCACCATTTTAACAATGCATAAATAGTCATCTCTCAGCTAAAGCTTAATAGTAAAAACATCATTTGTGTACCAGCTCTTCAAGTACTGGTAACAATATTAATACTGCTGTAAAAATCCTGTCCTGGATATCTACCAGTACAAGCCATGAAGCAATAATGGTGGGGAGACCTCAGCGCTGATTGACAACAATTATGTGCAAATACTCCACCTGTACAATAAACTTATATAATTTCAATGAACTCATCATTGCCCCGACTAGGCTTAACAAAAACACCAGTAGAGAATCTACAGTGATTTGGATTCTCACATCATCTCCAAACAACATTACTGTCGGTGTTTGCCTACCATACACCATCAGCAATAATCTTCCTACCTTTGCTGTAAGACAGCAAGACGATACCCACAAACAAAAATAAGCAGACGCACCACTTCTGCAAATTCCAAATACAAGCTTTTAATTTCCAACCTTCAGCTTTTTAACTGCACTGTTCTAAAAAAAATGTCTCTATAGGAAGCAGTCTCATAATTTCAAAAATTTGTAAATATAATAAATGACCTGGCTCCCATCAGGACAAAAAGGATAAAATCTAACCCAGTACCTGATTAGCAAAATAAGCCAAACAGCTTATGCACATCAGGGGCAAAACATGGAAACAGTTGTCACAAAAGAAATCTCAAAGCAACTGGCAACATTTCAGACATCTCAGAAACAGTACCAAATCCCGTATTAAAACAGCCACAAAAATTCTGTATTAACTCTGAAGCCAGAGGTGATATCAGACTAAAAATAGAATGTTTGTGAAATGTGCTTAGGCCGGGCTGAATGAAACAAAATGTGTTCCTTTTTGTATGTTTTTTTCTCTCTTCTGTTCTGGCATGTTGATTTGTAATGTATATGTCACTTAGTAAACACTTTTGTCGCCTAAATATTAAAGACAGAGAAAGGAGTTTGTTCTCAGACAAGATGGCAACTTCTTCAGTGGTGCATCATATGTTTGTATGTGAAGACTAGGACGAACAGCATTTTTATGCTAGGGTCATTGAAACTCTTTTAAGACCCATTTGAGATGAAGTTAAAGAGGAGACTGATATGAAGGTGTTGAGACATACTCTTGACTGTTGTGTGATGGGTATGGGCTAAGTGGTTTATGACCTGTCTGGCTGTCTCCATAGTAACAAGGAGGTCACAAAAAGAGTATATAATTGCAGTTTAATGAAAGGTAGTAGTAAGTGTGGGCTTGCTGTGAGAACATCTGATCATGAAAATTAGCAAGTATTTCTTGTAGCAGCTGGCTATGAAACTTAGAAAAGTAATCCTTGGTGTGAAAGGGAGTTGGCATGGATAGATGGTTGCTGGGAGACATTGATTCATGGAGAGAGTGGTGTTTCTCTGAAGTTGAACAGTGTACAGTCTAAGTTTGGTGTTGAGTTTGGAGACCCATACCTAGGACCAGTAGTGCATATTCTTTCTGTTTTTAGTGCCAAGGTTGTATTTTGTAGATTATTCATTGAAACAGATTGGATAACAGTGTCTCCATTGCATTTTGTGGTATTGGTTGCCACAAGACTGTCACACTAACCTCCAAGAAAAATGCTAATGTAATCTAAAGCTTTCTTGGGCATCATCGAAACCTCCTCTCCACCCTGGTCAAATAACTGCTCTAACACCATCAAGTAATAACATCAACAACACTGCCACCAAATTCAGTAACCACTTCACTCAATTTTGTTTTACATTTGTTAACCGGGAAAGTCTGACTGGATGCAGGTCCATTTTTAGCGGAGGCCCGGGGAGAAAAGCTCCAAATGTACATGTACAAATGATTTTATCTCTTGTCAAAGATAATCCCTCCTCTGTTCCTCAACCATCTACTCAGGCCAGTCAATTTCCTGGTCTTAATGAACACATATCTATTGTTCTAATTTTGAAGATGAGGGCTGCTAAGGTGTAGGTGTAATATAGGAATTTGGCCACTAGATGGCAGTTTTGACCAGCAACAGGGTGGACTAGCTTGGTTGATTCTTGGGTAACAGGTGGTCTCAAAAACCTTCTATATTGTGATGTTTATTCTTATTTTAACATTCAATTTTTATTTAAACTTGGCTTTCACTAACAACATATATATTTTTAATATATTTTAATTAAATGATTATATGTATAAATCAAGTAGGATTTTACACATAAACCAAGTAGAATTTTAGTAAGTGTTTTGTGGTTGTTAATGAGTTTGCACTGGGTTAATTGCTCAATTAAAGGAAAGGGGAAGGGTTTGTATAAAAAGAAAGGAGGGCTGTTTTATTCTTTATCCTTATTCTATCTGATGAAGTCCATGGGAGACGAAAAAGCGTATTTTTTATACAGTTGGCGTTAATGTGTATGTGAATAAACGGCTCTTCATTCCAACTGTTGGTTTATTTATTTTTACCTCCAAGGACTGGTGCTTTGTTTTTGTTGGTTCTTATTTTTTTATTTTGTTTTACATTTGTTAACTGGGAAAGTCTGACTGGATGCAGGTCCATTTTCAGCGGAGGCCCGGGGAGAAAAGCTCCAAATGTACATGTACAAATGATTTTATCTCTTGTCAAAGATAATCCCTCCTCTGTTCCTCAACCATCTACTCAGCTAAATGGCCTCATAACAATCCTCCTTAAAATATGGCACTGCCTCAACAATCAAAAAAATCTCCAAAATCTAAAACCCACACTTCTAGCTACAGATAACCTTCCAGGTGAATACACCAAAATGGCAGCTAACCCACTGGCCTAGCCAGACTTCATACTTCTTAACCATTCCGTTACAGAGAGCCATGTCCCAACCCTGTGGAAAAAAATCTTATATCCGTTCACATAGATGGAAATTCAGCAGAATTCTCTAATTACAGACCTATAGCTTATTGTCTCCCTTATCAAAAATCCTAGACAAGTGTATTCACACACGGGTCCTTATTGGTATTTATTGTTAAGTCTAGTTGGGACACTGATAATACGAGTGAAATTATATAGGTTTATTGCATAGGTCAGATATCTGAGCATATTAGTTGGCAGTCAATGTCGAGGTCTCTCAGTATGATAGATTTATGGCTTATGTTGGTGGCTATCACTGCCAACAATCTCCTCTCACAGATCCAACACTGCTGTCATCCGAACTGCCTTTCTATAGCTCAGTAACATAATCAGTCGTCATATGAATGCACATAGTGTCATCCATCTTCCTTGACTTATCCAAAGCATTTGACACTGGCTGTCATTCTAAACTGTTAAACTGAACTCTATTACCTAGGCCTCTCCAAACCTGTGCTATCCTGGTTAAGTAGCCACCTTAGCAGTAGACAGCAACACTCCTCCTCAGCTTTCATTCTAGTTCCAATTGATGTCCTCTAAGGCTTGATTCTTGACCCACCTTCTGTTTAATTTATTTGTAAACCAGCTGCACTCAGCCACCAAACAAGCTGCCAGCATTGCAGTGCTGCAATGATGAGTCCACCCTTCTCTGTATTGCAGTAAGTATTACAAAACATCAGTCACCCAAGAATCCTCGGTTGAATCCAGGCTAGCCAGTGCAAGCCTGGATTCAGCACTATGAAAAGCAAATTAATATTATTGACACACAAACAATTCTCAACCCTCAAACACACCTTTAATATTACATCAGCCAGTAACAATACCATAGAAAAGGTAACCCACACAAAATTACTAGTTCTAACTATTGACGAAAATCTGAAACTTGATCAGCACATATAGCAAGTCATCAAAAAAAAAAAAATAGAACTTTTATACCAGTCAAACCCATGCCTGTCTGATGCAACAAGGAGAATCATTGCCAAATCCTACCTCCTTCCCACACTGCTGTGTGCATCGGCCATACTTGCAAACAAAGTTAGAGGCATACTACAACAAAGTAGCAAAATTTGCTATGAACCTCTCATGTAGGAGTCAGCAGTGTCTTGCTTTAAAACAAACACGGTAGTCAGAACAACCACAACACCTAATATTCACCCAGCTAGTCACAGCCCATAATTTTTACTGACAAGATAATTGCCTTTCCCTAAAAACATCCTTCAGCAGTATTCATCATGCAGAAGAAGAGTTGTATTCCAGTGCGAAACAGCTTCTGACCACTGCAAAGTCAAACAGTATTGTAGGAAATGCTCTGTGATGATCATGGTTTGGTAGTATGTCATTTTATGGTGTTTACACTTAATATTTCTTCAGCTCACTCTGAATAGACACTGACTTCATTACACAATGCTGCAATTTGGTTTCTTCTCTGCACCCAGAATGTTTACATAGGTGCAAAAATGATCTATCTGGATACCTGTTTCCTGGTAGTCCTGCTTGAGGGACTGTCCTTTGTAGATTTCTTGGCTTGGGTACCTTTGTGGTTGGAGACCCTGAGGATGTACTTAAAATGGGAAGAGTTCTCTGAGTCTATCTTAGAGGACTGCTTCAGAAGGATGGAGTTGGACATCTTCAGTGTTTCGTGTTACTACTTATGGAAACCCTTAGAAGTTTCGATGATCACACACACACACAAATCCAAGATTTCAACCTTCCTGTTCCTTGGAGTTATGGGGTTAATGATCTTCTCTGTGCCTTTCATATATGTGAAACCACTGATGCTGCATTGAACTGTAGAGCTACCAATTACCTTTTTCTGATCTCAGACCCTTGTCCATAAGCCCATGAGTGGTGGAATATCACACCATACTGAATGCAGGTCTTCCTTCTTTGTATCCGAGCTTGTCACCGGTTGAGACGGTAGGATTTTTAACTGGCAAGTGGGAGAACCCAGCCTGACCCTTCAGTGATTCAGAACAGGTTGGTCCCGTATGAGATAGGTGCCCCTCATAAACCAGCCGGACCTGCAGGCAGTGCTGCTTGCCTTGAAAGTTCTGGACAGGGACCTGAAAGCTTTATTTTGATCTGATCTGACAACCAGTCTGTTGTGTACATAAAGCAGGATGACATGCACTTGTCCCCCATACAGAGATGCACTGCATGTCTGGCACTGGGTCATACACATGGACTTCACTTTCTTTGCCATTCACATTGTGGTAGAGGTGAATCTGCTGGCAGACCTCTTGAGACGGTTTTCCATTACTTGTCAGATCTGAGAATTTGAAAGTTTTGTCTTATTAATCTTCTGGCAGTGGGGCACCCCTGGATCTGATGTTTGTTTTGTAAAACAACGTGATCCTCTTCTTTTTAACGCAGCAGGGCAAGAGTGAACTGGTACTGGATGACTGCTCTCCCCCAGATGTAGGATAGTCTTGCCATACCTTGGTTTTGTTTTTTTGTTAACCAGTCTAACTCACTATAAGCCTAAGTGCTTCTTTTTACAGGGATGTTCTGGGAGCACTGTATGGTTAAGTGAACTGTTTTAGTCAAATAGGCAAATGGAGACTGGTGAATTCAGTTTATAGAATGAAGATCATTAGCAACTCACCTTTAATTTGCCACACTAAACTACCAGACCTTTATCCCAATTCCATTTGAATTCATGTCTGATCAGAAAATGTAGAAATGAAAGCTTAAGGTTTATCTTTTAGGCATTATGTTAGAGAAAGGGGGTGGCTTTTGGCTATCTTATCTGTGACCATACTGAGAACTTTGCCAACTATTGCCATATTCCATTTTGTATATTGTGATTTGTTTTCTTTACACTGTGTTTTACTTATAGTCTGCTTTTAATTGCATATTAAAGCTAGGAAAGAGACCACAGCAGTGTCTCTTGAGTCGCACAGAAATTTCCCACCCTCTCACCCTGATGCTGCTGTGTTCCTAAACACAACTGGCTTTCTAGTTGCCTGCCCCTTATGTTAATTTGAGCACATTTTTCCTTCCCACTCCCCTTTCATTGGCTGTTGTAAGTGCAAAATTATCATTTTGTGAAATCACTCCCCTTCAACTATTTAAATGTATTGGCCATCCCACTTTAATTCCATAGAACCAGAATACAAAGTGCCCACCCCCTTTGTCTGTCTTGCCCTTTTAAAATTAGTGGCTCTCCACTTAGACAGCTAAAGCTTAAGTTAAAACCCTCTTTCATATCTAACTGCTTAGTGCACACTGTAGTGCTTAGGATATTAACCATTTTTTCCATCTTATCTTTAAAATCTGCAACATCTATTGCAAAATGACCAATTATTGGTGATCCCACATTCTGCCTCTCAGTAGTCATCTTGGGATTAGTGCTTCTGTTTTTTCCTGGTGAGAGGAGCAGCACCGGGACATTATTTCTTGGAGACTGCTGATCATTGGAAAGTCGAATAACTACTTCATAGATGACAGCATGGAATTTGTGCTTATATTCTGCTCCTGGTGAGAGAAGGAACAGAGTGCATTGATTCCTGACTGTTTCTGGTTGGGCATTGAGCGTGTGTGCTTTATGTTCCTGATTGGTTTGGTTGCTTTTCAAGGCATCTACCAGGAAAAGGCTTCTACAAGCCTACAAGACCCTTGCATCATCTGGGACAAGACTGTAGATCAGCAAACAGGCTGTGCCTTGTTCCTCACCTTAGGATTTGTGCTAATGGTTTGCTTCTGGTGAGAGAAGAAGCAAAGGATCATTGTATCCCAGCAGAGTGAAGCTGTGGTAAGACTAGCACTAGTAGTAGCCAGGCAAATAGACATTCATGCAACTCCCCTCTATTCATCATTCTTGCCAAGATAATTATTTGTTTTTAGTAAGTACTGCTTGATTTGTTTCTAAATTCAGGATATCTGCCTAAATACTTTATCCTTAAATTTTCAGGGTCTACTTATTAGTTTAACCTAAAGTGTTTGGCAGTGCCCTGTATAGACATAGACACCTTGAGGGGCATTTTTCCTGTAAAAGCACGATTGAAATTTCACCAAAACCTACTTGTACACAGGACTAGTTTGCAGTGACAAGCACAGTCCCCAGAGATACAAACTGGATACTCCTGACATTGCTTTATATTCTCACTCTAACTGTCTGATCAATAAAACAGCGTCTGTTGCCATGGATATGAACTTTCCCACTATATCCATTACCAGCCTGGTGGGATATAGGCATCCTGAGGCAATGTAGAAATTTGCCTCATGTTTACTGACAACCACTTAATTCTCAAGCAAACTGATATGGTGTGTGTGAGATGTATTTACACAATGTCACTGGAGGCAAAGCTCTCACATAAAAGTACTCCTAATGTTAATAAGGTTGTCAGTAGTACACATGTTGCGCCCATCACACAATTCAAAGCAGACACATAGACCCACATGCTGAGGCACTTAAATCTAACCTTCCTAAACCACAAAAACCTTTTGTACGAAGTACATATAACAGATACCCTCAGCAACCCCAGATGCACTCTTTCAAAACAACACCCACATCAACACAAACAGCCACATCTCATGGAGCCTGTACGTCTAAGGCCATAAGGCAAGGCACCACACAATCCAGCATTCTGCTCATTGGAGACTCCATCGTTAGACACACTGATGTCCCTCTCACCAGGCTGAATAAGGAGAAAGGTATGGCAATTTGCTTATCTGGGACTAGGATCTGCCACATTGCGAACACACTCAGGTCATTGGACCACAAGTACCAGTATGACTCGGTCATAGTCCATGTGGGTATAAATGACCTGAGTTGTACCTCCCTAGATTATATGAAGAGACACATCATGGAGCTCTCAGAATGTGTCCCAGGCTGGTATGAGCCTAGCAGTGAGCCGCATTTTTACTTTCTCCAAGACTTATGCCACAATACAAATAAAAGATGACTGACTTTAATAATTGGCTTAATTTCTGGTATCATTCTAAGGAGGTGCAATATTTGTCAGCATAGAAGGAGATGGTGAACAGACCACGCAGCTTTGCCTGCTTTCGAATATTAGCTAAAACATTGTCTTCCTCCATAATGCCTTTTTTAGGTAATGCCAAACTGAAAGCACTTCTGACATAGCAAATCAAAACAAAAAAAAGTCTAAAGGTATTACTACTCGATGCTTGAAGTCAAAACAAAAAACTCCACTCCCTAGAAGCTCTCTTCACCCTAGAGAATGCTGACATCTGTGCGGTCACTGAAACATGGTTTAAAGCCACGAAGAGCACATCTACAGTGTAAGCTTATGTCTTCGACACAGACAAGCTGTTACACAGACAGGGACTAAAGGTAGAGGTGTCTTGATTTACATCAGAAATAAATGTACCTCAAAGCTGATCAAACAGGACAATGCACTTGAGATGTTCCACGTTCAAATCAGCATAGGCAAATCCAATACCACTTCTTTTCAACCTACAAGTCCCCCTCTACGACCCAAAAAACCCATACCATGTATTTAAATTTATTGGAAACACTCACTATCAAACCCAATAACATATTAATGGACAACTTTAATTACTCCACTATTAAATGGAAATCCTATATGATATCAAGCGAACAGGCACAGATATTCCTGGATTTTGTAAACATCAACTCCCTGGAACAGATTGTCAATACACCAACCAGAGGTGCAACCATACTGGATCTGGTCCTCACTAATGTGGGAGAGGGCTGCAGACCCCCTAGTGTAATGTCTTCCCTGGTAAGGTCAGACCACACAATGGTCTCCTTTGAAGTAAAAATAAAACCTGGACCTCTAAAACTGGAATATTCAGGAACTACTCTAAGGCTGACTTCTCGCTATTAAGTGATAATGTGGCACCTGGCAAAATTTCAAGCCCCCATAAAACCAGAGAACGCTTCTACTTATGCGTGCTAACAGCTGCATAGAGGCAGCTGTACCCACCAGGAAGAAGTACAGAACTACCTCAAAAAACAAGCCACCCTAGTGGAATCACAAAATTAGTAGGCTGTATAATAGAAGGAAGAAAATCATGGCAAAAATTATGAGGTGCAACACTCAGCATGATTAAAGGACTCTCATCAAACTAAAACAACTGAGAGAACAAATAGTCTACCAATGCCAAATTAGAGGTAAAGTTGGCCTCATAGACAAAGGACAACCACAAGACATTCTTTAGCTATATCCGCAACCTCAAAGGCAGAACACAGTTCTGTGTGCAAAGCTCATTGTAAATAAAGCCACTTGTACTGAACCAGAAGATATAGCAAACCTATTGGCTGATGAATTCAGCTACAACTTTACTCCTCAATCTTCTTTCAGGAAATACCATCCAATATAACAACCCCTGCTATCACTAGAGAACAGGTCCTTAATGCTCTCTGTGATGCCAGGACCACTGCCTCAATTCACCCAGACAGTATCCCAGGATGCTCCTAAATACCATGAAACATGACCTATCTGGCCCTCTTAAATTGCTATTTAACTGTAGCTTCCAAACAGGCTTCATACCTCATGAATGGAGCACAGCAACAGTCATCCCTCTGCACAAAGATGGGTCATCTACAGACCCTGGAAACTACAGACCCATAAGTCTCACTAGTCTTATCTGCAAAGCCGTGGAAAGATGTATCATGGAAATGATCAATAATAATATAATAAACCTCCAGACACTGGACCCAACCCAGTTTGTTTTTTTTCAAGGACAAGTCATGCCTACTCAGCCTGGTGGACTTCTTTGAAAACATCACCAAAGTAATGGATGAGGGCAGAATAGTTCACACTGCCTACCTTGACCTGGCCAAGGCATTTGACACAATACCCCACTTGGGCATTGTTGACAAAATCAAGAGGTTAGATACAAACCTGTATTTCACCTGGTGGATAGCCAGCTGGTTCACAAACAGAACCTAGGAAGATAGAATTTGGGGAGTCCACCTCTACAAAGAGGCCAGTCACAAGTGGAGTCCCTCAGGGAGCAGCCCTTGGATCTCTCCTTTTTGACATTTACTTCCTCTGAAGTCAAGGCCAATGTCTTGGCCCTATGGGCTCACTCCTCTCCCCTACCCTGACCCCAAATTCCACCCACCCCCAGTGCTCCTATACTTATTGCAGAAGTACACACACACCCCTCTTACAACTACCAATCAGATCTCCCTGTCATACACCACACCATCCTACTATCATACTTTCTCCTCCCCAACTCTCACCCTCTTCCACCTCATTCATTAACTAAACCGTATATGTACCAATCTCTTGCACACAGCCACTTCATATACCTACCTCTACCCCCTATCACTTCCGCCACATTTACTCCCCCCCTTCGCAATTAAACTCCTTTCTATACTCCTTCCTACATCTGATCTCCAAGTATGTATACCAAGTATGTATACCTTAATGCTTACCAACCTTCTACTACTTCTTCTCTTACATCATCTCACTGCACCCTATGCACCATTACCCTCCTTCCATAAACACCCCACTAACCCACTCCCAAATGATCAACCTAGCTCAAAGATTGACTTCATTATCTCTCCCTCTTTCCTACCCGCAAACTTTCAACTCCCCAAAATAAAAATACCTCCTTCTTACTCCCTAACTCCAATAAACAAGACAAAGCTTATTAGATACTACCCACTCACATCAAAATCCAAAAGTTTCCCCACTACTATACTTATAGCAGGAGATATTCATCCAAACCCAGGTCCAAACCTGAACCATACCTTTATTCCAAACACTCCTCCCACCTCAGCCCCTCTTACTATTCCCCAAAAACAAATCTCCTTCTATTCTATTAATACCAGAAGCATTCTCAACAAACTTAGTTCCATGCATGGATAGCAAGTTATTCCCCTGATGTCATTGCAGTAACAGAAACATGGCTTAAACCCCACAACCTAGATAAAGATACCCCCCCCCCCCCCAGCTATAACATGATTCGCCTGGACCAAATGAACATAAAGGGTGGGGAGTTGCCATAGTCTATTCTAGTAATCTCACTGTTTCTCTCATCACACATCCAAGGCCATCTTTCTCCCCTGCAGAAACACTGGCAGTTAACCTTAAACTAAACAACTACACTACAATCACTATAGTAGCTACCTACATTCCACCAGGAGAGAATATTCCAATACTGGAAAACATTCTCTCCTATTTGTCCCTGTATATACCAAATGAAACCATCCTCCTTGGTGACACAAACATCAATTGGCTAACCCTTAATAACCCTGGATCCACTCACAATATTAATCTATATGGATTTACATAGCTAATTACTAAGCCAACACACTTTAACAACACCCACACTACAAATATCCTCATAGATTGGATACTTGTCTCAGCTCCATTCAAATATCACAATCCTGAAACTCTCCCTGATTCCCTGAGTGACCACTCACCCATAAAAGTGCTAAGATATACTAGTCACCTCCCAAAACCGCACAAAAGTTTTACTAGGCATAACCTCTCCAATTTTAACCCAGAAACTTTTAACACTCTCATATCCAGAGTAAACTGGGACTTCCTCACTCAGCTTCCCTTAGATGAGGCTGCCATTGCTTTCAATCAGGACAAAAGCTAAAATATCTCCTTGGCTAACAAAAAACAAAAGAACTCTCATGAAGTCTAGAGATAAGTCCTGGAAAAATGGCTACAAACAAAAAATCCTTATGATCTACAAAGATACAAAGAAACCTGGTCAAAAGGCTAATCAACAAAGACAAAAAAGAATTCTACTGTAACCCCCCTACAACACTAAAATCAGACCCAAAAAAGTTCTGGCATACAATCAATCACATGCTCCATCCAGGAAACCCTACCTCACCTGACCCTACCCCAGAAAAGACACCAGTAGAAGCTTGCCAACACCTTCAACACTTACTTTGTGGAATCACTATCCAATCTCTTTAACTCAAATGGCTCCAATAGAAAGAACCCCACAAATCCAGCTTTCTCATCAACAACTCCTTCCAAAATCTTTTCTGTCAAGCCCATCCCCACAACACACATTCATACCTTACTTTCCAAACTTAAACCCTGCTCTGTATCTGCAGATAACATCCCATCCTACTTTCTCCAGTCAGCTGCCCACTCACTTGCCTATCCTATCTCTGTCCTCATTAACCGTTCCATCTCTGAATCTAAAGTACCTTCCACCTGGAAACACTTCTACACCATACCTATCCACAAAGGAGGTAACTCTACTAAATCTCTAACTTTAGGCCTATTGCCATCCTCTCCCCTCTATCTAAAGTTTTTGAAAAGTGCATTCATACTCAAGTCATGGATCATCTCTCTCAGGAAAACCTATTTACACCTACTCAACATGGTTTTCGACCAAAGCATAGTACCTATACGGCACTCCTATCCTTTCTCAATACTGTTTCCTTGGCCAGAGATGACCGTAAACTTATCTCCTGTCTCTTCCTTGACCTCTCTAAGGCATTCAATACCATCTCTCACTCTCTACTATTAAACAAACTGTCCAACCTGAATTTCTCTCATGAAACAGTGGCATGGTTTGAAAGCTATCTAAGAGATAGATTCCAATCTGTAAAATGGGATACTTCTCTATCTACTCCACTACAAATACAAATGGGAGCCCCTCAAGGATCCATTTTAGGGCCATTACTTTTCAACATCTTCACAAACTTGCTCTATACCTCCTGCCCACTCTCCACTGTTATACAATATGCTGATGACTCTACAGTCATAACTATAACTAACTCTCACTCAGAACTCTTAACAGCTACCCAGTCAGCCTTTCACTCGGTAGAAACATGGTTCTCCAACAACCAACTCATCCCAAACCCTAAAAAAACAAAACCCCTACTCTTCCTCCCTAAAACAGCTAACCACATTAAGACCTCCTTCACTATCCAGTCACTCAATAAGACACCAATTGTAGCTGAATCAAGCTCAAAACTCCTTGGTATTACAATCGATGACCAACTAAAATTCAATCTCCACATAAGTAATTGTATCAGGAAAACCCACCTTAAGCTAGGTCTGCTATATAGAAATAACAAATTTCTTACTCAGGAAGCAAGGATAGCCCCCACTCCATGCCTATCTTTTCCCCCCGCTTAACATATTGCTCTCAAATTCTTACTAACCTTAACTCCTCTTATTTCTAGACTTTAAGCTAACACTAAAGGAATATTTCAGTAAGAAATGGATCTGCCACTTCTCAAACCCACCTTGAAAACTTTCCATTCTCAACTTTTCCTAAGCTGTGTACTTCTCTCTGTAATACTCATAGATTCTGGTCAGATTTGAAAAAAAAAAATCACACAACTGATTTTTGTACTTTATATTCCTCTCAGCTTACCTAATATATGTACAACCAATTGTTATCTGTATAAGAATTTGCTGTATTCTATTTGTATAAAATCTGCATTAACTACTTAATGTTATATTTGTATGTACTGGAGCTTTTCTCCCTGGGCCTCTGCTAAAAAAAAGGGCTTCGGCTCAGTCAGACATACCCGGTCGACAAATGTAAAATAAAATTAATAAATAAATGTCAGTGGTTTGTAGCTGTCTAAATATACAGATGATTGCAAAGTAGGAGCTGTCATTGAATCACACACTGACATACACGTTCTCTAGGAAGGGCTGACACAGATAAACAACTGGTGTCAGAGCCATAGACTAAAAAAAAAAAAAAAAGCCAAGAAATGCATAATAGTATCCTTTGGGAAGTTATCCACCCCTGGTAACTATCAAATTGACAACAGACCCCTTGGAGTTGACCCACTGCCACAATCTGTTACATTGCATTATGCTGCTTTTCCATTGTAGGTGGTGGTATGAACTTCTGCCATTTTTGCCATGTACGATAATAGACTCAAATGCTTTTTTACTAAGCTGATATTACATCAGAAGTAAAAATCATATTTATTTCCCCTGAATACATTTTATTTTTCCTCACTGGAGTTATGTCATCTGCCCGGTTTAGACTTGTATGAAGTAAGTTCCATAAAGATGCATTTATTTACACATGAGAATACCAGTCAACTATGATTTGTAGTTGAAGATCATACCCTGTTATTCTTAGAAGTTTATTGTAATATTTAATATGGGTACAGAAAGAATTTCTAGGTACCACCAGTAGTTTCATACAACCATGTGAGTACTATCTTTTTTCATACGTTTTGCAGCAGACGAGTTTTGCAGTTTTTTTAGGCTAAAAAACTCTGGCTGCATTTAAATCTTAACAGCATATTTTTATTATATAAGAGAGTAAATAATTTTCTTCCTATAACAAATGATGATTTCTCATTTTACATAATAAATATACACGCTTTACTTGTTTTGACGAGCATACACATAAATGGTATTCCACTGTATGCCTTCCATAAAAGCTGTTAGGCTCTGCACAACACAGTGGCATTGAAATGCAAATTTTATAAAAGTATGTATAAAAGTAGAGAGACAGATTGTAGTTTTGAATTTAGGGAGAAATTTTGATCAGAATGACTTTTGAAAATGAGAACTTGCAACATTTACCAGTCAGTCAGTTGGAAACAAATATAGGTTTTGGTTCTGTTTGGGGTTAAGTATAATTTATCAAAAACATAAACGTATATAAAGCTGGTGTAATTTCACACCCAGAACTAGTATTTCTGCATAAAATGATCTTGTAGGTTCTTACTAAGCTTACTGCCAAACAGACTATCGAGATATTCGTCCTCATCACCCATTAATAATAGTTGGAGACTAGCAGCTTCTCCATTAAGTAGACTTTCTCCTCATGTACCCAGTGAAAATGTATGATCTTTTTAGTGTTTTATGTGCTGAGGCATGAAAATTACACTGACATTTTTTTTTCACAAATGTTTAAGATGCATCTGCTTCATTGCCTCAGAGTTGGAGCCCAATCTAAGTTTGCCACCTTACTGTACAAATTTACTCAGAATGTCCAGATTTTACGCCTCGTATTTTTGCTCTGTTCCTCATGAAATATGTGGTTATCTGGCAAATCACTGAGGATTTAAGTTACTAAATAATGACATACATTTGAGATTTAGACTTCATATCCTTCAGAAAATGCATGGTAACACATCCTGTTGTTCTAGCAATGCTCTAAGTTTACAAGAGCAATATTTAATCTGTCCTTATTTTTGAGCTTTTGCCATTCCCCCTCTCCCATTATTTTAGGCTTTTTCTAGATTTCTTGCACTAAGAGGTTGAGAGGTATGAATCTAAGGTGGTTTCATAAGCAATTATGACAGTAGCATTCTTTGAAAATTTCAAGGAAACATGTTTAAACCGTTTAGGAGATGCAGGATTTATTTGCATACAGACAAACAGATAAAAGTTATTTTGACACAATCCTTTGAAAAATGATCAGTCCTTAAGGGGCTAAGGAAGACCATTCAAAATAACTAAAGTAAGTTTGCTAATACAAGAAGAGAAACAATATTATAAAAAGCAAAATTAATTTTTCAGGGATAACGTATAATTTACACCTGCCTAAACTATCTTTAAGTGACAACTAGAATAATGAAAACTGAAAGCATACGTGATTTAACTGAGTACATATAACACAGATGTAATGGTGGCGAATGGAGGAAATCAGAAGAACCTGAAATTGAGATAGAAGGGAAAATACTGAAAACAGGTTAACAATTTCAGGTGTCTGTGAGAGGTGGTTGAGAAGAAGGGAAGTCTGAGGAGGTCCATCAGAGGGGATGTAGCCACCTGGCACAATGTGTCAGGTGTTAGCGTATGACAGAAGAATGTCAAAAGAAGCTAAAACGTAAGGCATACAACAGTGGTGCGACCAGTACTTCTGTGTGGTACTGAAACCTAGACAGTAAAGGCAGAGAGGCTGAAGAAACTAGAGATGATGGAGATGAAGTGCCTGAGATAGGTGGTAGAATGCACACTGTTGGACAGACAGAGAAATGAAGACATCAGGGCAGAAGCCAGCATAGCTTCAATTGCAGAGATGGTCACAGAGAACGGATTATGTTGGTTCAGACATGTGCTGAAAAGCAGTAGATAATCAGGTGAAGAAGATTTGGGACAGACATGAAGAAGGCAAAAGTATGTAGGGGCATCCTGGCAAAGAGGGGGATAGATTGTGTATGATAAGACCTGCGAGAGTCAGACATGACTGTTGAAGGTAGGAGACTAGCATTGAATAGAGAGAGATGGCCACAGTTTACACTACATGTCAACCCCATGTAGCAAATGGGCAAAAGGGGAGGGGGTTGATGAGAGGGTGAACTAGAATAGTTAAACAGATACAGGTACATTAATAGAAAATAAAACAGACCGCAGTAATACTTTTGTTTTCATGCAGTATATACATTCCTTTTTAACAATTGTTCACTCTGATATTACAGAAATTGCCCAGTTCCTGCCTTGCCTTAAACCTCACTCCTCCACCTGCCAAACATTCTGCATGCATTGTTCACACTGATTATATTTGCTTCTATGTAATTTGCTCTCTCGGTTTTCTAAAGATCCCACTTCCAGTTATTTTATCTCCTTTCCAATATTCAATACTTCAGTTGCAGTTCATTTAGGTTTTGATTTCTATTTTCTAGTAGTAGCTTTTTGGGCAGCTAGTAGCATTAACGCCACCATTAATAGCATCATCAGCTTACATTCTACCTCCGTATGGATCATCGTTGTTTAGGTTAATGTCAGATGTTTGCCCCCCCCCCCCCCCCCCCTCCACAAAACCACACTGATCCAACTCAGGTTTGACAACAGCTTTGCCATTCTTTTAGCTGTATAGTCATGGTTTAAAATTTAATTTTGGCTGTGGAAAGTCTTTGCCCTCGTTGGGTAATATAGCCACCACAACTTTCTTCCAAGATGCTAGTATGTTCCCACCTTTCAAAATATTGTTAAACAATACCTTCCAGATCTGTATCACTTTTTTTCCTCCTAAATCCAAACTTCCGCAGGAATACCATTTGTTCTTGGAGACTTCCCAGTTCATTTGACTATACATCACCAAAACAGCCTGTTTTTTTTTTTTTTTTTTTTTTTTTTTAACTATACATAAGCATTTTTATCTCAATTCTTCCCGTCTTAGCCTGCCTAAGGGATTTTTAGATAAAACGTTAGGAAAGTCAGGGATATATCAAAAGATGAAACAATTCTTCCAGAAATTAACTTGTAAAGGTGACCAGCCATCCAAAGGAGGGGCTGTAAAGAATATCTGATCAGTTTACTGTATTTGATAATGAGGTACTGGATACAGAGGTTTAGTGATCAGTGACCACAGTTAAGTATAAGTAGTGATTAATTGTATTGTGATGTTCTGCTGGATTTTGAAAAGTTTAAAAAAGTTAACCCATTTTTTTTTTCTGTTTGGTTTGTGTATTTTTATGTAGCTCACAGACCAAGGCTTACTGAAGAGTTTGTCCTCAAATTTTAATGTTATGCAGCAAGTGCTGGAGGAGGCAAGTTGTTTGCTGAAGCTCCTGTGGAGAGTGTCACTCCCACCCAGTGTTATGCAGCTCAAACAGGTAAGCCATGGCACTTAACATCAGGGCCACATCTGATTTTATTGAGTCACTGTAAGTTGATACAGGTAGTTTTAAAATCTATCCAAGCAGGGGAAGGGAAAAGCAATTTCAAGAGATTCTGAGTCATACTACCATATTGAGCTGTGAATATTATGAGGAGTAACTGGAACTTATTACTTCCTTCCTAGCATCATTAGCAAAAATAGAGCTTGATCTTGTTTTAATTTTAGTCTGCCACCCACCTGTTGCATTACAGTGGTCAGTGTGGAATATTAGAAAAAACTGTTAAAATGGTTGACATTTTTCCCATAGAAAAAATATACTGTGTATATTTAGATACATTGCTCTGGGCATAAATATAAATGAAGTGTACTGGCTACCTAGTTACCAAGCTGGACAGCTTCATTCTCTGAATCTGGCTAGCCATCTGATTTAAAAGTCACAAATACCTTCCCCATGTCACTTGTGTATAGCTCGTGGAGGATCTGTTTTAAGAACTCTTACATTCTTTCAGCATCATTACTTGCATATATAGTGTTATGTGAGCATTTGTGTTGTTAAATGGTCTTGTGAATCCATTTACTGTTTGTTCTGGGACATTGCGGCGCTAATGCAGAAATTAGTTGTAGAATCTGCTGACAATATGTCTTGTTTGCGTGCCCACCAACAACCAATTTCTTTTGTTCTTTCATTGTAATGCAGCACATTCTCAAAGTTGATGTCAGCCATCATGCAGTCTTTGTAGTGTCTGTAGTCATCAAGTGGCATTTTGTCAGAAAATATTCCCATTGCATCGTGTTGGGGCTTGGCATCCATTAGATGCCTCCACTTGACAGTACTAGCAATATATTTATAATAAGGAGAGTGGTTCTTCCCTTCTTTCGATACTGAAATAAGATATTCATCAGGACACCAAAAACAATACTACAGTTTTGTGGTGTCCAACAGACAAACTAAACCCACCTGCTTGAGTTGCTGCTAGCGCAGGTGGATACAAGAGATTCCATGCCACGTATCAGAAATAGTAAGGGAAGATCCCAGATGCCCTGGCCAGATTTTCCCTAGTAGTATAAATACCACCTTGGGTTGCCCCTGTAAAGAGACTACTGACCTAGGGGGATTAAATTGGTTGTAAAAAAAAAAAAAAAAAAAAAAAAACATTTTAGGTTCTTTGTATCCACTCACAGCCTTGATAGGTTCCCTCTGAAGTAAGTTTCCACTAGCCCTAAAATAGAAATTTAGCACCGTAGTACTTGCCCAGATCTCACACACGTGGCAGCAGCTTCTGGTACATCTGTTTGCACCCTAGTAGAGTTACCAGGTGTTAATATTTTGTACTTCATACACATCACAACTCTTAAACCTGAGATGTTTTGACTACAGGATGAAGTCATCAACTGCATTGCACATTCCATTTAGTTCAGAAACTATTGCTGAAATTAAATTTAGTTGTGATGGCTCCTTTTTTTGGTCAAAATCACTTTGCTTCAGCATGTTGCCGCAAAATAACACATCTGAAAAGTTTCAGTGCCATTGTTTCAGAATCTGATAATCTTGCAACAGGAAAAGGGTTTTCATTACATGCTGATGTCTTTTAGGCTAACAGTCTGAAGGATTTGATGTTAATCCCTTATGGTTGTTTTCTGATGATGTTTTTTATGTATTAACAAAATCCAGTAGACTTTCAATGAAAAAAATCTAATTTAGGAAGATGGAAAATGCTGTCTTGTTCCATGTTGAATGTCAGGACCCCTTTTTTATTTTTAGCGTGAGATTTTTTACAATATTTGTTCAGTACTGGGGCTGGTCTTTTATTTTCCTTACTCCTCTGAGGTTGCCATTTCTGTCTTCTTAATTAAAAAAAAAAAAAAAACACACACGCAAGGCCACAGAGATTTCAACAAATCCAGCTGAACAACTTGAATCTTAATATTAGCACTTTTGTTTTATTTTATAATAAAACTTATTCAGATGAAGTGAACCAAACATACACTGTTTAAATACAATTCTAAAAAGGTCATGTGACAACTTTTTTAAAATTATATCGTGTGACAGCTGAATTTCCTGAACAAATCATGCATTAAGGCAACATGTTCAATAAGTTAAAAACTGAAGTAAACAAAAATCAAAAGCTGAATATCTGAATACACAAATCTGTAAACTTTCTTTTACCATACAATAATAAATAGTTTTATGTAAGTACAGTCATTAAAATATCAGCACTGCCCTTTTTTCTACATAGGCAAAAACTGAGCGCAAGTTCAAGTTCAAAGAAAGAATTGGTGAACATCTATATGGCATTAAGAAAAGGAAAACGAACAATGACCTAGCCAAACACTTAATGGAATGGCCAGACCACATTTTTAAATTTGCAGTTCTAGAAAAGGTAACCCCTAGTGAATGTGACGGCCCATGGCAACTTAAGTTAGAAGAACATCAGTTATATTGGCAGCTCACACTTAATGCACGTTCTTGGCCAGGGATTAATGACCAGATTTTTATTAGCTGTCTTTTAAAACTAAGAGCTTTAGGAAAATGATATTGGCACCTTTTTTATCAGACAGATTTTCTCAGTATAGCATTTATTATTTAACAATTGCTCTTACATAAAACTATTTATTACTGTATGGTAAAAGAAAGTCTACAGGTTTGTGAGCTGTGCCAAGAAAGACTCCAAAAAACACTCCTCAACCGATTATGGATGTGACAGTAGTGATACCTCCTTCCAGAAGCAGATAAAAAAATGATGCTCCAAAGAACAGAAACCACTAAAACATGTTCCTTAAAAGCCAATACAAATGAATGATGTTATTAATATAAAGTGTTTTCTGACTAATAAAAAAAGTCTAAGGAAGGATTAAGCCATTTTGTATGGTTTTCCCAGTTATCAGTTAACAAGTTGTTGGTCAATTTATATGCATTTTTATGTTACTGGACCTTTTAAATTTCACTGTTTGTATAAATGAGAGATTTTGTAATGTTTGTTTATTTTCCGATTAAGTTTTCTGATGAGTAGCGACTGTTAACTTTTTAGTATAGTAATAGTTTTTCAGCCTGTGTCTTCCTTCGATGCAGTGGTTTTAGTTAAATGTGACAGTTCTGTTTGTGTGCACAGAATCCAGTTTGTACAAACCCAGTGGTCTTAAGGCACAAACTCCATGGAGAGTCGCATCTTTCTTCCATGGCTGGCTTTTAAGAAATAATATGTTTTAGTGTTTTTTGTTCTTTGGAGCATCATTTTCTCATTTTTGGGGTCTTTCTTGACACAGCACAGACAGTATCCCTGCAGAAGAAAATTGTGTATTGTCCTGAAGCTTTAGACAGCATGCTTAATTGTCTAAGTTGGCAAGTATCTTTTGCAAGATAACATTTTAATTTAACGGGAGAACATGGTGAATATGTGCTATATAAAGATGGAGAATGGTAGGGGTCAGGTTTCAGTTACTTTGCAGGAAACATTAATTTCTCCCTTGTTGTAAAGGGGCTGTTTTTTGTTGGTCAGCGTCTTATGGGCTTCACATGTAACCGCTTTCTCACTTTTTCTGCCACATGGTTGCAGTGGGTAAGCGGATGCTTCTGGAGAACATTGGTATAAATGTCTTTCAGGCAGGGGTATGCTAAAGATGACGGTGTCAGCAACAAAGCAGAATTTTATGCTTTCGTTCTTTACCCTCAAAAGCCAGAATCTGGTGTCTTTGTTCAAGGTTTCCCATCTGTACTACTCCTTCAATCTCCTTTTGAAGGCCAAGAAAGAAAATGCCAGAATGATTTTTACAAGTTCCATTCTGGCTCGGAGAACTGCAGCTCTGCTTTGGGGAGTTTCATGTCCATCAGCTCTAGTCCAGCACCTGAAACTTTCCCAGACTACCTTAGTCTGACCCCTTTTCCTACAGTACCAGTACCTAAGGATCCATCTCCATATCTCTTTAGCCACACATTTTATTTAGTCACAACTTTAATCTAACCCAGACTATCATTTTTGCGGAGTGTATTTTGTCTCTTCTGACCTTTAACAGTTTGGACCCTGTCAGGTTATCATATTTCATGTTATTCCTTATCACAAAAGAAATGTTATGTTTAGTGAAGTCAAGCTCCCTTATGTTTTTGTGCCTTTTTCCATGTTTGTAAACCATTTTTTTCTGTTTGCCTATGCTAAATTCCTAAGCCTTTCATAAATGCAGATAAAAGGGCTAAAATTCTGTGTAGCAACATAAACACAGTGAATATGTTGTGTGTTTATCACAGGTGCATTGTTTTCAGAAGAGAGTCTCATTTGTTTTGCTTTCAAGCCTAACACTTTGAAAAAAAGGAAAATAGGCTTAGTTAAGAACAGGAAAAAAAATGAACACAGGCACTTAAGAATGACTCCGCTTATTCTAAACCAGCAGTAAAATAGTTTACTGAATGAACGGCAAAAACAGTTGTTGTTGTCTTTCGGCTTTTCCCGGTTAGGGGTCGCCACAGCGGAACTCCGGTCCGCTAATGATTAGCAGTAGATTTTCACGAATGCCGAGGTACCAGCTCGATGTTCAACCTTCAACGAAGGCACGCCCAATTACGCATGTCTTTCGAACTCCCACCCAACCGCTGGGAGGACATGCAGACTCCACACAGAAGGCACTCCCCGCACTCCAGCCGAGAATCGAACGGGAGAACCTCTTGCTGTGAGGCAACAATGCTACCCCTGCACCACCGCGGATGTAGAATGGCAAAAACAGTAAAAAAAAAAAAAAAAAAAAAAAAAAACACTTCAAATGTTTAGAACAGCATACGACTACCCCTGATTTCAGATACATTTTCCTCTACTTTTAAGTCAGATTCTCCAGATCAATTAAGAAGAAAGATTGCTTCAGAAAAGAATGCTGTTTCTATAGCTGAAATGCCTTAAGTCTTCTGAGGTTACTGCTATGTCTAAGTATCATGATGAATGATTTGCTTGTTGAGCCTGTTCCGTTTAAGCTTAAACACATACGAGGGCCATCTCTTAAGAGAACCCCCAGTCTATCTGATTCTGACAGTGTCTCCTTTGTGCTGGGGAGTCCTTTGCTTTGTAAGCTTGTCCATCCTGTAGCAGGTCTGGCTCTGTTTGAATTGGACTTCAAGAGGATGTGACAGATTTTCTACAGTGTGCAGCAAATGTGATCTCCATTGTCTTCCCCCCATTAAGGTTGGAGACCTAACTGCACCTTTTTTGACTTGTTTTGTGACTTGGGTCCTGATCTTTCCTCATTGAGGCTATTCAAACCTCATTTCTTTGAAGACCATTAGCTGACCCATTGTCAAGGATATCCGTACAGATGGCCCTAATAGGGTTGTTGCCTTTATCCTCCATTGACCCATTGCCAATGCTGCTGTGACATCAGAGTTGCTGACCTTGAATCTCTGTGTTGATGCCTCTTTTTATGAGGATAGATTTACTGCAGTCCTCCTTGCTTCTGCCCTCTTCAGAACAGAGTATTCCTTTCCCAGGTCAATGTCAAGGCACCTTGCCTAGACTAGATTGCTGGTGTGTGTTTAAACCACCATGATTGGCATTGACTCGTTAGTCATTGCTGGGCAAAACTCTCTTGACTTTGGTCTCAAGGACTGTGTTATCTGGTATCAAGCCTTTGAAGTTTGAGGCCTCGGTCTCTGGAACGGGTTCAGTGCTAGCCTGGTTGTTGACGATGCAAGCCTCTTTGCATGATCCCCTTCCCCCTCAACAGTGCGAAGTGTGATTTACAGATACCTCACTTGGCTGCTGCTTTTGCCATCTTACTCCTTAACTAACTTCCAGAATGGCTGTGCTCCTGGAAAAGATCAGTCACAGAGTAACCAGAGAAAATGTACTTCCTCTGGAGGACGGCAGTCTTGACTTTTTGAGTCTATGCCTGAATTCTACTTTTTGGAGGAAGTTGCTCATCTGTCACGCCACCTTATGGCCTGGGTGTAGGGGCATCACATGTGACAGATGGAGTTAGGGCCATAGAATCCAGAGACTGTTCCCTTCCATTTTGACCATTTCCAGTACCTGCATCTCCTTAGCATCTCACTTTGTCAAAGAACTGCAGCCCAACTAGAGGGGTGAAGCATGATCAAAAAAAGCCTTCTAAGAGGTCCCACCAGACCAGGAAGGACTAGGGTTTTGCTCAGGTAGGTTTGTAGAACAAAAAAAAAAAAAACAAAAAAACAGCAGGCTCGTGCCCAATTTGAGGAACCTAAATCAGCACAGTCCCGAGTGCACTTTTGTATGGTTACTGTACAATTAATCCTTCCCTATATACCCAAAGTAGGCTGGAATGTGTCCTTTGGACTGCCAGGACACCTACAATACATACCAGAATTATCAAAAAATCCAAGAAATTCCTATTATTCCTGATAGGGACCAATTGTTTCAGTTCTACATCCTGACATCTTGTTTGAGTACAGTCCTCAGGGTGTTCGACTGCACATTGGTAGTGGCATTTCCTCCCAAGCAGCAATGTTCTTCAGTTTTTCCCTGCCTAGTTGAATAGCTTCTTGCATCCCCAAATATGAATAAGTCTTATTGCCTCTGGAATTCACTTCTCATACTTTTCTAGTCTTTGGGAATTATGATGACCTTCGCAGTCCTTCTCGATGCCTATGCAGTTGATCATCTTTTATAGGCTGCATTCTGGACACACTGTCTAACCTTTCTTCCACCAGCCAAGGTCCAGTCCATCAGATTCACAGTTTTACAGGAAATCCAGAGCAGTTCAGTCCCTGCATCTCTCTCTTCAAACTCTGGGTCTCAAAGTTCTGTAGTTCATGATGGTTCTTTGTTGGACCCTCAAGGTTCAATGGATAAGCCAAGTGCTAAGAGCACATCCCATGATAGACTGTCAAGTACATCCTGTCTCTGGGCAGAATGTTTCAAGCCCTGGTTTCCCTCAAGTGTGTGTGTGTGTGTGTGTGTGTGTGTGTGTGTGTGTGTGTGTGTGTGTGTGTGTGTGTGTGTGTGTGTGTGTGTGTGTGTGTGTGTGTGTTGGTGGGGGGGGGGGTCATTATCTGGAGAAGATGGTCCAAAGAATTAAGTCATGAGTCCAGTCTGCATATCTTTATGGAATTGTGGGGAAGTCCTTCTCACCTTAACTGCTTTTCAGGTCTTTCTTCCCACCAGTGTGATTTTTATTCCTTTGGACAATGTAGCAGTGATTTTAGTATGTAGGCAAGTGGGGGTGGGAACTCTTTCTGTGTCCTCTTTGCTGGTTGGGCAAGAGAGTATGGGAATGGACCTATGCCCCCAATCACTTTTTTATCTTTTCCATCCTGAGACAAGAGAGTTCTCTACAAAATAAGCTCAGTTGCTGACTTTTGATACCCCCAGATTGGTCTATCAGTTTGTCAGCAGCACAGACTCTCTTCTGTGTCTTGGAGAAAGTCTTGTTGTGATCTTTTTGCATCTTCAACCAACTTCAAGAGCAGCAACTTTTTTACCTTATTCCTCCTCCACCAGGATGCTGCCTATATATATGCACTTCTATAGAAGAGGCCTTGAGACAGGTGTACACTCATCCAAAAGTGACACTGGGACTCCGTTTACACCTTTCCCCGTTTTAACAAGACAGCCATTATTGGCATTATTGCTGCAGTAGCCATAGCTCTATGGTTTATATCTTGTTAAGAATATAACAGCCAGACAGTTTTTAAAACTTCAGGATACCTTCCATGTGCCCACACCTTGGACTGAGCTGTCTAAAAAGGCAGATTTGGGCACCAAACTATTTAGAGCATTTCTGCCACCAAAGAACTGTCCTGTTTGGGCTATCTGGGATTGACTGTTAACTAACACATCTGATGATGTAAATCATTCATTCATTCCTTACTGGTGGGTCTTGGTTCAGAGCTCAGAACTGACTTGGCCAACACAACAAGCTCGTGCCAGCCAAAAAACTCTCTAGCTAAGTCATACCCATAGTGCCCCTCTACTCCTGTCTTCAGATCTTGTTTGCCACGTACTTCACAAGATGTGCCAAGCCAGCTCTCAGCTAAGTAGTAGATATTTTTCTAGTCTCCTTAATAATTTCCCTTTTATCTTCGACAGTTTCTCTTGCCTGTTTTTGTTCTTGAGTGTTTTTTGTCTTCCCTTTCTTACCTTTTTGGTATTATTAGTACCGTTGTTGGTATGGGCTCCTCCCTTACCTTTGTGGTAATTGTAATACCATTATTGGAATCCCCCCCTTCTTTCTGTCCTATCCTTCCAAAGAAAAAAAAGAAGAAATTATTTCAATATGTGTGTGTGTTTGCCTCTTCGGCACTGTATTGGGGATTTGACAAATTAGCATGTCTTATTTCTCAAAGTTGTGACTAATTTGTATCCCAATATGTGTGATAAGGGGACAACCGGGTTCAAGCAGTGTGCGATAAATGTGGGCGAAAGATGCCCAACTCTGATGGGCATCTTTCGTGTGTCTACTGTGGAGTTCCTCACCTTCAGGTTCAGCCACCGTGTGACCTTTGCAAAGGATTTACCCCTCGCACTTTGGCAGAGTGCAAAAATAAATTTATACTGAAGGGGATTACTAAAAACTTATTTTTCAGTGGCCCTTTCTGAGGCAGAGGTCTCACCACCTTCAAAGAAAGAAAGTAAAAAGAGAAGCCGTTTGGTTCAGACATCTCCAAGTTCCAAGGAACCGAAATCTTCTCAGACCATTTCTGAACCAAAGACTAAATTGCCAAAATTGTCAGCACCAGCTCTCTCGGCACCTGAGACTGCAGCTGTCTCTACGGTGCCGAAGTCAACGCCTTCTATGGAACCAACTACTGTAATGCCTACTTCTGTACCGATAATTCCCTCGGTACCAGATACAATTTCAGCACCTACAATGATTTCTCCCACGCATGGGTCCTTCAACCTCGGTGCCGAGAACTGAAATTTTACCCAGGACCCAAATATTCAGTGAGAATTGATCCATGTTCTTCTTGTTTCACTGTTGCAGTCATTACATTTGGGTTATCTGCTTGCAGTAGCCCTCAGTCGGCCTGATTAACAAAGTCTTGGGTCCTGCGTCGGTTGCTGTCCCTTCTTCCATGACTTCAGGTCATCAGGGGTATAAAACATTGCAGCCGACACCATTACATCAGTCTTTCTTGCCGTGCAGTGCCCGAAGCAGAAGCAGTTCGCAAGTGCCGGTCTGCAGACTCCTGAAATTTTCGTTTTCGAGTTTCAGAACCAAAGTCTTCAACTAAAGCTAAGTACCCCGTTGGGGAAACTTTTTCTTGCTCCTTACCGATGTCCATAAAAGTTAATAATTGCATTACTTGTGGAAAGCAAATACCTCATAAAGATTTTCATTCGTACTGTATTCCTTGCTTAGGCTCTGACCACGACATACCTTGCTGTCTGTTTTGTGCTCTATTTAATCAGCGCACTATCCGTCGTCTGTATATTTTCGCCTCTAAATATTTCGGTTCTCGGTTTAATTAGCCAGAAATGTCGTCGTTTAGCCATCCGACTACCAGAATTAAATCGCAAAGATAAAGACAAAGACAGGCCGCTTAGGTCCAAAACTGCCAACGACACTTCTAAGCCAGTCGCCAGTTCGCCGGTACTCGGTGAGGCGCTTTCACAGCCCCTGATACCCACTACTTCTGATTCCTAGGCCTCTACTGAGACTCGTACGGAGTCCGGTATGCCACGAGATGCTTCAACTATGGAACCCGCGGATTTCTCTACCTTGGATGGGTCTGGAGCCGCTGTGCAGGCACCGGCTTCTGAGGGTGTATTCAGGCCTACGGACTTGCATATTAAACCGACACCTCCTTCTTCATTTAGGCTTAAATCTTGAACCATGCCTAAAAAAACGGTGCCCAGGCCACATACTCAGGCCTCTATACCTAAAAAAACAAATAAGAATGGCTGAAGATTTTATAACTCTAATCAGGGGAAGCCAACCTCCCCCTTCTAAGAGACCCAAGATTGAAGTTGTTTATGAATCTTCTGACTAGGATTCTGATTTTTCTGATTCTTCTGATGATCTGGATTTGCCCTTATCTACTCATGAGGATTCTGATGCAGAGGACTGTATTCCCTCTGCTTCCCCTCCAGAGGATTTTTCTTTTTGTATAACCTTACATACTCTAAGGGACCATTTCCACTGGGAAAGCCAGGATTTTTCAGATTCAAAAAAAGAGGCTTAGGTATTTCTTGCTCCTGCCTCAGCATAGGCCCTTAGCTATTCCTCCTGTACTAGACATTGATGATGATGCTTTTCGGAATCTAGTTTGGCACCTGATTCTTTGCCTCCTGCTCCCAGAAAACCTGATGGATATTACAGGGTTCCTGATTCTCACAAGTTCCTTTTTACAAAAACCTATTGCGGATCCAGAGGCTATTTCACAGGGACCCAAGGGCATTAAGGCTTCTATTGCTAAAAATCCTACCCCTTCTGATAAAGACTCCAGGGCGCTGAACAGATGGGGTAAGAAGGTTTACACTTCTGCAACCTTGGCCATTAGGGCTTTAAACTGCCAGTTTCATATGTTAAAATATCAGCAACATGTTATTGGATTGCTTAAACAGAAAATGATGTTGATTCCTGACTGTGCGGAAAATAAAGAATTTTACAGGATTTAATGCATTCTGCTGAACAGGTTGGAAAAATGTAGATTTGATTCATTAGAGGCCTCTTGCAGGGCTGCTGTTACTGGGTCTATGCTCAGAAGGCATGCTTGGCTTAAGGAGCAATCTTTGCCTGATCATGTTAAAGCTAAATTGTTGGATGCTCCCTTAAATCAGAACCGCTTGTTTGGCAACAAGGCTGAGGAAGTTCTTAAAAAGATGGAAGATAAAGCTAAATCTATGCAAACTGTTTAAGATTTCTTATAAGTTCAGCCTCCTAGATTTAGTAGTCACTGGCCCTCTAAGAATTGGTCCTTTCCAGCCCCTTCCAGGTCTTCTCAAGACAAACCCAGACACAGCAGAAACCTCAGGTTTCAGTCAAAGGGGACACACAAGACTAATCAGTGGGGGGTTTCCGCACCCAAATCAGGGAGTAGTAAGACTGCCCCCTATGGAAAACTGTCTTAATGACTTGCTTTTAAAACTTCCAAGCACTTCCCAACTGAATGCTCCTTTGGGTGGAAAAATTGGTCTGCAGGCCAAAAACTGGGAACTCATTACTCAGGACAAATGTGTTTTAAATGTAGTGTCCCAAGGATATAGATTTCACTTCCACACCTTACCAACACCAAGCGGGTGGCCAGATCTACCCCCAAATCAGTGGGCAAAGGCCCAAAATCAAGTACTCTCTCTCTCTCTTAAGCATGGGGACTATTCAGTTGGTACCAGAAGAGGAAAAAAATACAAGGTTTCTATTCGAGTCTTTTCCTGGTACCCAGAAAAGACAATACATGGCGTCCTATCCTGGAGCTTTCTATTCTAAACACCTTTCTGGTGATTCCAAAATTCAGAATGCTGACTCTTCACCAGCTGCTTCCTATGCTAGGCAAGGATGCATGTTTGGCAACACTAGACTTAAAAGAAGCATACCTGCACATCCCTATCAGGGAGTCTTGCAGAAGATACCTACGCTTCAAAGCAAGCTACCACACCTTACCAACACCAGGTGGGTGGCCCGATCTACCCCCAAATCAGTGGGCAAAGGCCCAAAATCAAGTACTCTCTCTCTCTCTCTTAAGCATGAGGGCTATTCAATTGGTACCAGAAGAGGAAAACAGACAAGGTTTCTATTCGAGTCTTTTCCTGGTACCCAGAAAAGGCAATACATGGCGTTCTATCCTGGAGCTTTCTATTCTAAACACCTTTCTGGTGATTCCAAAATTCAGAATGCTGACTCTTCACCAGCTGCTTCCTATGCTAGGCAAGGATTCATGGTTGGCAACACTAGACTTAAGAGAAGCATACCTGCACATCCCTATCAGAGAGTCTTGCATATAGATATTCTTATATACAATGTATTTATTTATTCATTTCATATTAATGTATTCATATTTTTATTTAGAATTTTAATTGTTTTTTTATATGTGATTTTTATATAACCATACAAAGGCTATCTGATTGAAATTGTCACACTTACAGATATATATACCTTTAATTAATTAATTAGACAGTTAAGTATTTCGGATAAAGTCCTATAAGGTGATTGGCCTTCATTCTTAAATGTGCTTAGTATAAATTAGTAACTGCTCCAGTATGTTATTAACTCTGAAGAAACCCACGGTGGAGGTGGGTGAAAGCGCTCAGTTCTTTGTGTGTAATAAAAGGTTAAAAGGTTCTTGTCTCGTGGATCCAAGTAGCGTCTTACTTACATTTTTTACTAGTTTGGTTTTTTGTTTTATGTCGTATCAAATATTCAAATATACCCATACCTGGACGATTGTCTAATTCAGGCAGAAAGCAAGGACAGTCTTTTGAATCATCTGGCCTTTGTTCAAAGGGTACTGACTTGTCTGGGGTTCACCATAAACGAAAATAAATCCCACCTTGGTACCCTGTCAACAAATTATGTTCCTGGGAGCAAGCTTGAATACAACTTCCCAGATGGCTTTCCTCCCGCCAGAGAGACGGATTCATTTGACAAATTATTTCAAACAAGTGGCCACAAAAACCCAGCTATCTGCAAGGCAAATACTGCAAGCCTTGGGGTTCATGGCCTCCTGCATTCTTCTAATTCCCTATGAAAGGCTGCATATGAGGAAACTATAATGGTATCTCAAAATCCTATGGTGTCAACATTCACAGGATCTAGGAGCAAGGATTCCTATCATACCTTGCCTATGCCTAGAGTTCCTTTGGTGGGCAGAGGCCTGCCACCAAAACAAGGGACTACCATTCACATTACCCCCTGCCGCCCAAATCTTAACAACAGAAGCATCAGACTATGCATTTGGGGCTCACCTGGCAGGGAAGTACATTCAGGCAAATAGAACCCAAGTCAAATGCACCTGCACATAAATCAAAAGAAATATTAGCTGTACAGAATGCTCTGACAGCCTTCAAGGACCATATTCTTCCAGGACAAATAATGGTAAAGATGAGCAACACCACTGTCATGTGGTACATAAACAAACGAGGGGGGGTATACACATTCTTACCCCCCCCCCCCCGCAGACTAGCCATGACATTGTGGAACACAGCCTTGCACTTCCAAGTGAAATCTGTAAGCTCAATTCCTGCCAGGAAAACTAAATACACTGGCAGATGGACTAAGCAGAAACCTCATGAACCCACACGAGTGGAAACTGGAACCAAGGATTTACAACATGTTGACAAGCAAATGGGGGAGCCCAGATATAGACCTGTTTGCCTCCCCCAAGAACCATCATCTGGACAAATTTTGCACAAGGATTCCCCACAAGCTAGCGTGGAAAGTTTATGCTTTTCCTCCTCTTCCTCTGCTCTCCAAGGTACTACTAAAGATAAGACAGGACAAGCCAAGGACAATTTTAATTGCACCAGACTGGCCTCGCTAACACCGGTACCCACTCTTGCGCAGTGTGTCACACTTGGCTCCATGGCACCTGCCTCAGACTCCTTCCTTGTCTCAGCAGGAGAGCCAAATTCTGCACCCTCAGCTGCAAACCCTGAGCCTAGCAGCCTGGCTTATTAATTTATCTCTCCTTCACTATCCCTCAGTAAATCAGTGATGGATATCATTTTAGAGGCAAGGAGGCCGAGTACTAGAAAATCTTATGCTGCAAAATGGAAAAGATTCTGTGCCTGGAACCAACCTCAAGGAATGAACGCAGCAGTGCCCAATTTACCTCAGATTCTACAATACTTGACTGAGATGCTTCATAAGGGCTTGTCTTTTTCCTCCATCAAAATTCATGCCTGAGCCATTTCAGCTCATTATAGCACAGAGCCTCCCCTCTTCTCAAACCCACTGCTCAAGCAGTTCCTCAGAGGGGCCAGAAATTTAAGGCCACCCAGGAGAACTCCAAATCCAGCCTGGGATCTTAACTTTGTCTTGGAGAAACTCACTCTTTCTCCTTTTGAGACAGCTGCTACTGCAGATTTAAAATTTCTTTCCTGGAAAACAGCTTTCCTTTTAGCAATCACTTCTGCAAGAAGGGTATCTGAATTACAGGCCCATATGGCAGTGGAATCTTTCATCATCTTTCATGCGGACAGGGTGTCCCTCAGAACCAATCCCTCCTTCATGCCCAAGGTGGTGTCCAGTGTGGCTCTTAATCAGTCCATTCATTTGCCTACCTTCTTTCCTAACCCACAGAACAAAGGGGAACGGATACTGAACTCTTTAGTTGTGCACAGACAGCTTAGATTCTACTTGGACGGGACTAAACCTCAAAGGAAATCTGAACTGCTGGTGGCATTTGCTGCAGGGACAGAGGGGAAAGCTATTTCAAAACAAACCATTTCAAAATTGATAGGCCACTGCATTCTTTTCTGCTATAAGCACCATAGAAAACCTATCCCACAGGGCATCAGACCCCATTCAACCAGGGCTGCATCTACTTCTACAGCTTTTCTCAGGGGCATCCCTACTAGGAACATCCTAGAAGCTGCTACCTGGAGTTCTGTACATACTTTCACCAAGCATTATTATTTGCCAATTTTCTCTAAATCCAGAGCTGGTTTTGCCACTGCAGTTTTGCAGGGCCTTATAGCTGGCCCTAATTTTATTTAAATTCCTCCTCCCAACCTTAGCTTTGGGAATATACCCAAATGTAATGACTGCAACAGTGAAACCCGAAGAACATAGTACAGTTGTGTACACTTACCATAAATGTAGATGTTAGAGTGTATTCACTGTTGCAGTCCTGGTTACCCTCCCTCCAGCCCCCTTTCTTCTTTTGGCTGTACCTCTACTCTCACTTACTATGCTTTAAAAGCTTTTTGGTGTATTTGCTTTTTTGTTGGAGGTATATCCTTGTATTTATAGATTTAATGGCTTCCCATTAGGGGGCAGCTGACATCTGGGGCAAGAAAAACTGATGCAATGGTGTCGGCTGCATGTTTTATACCCCTGATGACCTGACGTCATGGAAGAAGGGACAGCAACCAATGCAGGACCCAAGACTTTGTTAATCAGGCCAACTGAGGGTTACTGCAAGCAGATAACCCAAATGTAATGACTGGAACAGTGAATACACTCTAACATCTACATTTATGCTAAGTGTACACAACTGTACTATTTTTCTGACAATAATATAGTCTCTTTCTCAAGAGACCTGACTGTCCTTCGGGGATATCCACCTGTTCAACCAGGAGTCTTTTCAAACTCAACGTAGTGAGGCTTGTCAATCAACTCCTAGCAGCCGGAGGCATCCCAACCCCTACAAAGACCTCCCTACCACCTGGAGTCGAGGTTTTTCTGCACATACTCTGACTTATCCTCCTTCAACCTCTGCTCAGGCTTTGGAGCCCTCGGTACCGATGTCTGTCTCGGTGCCAACTTCTCCGGTTCTTGTTATCCACCCTTCCATGGTTTTGGAGCCTACCCTGCAGACTTTGGTCCAATCGGAGCCGATCCAGCCTCGGGATTGTGACTGGCCTGTCCGCACCGTGACCTCTAGTTCGGCACCAATTTTTTTCTCTGGTGCAGTCTATGGCTCCTGTTGTTTCGACATCTTCTAGTCCTCTCTGAGCTCCAACCCTGGAGGTGAGCTCGGAGTGGGATGTCACTTCAGTTCCGAGGTTGTCGTTCATGGTCCGGGCACCCATCCATCTTCGGGTGGGCCTGCCTTCCAGGTGAAGGAGAGAGCTGCTGCTTCCACAAGCATACAGTTGGCACCCCCGGCATTGGAACCTGATCTTTCCTTTTCCTCTGGTAAGCAGCTGACACAGCCCACTACACTTGGATATCAGGCACGGGAGCAGTAAGAAACCTTACTCCAGGGCACATGCTTTTCGGAGTCGTCCTCAGAAGGTCCCACTGAGGAGCCACCCCGAAAGAGAATGTACAAGAGGAAGCACATCGATTCTTCTGAGGAATCTCTCACCGAAGATGCAGATTTCGATGAGAGAGAAGGGTCTCCATGGTCCCACCTTGAGGATGTCTCATTCGGAGACATACTTGAGATCCTGAAGTAGAGGGGTGAGTGGAAGCCCATCAGCCATTCTGCTGAGGAATCTGTATTCTTGCAGGCCTTCTGTGCTAAACCCTCTACTTCCTGGATGACCCCACCCACAGATGAGCTGGTTAAGCTTATCGTGCAGTGTGCCTGGAAGGCCCTTGACACCACTGAACCGCGAAGACCTGATAAATTCCTCTCCCTGAGGAATCTGAATTCTTGCAGGCCTTCCGTGCTAAACCCTCTACTTCCTGGGTGACCCCACCTGCAGTGAGCTGGTTAAGCTCATCATGCAGCATGCCTGTAAGGCCCTTGACAATACTGAACCGTTTCCCCGAAGACCTAATAAGTTCCTCTCCCTGCAGGACCATCCTCTGAACAGGGAGTCGTGGACGATGGACTAGAGAACCAGACGTACGCTTCAGCAACCTTCACTTTACGGTCGCTGAACTACTTGGCACATTTTACACGTCTCCTGAGGGATCTGACACCTTTCAGGAACCTTGGCAGGGGTATTGCCTGAAGAGGTGCGTGATAAAGATGCTTCTCAACTTGCCACCCTAGAGTCCATCTCCTCCATGCAGTTAAGACGTCATGCCTGGATGCGCTTGTGCGACTTTGCTGACCCCTTCAAGTCTTCCGTCATCAGTGCTCCTGTTGATGAGTCTTCCTTGTTTGGCCCAAAAGTTAGATACATTAGCCAAGTGTGAAAAGGATTGAAAGACCGTATCTGCCATGGGCATATGGTTTTCTGCCCATCAATGATCTTACTCCAGGAATCAGAGAGGTGAGAAGATGTGGTTCAAAAAATCCCAAGGGCCTTTCTGTGACACATGTGGTGAGCAATCCCCCGGGACAGAAGGGGGAACTCATTGGGAAGACGACCCCCCCCCCCATGGCAGAGGGGGCCCACGAAATCAGGGCTCCAGGGATTCCTTCTCTGGTCTACCCTATCAGCGCTCCTGAAGAGCAGCCCAATTGCTTACCTATGGAAGCAGTCAGGGGACGTTTTTCTCTGCACCGTTTTGCCTGGCAATCAATAACATTTGATTCCTAGGTGCAGAGGATAATGACCAGAGGTTACCATATCCCCTTCAACCTTTACCCCAGGCCTTTAAGGCGAATCCCTGACGTTCCACCCAGTCAGAGGGATGCAGCAGCACAAGAAGTTCTAAAACTGCTAGGAAAGTGAGTCATGCAAACAGTCCCACCAGACCAAATAGGATCCATATTTTACTCAAGATTCTTTTTAGTGCCAAAAAAGACAGGGGGACTGGAGGTCAATCCTGGACCTCAGTATACTGAACAAATTCGTCAGACAAGAAAAATTCGGGATGGTCACAGTTAAGTCCATTCTCCCATTTCTGGAAAAGGATGACTGGATGTGCTGTATAGATCTTCAGGATGCGTATTACCACATAAAAATGGACAAATGATCCAGAAGATATTTCCATTTCTGGCTGGGAGCCAGTCACTACCAGTTTCCAGTACTGCCCTTTGGTCTCTCCACAGCCCCCAGGGTGTTCACCAAATGCATGGCAGTAGTGGCAGTTCACCTGAGACTGCAAGGATTCCGCATGTTTCCATATCTATACAATTGGCTCCTTACTGCTCCAACCAGGAGTCTACTGCTTCAAGCCATATTTTACACACACAATCTGGTAGAAATGCTAGGAATCTCAAACACAAAAAAGTTAAAGCTGGTACCAAATCAAAGCTTGAGTTAATTCCTTCAAGAATGCAACTGCAGTCATAACATGTGGGTTGTCCTGCCTCAGGCAGCCCTCGGTTGGCCGGATTCCAAAGTCTGGGTCCGACGTCGGCTGATGTCGCATTTCTCTCCGATGTCAGAGCGGCTGGAGTACATAAGCATCAGCCGACGCCATTTTCTTCAGTCTTTCGTGCCGCGCGGTGCCCGAAGCAGAAGCAGTTCGCAAGTGCCGGTCGGTCAGCTCCTGTATTCTTCGATACCGAAGTCATCAAAAAAGCTAAGTATCCCGTTGGGGACCTTTTCTTGCCTCAGCTGATGTCAGAAATAACTGAAAAAGTTAACAATTGTCTTTCTTGTGGTAAACAAATACCTCATAAGGATTTCCACTCTTACTGTCTTCCTTGCCTGGGCCCAGACCACGACGTCTCGGCCTGTGTAGCCTGTGCTCGCTTCAACAAGCGCACACTCAGGTGTCGGGCGGAGTTCGCTGAAGACTTTTTTGCCGATAAATTTGCTTACACCATGCCGTCGGATCTTCCGACATCGCAAATTCCCAAAAAGCGAAAAGACCGGGACCGACATCCTCGGCCCGCGTCTACCACCGACTCCACGCCAAAATTTAGCGCGAGTGCTCCGGTTCCCTCTGAGACTGTCTCTCCACCACTCCGAACCGAAGACACCGCATTACCGACGACTCCGATTCCGGACATCACTCCGACGCCAGTTATCGTTTTTCCTCCGGATACCGAAACCGAGGAAATGCCCGAGACCATTGCTGTAGACAAGGTCACTCCTGCACGTGGAGCTGCCAGGCCTCCTATGGCCATGTCTATTAAGGCCTACACTAGGGCTAAGGCAGCCAGCAAAACAAAGCATATTACTTCTAAATCCTTACCTCCGCCTACTCCAGAGACACAAATTATGTCCATGGCTGCTGATTTAATTTCCATGATTAGAGGTTCACAGGCCCATCCTGAGAGAGGATCCCAGCCTCCTTCTGATAAAAGGCCCAGGGTTGAACCCTCTGAACCTATTCCTTCAGATGAAGACTCTGAGGGCTCTGTCCACTGTGATAGCCAGGAAGAGCTCTTCCAGACCTATGAGGACTCGGATGCAGAAGATTCCATCCCCTCGGCCTCCCCTCCTGAGGATATTTCTTTTGGGGAAGTTCTGCACACCATGAGGGAACATTTCAAGTGGCAAGATCAGGAATATTCTGATTCTAGGAAACGCCTGAGGACTTTCCTTAAGAAGCCCCAGCACAGGCCCTTAGCTATTCCTCCTGTACTTGATGTTCTGGGTGATCTATATTCTGACTCTAGTGCTACCCCTGATTCTCTTCCTCCTGCTCCAGCCAAGCCAGACAGGTATTACAGGGTCCCAGAAACTCATTCCCATTTATTCAGGGCCCATTCTGCTGATTTGGAAACTATTTCACAGGGGCCTAAAGGAGTTTCAGCCTCCTCCTCTAAAAATCCATTGCCCTCCAACAGGGAGGCCAGGTCATTAGAGAGATGGGGTAAAAAGGTTTACACATCCACTACCTTATCTATGAGAGCTTTAAATTGCATTTTTCATATGTTACAATATCAGGATTACCTTTTAGAAGATTTACAAAAAACTTTAGCCACTCCTGATCCTTTAGACAGGAAGACTTTGCAGGAAGCTGTACATAACACTCAGCAAGTAAGCAATCACTTCCTGCAGTGTGGATATGATGCACTGGAAGCTTCATGTAGGGCAGCTATGACAGGGGCAGTCATTCGTAGACATGCTTGGTTAAAATATCAACCTCTACCAGACCATGTAAAAGCAAAACTTCTGGATGCACCTTTGGAAAAGAACAAGCTTTTTGGTGAGAATGCTAAGGATGTGTTAAAGACCATCGAAGAAAAAGCAAAATCAGTTCAGACGGTGAAAGATTTCCTCCAAGTTCAACCCCCCCAGATTCAGTAGGAATTGGCCTTCTAAAAACTGGTCCTTTCCTAATACAGAAAAGTTTCAAAGGGGTAAGAACAGACGTGGCCGAGGAAGAGGCCAATACAGAGGCCCTTACAGGGGACGACAATGGCAGCCAGGAAATCAAAGAAGTGGCCTTGGGGTTTCACCTGCCCCACAACCACAATCTCAATGACTTTCCTCTACTACCGCCTACCAGGGAACAAATAGAAGCTCCCTTGGGCGGAAATTATCTCTGTTTGCAGAAAATTGGCACAGACTGACAAAGGACAAATGGATTTTGGACATTATAGACCGAGGGTACAGGTTTCATTTTCATACCTTACCAAGAAAACAAGGCATGCCAAACCTACCACAAAACCAGAGGGCAGAGGCTATCAAGCAAATCACTCTGCTGACTCGGATGAAAGCAATAGAAAGAGTTCCACAACAAGAACAAGACCAGGGGTTTTACTCAAGACTGTTCCTTGTTCCAAGAAAAGAATCTCAATGGAGACCAATACTGGACTTGTCCGCATTAAACACCTTTCTCATAGTACCAAAGTTCAAAATGCTGACTCTACAGCAACTCCTTCCCATGCTGGGCAAGGGGTCTTGGCTGATTACTCTGGACCTCAAGGAGGCATACCTGCATGTCCCTATCAGACACAGCTGCAGAAGATACCTCAGATTTCTTGCAGGACCAGAGCATTATCAATTCTCAGCATTGCCATTTGGCTTATCTACTTCGCACAGAGTATTCACAAAATGCCTGGCTTCAGTAATTGCTCATTGCAGGCTCCAGGGGATACAAATTTACCCGTACCTGGACGACTGCCTCATACAAGCGGACGACAAATTGATGTTGACAAAAAACCTGGATTATGCCATATGATTACTTCAAGCTCTGGGATACACAGTCAACTTCCAAAAGTCAAGACTGCAGCCATCCCAGCAAATAATCTTCTTAGGAGCCAAACTAGACACAGCCCCTCAGATGGCTTACCTGACAGAAGACAAGCAAGAGAAGTTAACTCATTACTTCAAAGATTTAGCAAAACTCACCCAGATGACTGCAAGGAGATTCCTACAGGCCCTGGGTTACATGGCATCCTGCATTCTCCTGGTTCCATTAGCAAGACTACACATGAGAAAGCTTCAATGGTACCTAAAAAGCATTTGGTCTCAACACAGCAACAACTTGGAGACAATCATACCGCTCATTCCATGCCTACAAAAGGAAGGCAGACACAGGTATGTCATTCAAAAAACCACAGATAACACAGACCATGACCACAGACGCCTCAGACCTTGGATGGGGGGTGCACATGGAAGGCAGGTGTATACAAGGACAATGGTCTCCAAAGGAAACACATCTGCATATAAACCAAAAGGAAATGCTGGCAGTAATGCATGCCATCGAGGCTTTTCAACACCAACTCCAGCAAGGCCATTTACTGATACGGACAGACAACACCACTGTGATGTGGTACATAAACAAGCAAGGGGCACCCACTCTTACCCCCTTTGCAGACTGACAATGCATCTTTGGGAGAAATCACTGAGTCTAAACATCCAGTTACAATCCCAGTTTGTTCCAGGAAAAGACAATGTGTTGGTGGACAGCCTAAGCAGGAATTTCACAGATCCACACGAGTGGAGGTTACATCCGAAGGCCTTCAGACAACTCACTTGACATGGGGCAAGCCAGAAGTGGACCTATTTGCCTCTCATCTCAACCATCTTCTACCAAAATTCTGCACAAGGACATACCATCCAAAAGCTTGGAAAATAGATGCCCTCTCATTCAACTGGAACTCACTAACAATCTATGCATTCCCACCTCTGCCACTGATGACCTCAGTATTACTAAAGATCAAAGCAGAGAGACCCAAGGGAATCATAATAGCTCCAGACTGGCCAAGACAACACTGGTACCCACTACTACGGAGCATATGTCACACCAGGAGGTGGGCCCTTCCCCAATGGCCTCTACTTCTGACTCAACACAACTTCGAAACAGTGCATCCAAATCTACAGACACTGCAGCTAACAGCCTGGGAGATCCCATAAATAACTTCAGTCTATCTCTCTCCAAGGAAGTTCAGCGGATACTAACAGAGGCTTGAAGACCATCCACCAGAAAGGTTTATTTAGCAAAGTGGAAAAGATTCAGCAATTGGAATACCAGCAAGGGACATGATGCATCATTGTTGAACATCCCACTCATCTTGGAATATTTGGCAGATATGTTAAAGAACGGCCTCTCATATTCTTCCATAAAGATACATGCATCTGCTATTTCAGCTAGATACAACACTGATCCTCCTGTTTTTTCACATCCTTTACTAAGGCAATTCCTCAGGGGAATCACGAACATTAAGCCACCAAGAAAGGCCCCAGTGCCAGCCTGGGACCTCAATTTTGTCCTAGAAAAACTGACTCTACCTCCATTTGAGCCAGCAGCTTCAGTTGACTTGCAATTTCTCTCTTGGAAGACAGCTTTCCTGTTGGCAATTGCATCAGCAAGAAGGGTTTCGGAGCTACAGGCCCTAATGGCAATACCACCCTTTATTATTTTTCACAGAGACAGGGTTTCATTAAGGACCAACCCTACTTTCATGCCAAAGGTGGTATCTAGGGTTTCTTTAAATCAAGCAATTCATCTGCCTGCTTTCTTCCCCAATCCTGAGAACAAGGGGGAAAGACTGTTGCATACCTTGGACATTCACAGACAACTTTACTACCTGGACAGAACCAAGGCCAGTAGGAAGTCTGAACAACGTTTTGTAGCTTACGCCCCTGCAGTCCAAGGAAAAGCAATTTCAAAACAGACTATTTCAAAATGGATTGGACATTGCATCAGATTCTGTTATTCCATTCATGGAAAGACTGTTCCAGCCAATGTCAGACCACATTCCACCAGAGCTACAGCCACCTCTACAGCATTCTTAAGAGGGGTGCCTACTAAGGACATTCTAGAAGCTGCTACATGGAGCTCCGTGCATACATTCTCCAAACACTACAATCTCCCTCTATACTCCAGATCCAGAGCATGCTTTGCTTGGACAGTCCTAGAGGGTTTGATTGCCACACCATCTTTTTCCTAGAGCATTCCTCCTCCCCAGCTAAGCTATGGTATTCTACCCACATGTTATGACTGCATTTGCATTCTTGAAGGACATAGTACAGTTTTGTACCTACCATAAATGTAGATGTCCGATAGACATGCAACTGCAGTCGGATTTTCCCACCCTCCATACCCCTCTATGCCTAGGGTCCACTCCTATCCCTGTTTCTCTTAGCTGGGGATATCTGTTATGGTGTATTTGTTTTATTGCTCATTTATTTGTTTGGAATCCTGTTTTTTGTCTTCCAATTTGATTACAGCCTTCCTTGGAGGGCACCTGGCATCTGGGGCAAGAAACACTGAAGAAAATGGCGTTGGCTGATGCTTATGTACTCCAGCCGCTCTGACGTCGGAGAGAAATGCGACATCAGCCTACGTCGGACCCAGACTTTGGAATCCGGCCGACTGAGGGCTGCCTGAGGCAGGACAACCCACATGTTATGACTGCAGTTGCATGTCTATCGGACATCTACATTTATGGTAGGTACAAAACTGTACTGTTCCACTAGCAAGGTTTCATATGAGGCTGCTTCAATGGCTCCTAGCATCCCACTGGTCTCTGTTAACACACCCATTGTCTTACCCAGTCTGCATAACAAACTGATGCAAGCAGGGTCTGAATTGGTGGATGAAGCCAGAGGAGGAGTTATGGTGTCGTCCCTTTTCACCCCCTCAACCCAAGGCCACAGTGACCACAGATGCCTCCCTGATTGGGGGAGGGGCCATTTTCAGGGAAAGACCGTCCAAGGCACTTGGTCGCCCTTGGAGGCCAGGCTGCATGTCGATGTCCTAGAGCGGAGAGCTGTGCTCCTAGTGTTGCAAGCATTCCAACTGACCTTCCCATTTGGGACACTTGCTATCCAGTCAGACAATATGTCAGTAGTCTGGTACATCAGCAAGCAAGGAGGAACCAGATCCTACCCATTATGCCGGGAAGCCCTGAGTGTGTGGCAATGGGTGATAGCTTTCAACCGCTTTCTCTTAGCAATGCACATTCCCGGGAACTCCAGTCTGATTGTAGACAAACTGAGAAGAAACATTCTAATGTCTGACAAGTGGTCTCTCAATCCCGTAATAGCAACACAAATATTTTGTTGTTTGGGCCGGCCTTGCTGCAACCTCTTTGCTTCCCCCTTGAACCACAAATGCAGCAGCTATTTCACCCTGATCCCCCCCTCAAGGGGAGTCACTGAGAGATGCTCTAATACAAGTTTGACCCCTGGGTCTACTCTATGCTTTTCCTCTCTTTCCCCTCATTCCACAGTTCTTGAAGAAAGCTCAACAGTTGAGAAGCAAAGTAATTCTCATTACACCCTGTTGGCCCCATCAAGTTTGGTTCCCTTTCTTATGGGCTCACCTGGTTCACCGCCCATGGATCCTGGACCCAACCTCGGGACTCCTATCACACCCACAGGGGCTGGTCCATTCCGACCTTCAAACTCTTAAGCTGACCACTTGGTTTCTCTATTTCCATTGATTGCCGGGCAGGTTAACCTTTCTTCCCCAGTGCAGAACATACTCCTGGCTTCTCATAAACCCTCCACCAGGAAACTATCTTAGTGAATGGGTCAGGTGTGTAATATGGGCTGAAGAACAAGGACTAGAACCTTTCTCAACCCCGGTCCGTAGAGTCTTAGAATACTTGTCAGCTGGACTCCATTCAGGAGCCTCAGCCCTCTACTGTTACAGTTCACTTAGCAGCTATCGCCAATTTTCATAATGGTTTTAATGATTCTTCATTAATGTCCCACCGTCTTTGCAAAACTTTCCTAAAGGGAGTTCTGCACCTGAAACCGCCTATTAAAAATCCTACTGAACCTTGGAATTTGACTCTAGTCCAACAGACTTTGACTTGTTCACCCTTTGAACCTTCAGCCATATGTGACATAAAGTTTTTGTCCTGGAAGACCTTATTCCTGGTAGCCATCACCTCAGCCAGGAGAATATCAGAGTTACAAGCCTTGTGTGTTAATCGACCTTGCATAATTTTTCACAATGAGAGAGTATCACTTCGGACTAACCCCTCCTTCCTGCTCAAAGTTATTTTGAATTCAAATCTCAATCAGTCCATTGATTTGCCAGTCTTTTTCCCAAAAATTTCTAATAAAGAGGAATACCGTTTACACCTCTTGGATGTACATAGTCAATTACGTTTTTACTTAGAACTAAATCTTTCTGAAAGTCAGACCAGCTGTTCATATCCTTTTCAAGCCGAAGATTGGGCAATGCTGTTTCCAAAGTCACCTTATTAAAATGGTTAAGAGATTACATTACCTTTGTCTATCAATAGAACAAATTAACTCTACCTACTATAGTCGAGGCTCACTCTACCAGGTCATTGTCCACCTCGGTGGCTTTTCACTCTAGAGCTTCTATAGACGACATTTGTGCAGCAGCTACCTGGGCAACCCCCCCCCCCCCCCAATACCTTTATCACTCATTACAAATTGGATATGGTCTCCAGGGGAGCATCCTTTGGCTCAGTGGTGCTCAGGAATATCCCTCCATAGGGCCTCCCTGGACATAAAGTAGCTAGTGACTCTGTCCCATCAGTAAGGAATGAATGAAGATTTTCAACATTAGATCAGGAAGTTATGTCCTTACCATAACGTTCCATCGGTGTTGTAGATCTTCATTCATTCCTTATGTCCCACCCTTCTACCCCCTTCTGGAAGACTCATGAAGGTTCAGGTTTTGGTCCCGACTACCAGATAGGGCATTTGCTCCATTTGTTCTATCCCTATGGCCAAGCTATCTGAAAACAGGAGGAGAGAGGGGCACTATGAGTATGACTTAGCTTGAGCGTTTTTTGGCTGGCTCGAGCTTGTTGTATTGGCCGAGTCTGTTCCGAGCTCGGAACAGAGACCCATCAGTAAGGAATGAATGAAGATCTACAATACAGATAGAACATTATGGTAAGGACATAACTTCTTTTTTCCATTGCTGTTCAAATAAGTTCCCTTCAGTGAAAAAATACCCACTTTTTATTATAGAAATTGTACTTTTTCTGAGAAGTGCTAATTTTAAAGGTAGGAAAAAGTGTTTTTAGCAACTTCCACGTGATTTGTAAGTAATTTTTTTAAGTATTTTTAAATAGGGGTGTCAATTTTTTACTTTTGTTGTAAAAAGTTGTTTAAACTAATTTACAACTACTTTTGTTGAAGTAAATGTTTTTTTATACTTTTGGGGGCTATTTTACTGTTTTTTTGTTCTTTGTTTTTTTTTTTTTTTTTTTTTTTTTTTTTTGAGGAAAAATATACTTTTTTATTGCTTATCTGTTTCACCAACTACTGCTGCCAGGCTTCTCCAGGAATCAGGTATCTATTTTGGTGTAACCATAGAATAACCTACTGGTTCCTCTGTCCTTCCATCTGCAGAAGTAAGAAAATATTTAAACATCCTTGGCTACCAAAGCAGGCTGCTAAAGCACTTCAGCCTCATATGGGTATCTCTGTTGTGGCCATTTCTGATTCCTCAGATCATTCATCATTTTCTTTGGCTCCCTGTGCTGTAGTTCCAACAGCCACCATAGACCCAGGCATTAGACACACCCTGTGTGGCAGCTAGTGTCTCCTTGCAGTGAGGAGAGCCACTGCTGTTAGTCTTGGGAGAAGGGGCAGTGAACACCACTCTGCCTTGTCAGCCTGATATGCCTATCCAGAGGGAGAATTTCCCTGGTATAAGTGGGTCTGCTGCTTCAGAAATTCTTGTCAAAAAGGGGCAAAAACTTGGGCATATTTTTCTCCTGTCTCAGTCACTTTTGACAGGAGTGATTTATTGGGCTATTCTCATGATTTACTTCAAGCTGTTTGACCCTTCAGTTAGCTGTTCTGATAAAAAAAAAAAATATATTCATTTTCCAAAGAGGTTGAGATTTATTGACTACAACATATGATTGTGAAGGGACAAATTATTTTTATCTCCTCAAGTTTCTGATTCAGATTCTGAGGAATTGGTATATTCTACTACTCCCATTGAAGTGTTCTCTTTCTCTGAAACTATTTCCAGAAAGAATCAGTTGTAGTGGAAACAAAACGACTTTCCCACTGTCCCTGAAGAAGTATGATATATTACAACTGAATTTTCCATAGCCTACCTCAATTCTGCCTGTTCTTTCAGCATTGGAGGATGTTCTTGTGACGGTCTGTAACTTGCCTAACAGCCAACCTGCTTGCCCCAAAGAAGCAGATAGATTGTACAAAGTTCCTCAGTAGTATGTTTTTATACATTCATCCCAGATCAGGCCCAGCAGCTTTTGCTTCAGTGAATCCAGCTCCTGCTAAATATTTGGTTAATACCAATCCCTCTCCTTCTGATAAGATGGGAAAGCTTTTGATAGATTTGGAGAAAAAGTGTATTCTTCTGCCACACTTATTTTAGAATTCTTATCTGTAAAGCTATGTTAATTTATACATTTGAGAACATGATGAATGTCATGGTATCTGTTTCCTATTCTGAAGAGTAAACTGCCTTGTGTAACTTGATTGCTTCTGTGTTTCAAGTGGATACACATTGTTTGAAAAGTGCTTGAGTCTACTGATACCATTTCCAGGGCTGCTGCCACTGAAACTGTTATGAGGAGGCTTTTTTGGTTATGTTCTCTAAGCCTTTGAGAATATGTCAAAACTGCAATTTTGAATTCTTCCTTGGATAAAGAATTATTTTTTGGGTCATCTGCTGCAGCGGTCCCTAAAAGTGTGATGAGATTGGTAAGCTGATTCATATTTTTCAGGCATCTTTCTCCAAGCTTGCAAAAGTATTTAATACTTATCCCTACAACCCCCACTCCACCCCTGCCAAAAAAAAAAGATGATCTAATAATTCTGAATGACAGTCTACAAAAAAGTCCCTTCCCAACCTGGCAAGCCCTTAATCCTTCCAGAAAATCTGAACTTCCATTTCTGTCTTTGACACCAGAAAGTTTCAGATAGATGGGTTCTGAAAGTAATCCATCAAGGTTACAGATGGCTGTGGGAGTTTCTCCCTCCTTTTCAAGGGATTTTCTGTTCTGCCAGACCAAAATCCTTGTTTATCTGCCTACTTAGGGGGTGATAGCAATGGTCCCCTCATCCTCAAGAGAAGGGTTTTATTCAAGAATGTTTCTGGTGCCAAGGAAAGACAAATCTTGGAGACCATTTCTGGATGTTTTCTTTCTGGACCTGTTTATGATGGTGCCCAAGTTCAAAATCTTATCCACTCACAACTCATCTCTTATTCCCCATTTGAGTTTTCTGATGACAGTAGATTTAAAAAATTCATATCACATTCTTATAGAGCCAAATTTTAAATATTTCTTACTGACCTGTTGTTCTCTTCATTCTTCCTCAATGTATAGTTATGGATCGGACCTCAGATCCAACTCTGCCGCATTCCACAAACTTTCATATCCAATTCTCGAGCTCCTCCCACTACCCATAATGCCCTTGTCTGCCCACAGTACCTCAAATCTCATTTGCAGCCATTTCGTATGGAAGTGGATCCTCTCTGAGCAATCTGTTAGATAGTTCAAGTTTTTTTTTTCTGAGTGCTTTCTTCAAAATTTCTCACTACCATTGTTGGTAACCTCTTCTTTCAAAAATAAATCTCTTATTTTCTTATGCTACGGCTGCAAGTAAGCTGAATGAGTTTAAAAATTGCACTTCCTGTGGGCACAAAATCCCAAATTCAGATGCCCATAAGGAAGTGCATTTACTGTTTAGGGCCAGCACACTTTAATACAAACTGCACTATTTGTGCTGTGTTCACTTCGAGGACTATTGTGGATAAGAAGAATAAGTTAGTTCTCAAAGGGTTATTGCTGCCTACTTCCTTATCCAGGGCTCATACTCCCAGCAAACGTACTCCGTCAGAGCATAAGAAAAAGGTCCACTTCTAAATCTCCTAAGACTCCATCGACCTTGGAGCTTTCTCAGAAGATGCAAAGATTTTCTAATCCGACTTCAAATCTGAAGAGAAAAATTTTGGATCTGATCGTTATTTCAGATAGTTCGCCTTCTCAACCTGCAGATCCAAAAACTTCGGATCCAACTTCTGGAATTTCTGAAACTCCTAAAACTCACTTATCTGAATTCATTATTGTTCCAGTGTCTCCTCGGCTTCACTCCCCCCTCATGCAAACTCTGAGAAAACATTCTAGACCTTAATCCAGTACCTCATCCGTCAGGTCCTACAGCAGTCTTTTGATACAGAAGTGGGTAGGATGATAAGGAATTTCCTCAGAGCTCAGATCCAGATGGGGGGGTTATACTGGCTCCATCTACCATCAGATCTGTGAGCATCCCTTCCACCTCCCATATAGTTGTATCTCTTTCTCAGATCCATCCTTTGGTTTCAAAGCCCTCAGATTCCTAAGTTCCTGGAGAACCAGTGTCTGAGCCAAAGAGGGTTACATTTTTGATTCCAGTGGTTTCCCTGACTAGTCCTGCTCTTACACCCTCTGATTGGGATGGGTCTCACAGCCAAAGCATCGGCCCCAGATTCCTGGAGCTTGGATCTACTCTCATGCTGTCAGAGCCATCCTTCTCTCCTCAGAGTCTTGGCACTAGATAGTTCGGGTCTGGCTTCTTTCTTGAGACACTGATCCGAACAGAGTAGTGTCTTGTGTGCTTTGGAAGTCTTGGGTGCAGTGTGACCAGCCACAGCTTCTGCTGGTCCATCTTCCTTCAAGATAGTGGAGAGGGTGTTTTCTCATCTAAGAGACCCAGTCTCTCGTACATCTTCGGATCCTACTTTTTATTCCCTTATGGTTCCGAGCTCTGATCCCATCAGACCTAATCCACAGGGACAGCCAGTACTAACTAGCATCCAGACAGTTCCTTTGGAGGAACTACACCTGTCTTCAGACACCTTTCCAAAGCATTTCAAAAAAGCAAAGCCAGCACCATCAGAGCATATAAATGTTTTTTTATTGTGGCCACACCATGATAAAAGTCAGACCGGTTTCGGCAACCAAGCCTTTATCAAAGCATCCCACTGAGGAGGTTCCCACAAGAGAATGTGTAAAAGGAGATGCATAGATTCCCCCTTGGAATCTCTCACTGAAGATACTGATTTCAGCAAGGGGGAAGGGTCTTGCATATCAACACCTGATGACATCTCATTTGGAGACATTTTGGAGATCCTTAAGCAGAAAAGGTGGTTGGTCCTCTGATAATCCTTCCCTTGAGGAGATAGTATTTCTGGAAGCTTTGGGTGCAGGCCCATCTATGTCATGAGTGACTTCCCCAGTCAATCAGCTCATTTACCTAGTCTTTCACTGTGCATGAAAGGAACTGGATTCTGTTGAACCAGTCCCACATCATCCAGATAAGATTTTGACTCCGCCAAAAGACCTCATTGGAGCAAAGGAGTCCCTGTTGATGCAATGGCTGTGGCAGCAGCCACTTAAAAGGAGCTAGCAGAACAGAGCTCCTCTGTCCTTCCCCCTAACAGAGAGTCTAGGGCATTGGACAGGTTTGGAAAGCACATATTTGCCTCAGTGACCTTTGCCTTGAGGTCCTTGAATTATTTGATGCACTTTACAAGGCTGCAGAGGGATTTGACCAAGGAGCATTCAAAATCCCTGTGGGAGTCCATGTCTGTAGAGGACTGTAATAGAATATCGTTGCAGCTGCTATCTATTTCCACTGTGTCCATGAGGTTGATTTTCTATACTGTAGAGAGTACCTCATGGGCAAGAAGCAAGCCTGGATGCGGTTATGCGACTTTGCAAAGCCTTTCAAGTCTTCTGTCATCAATGCTTCTTTTGGTGGGACATCCTTGTTTTGGCCGTCTGTGAAAGAAACCCTTTCCTGCAGTGAACAGGAAGGGAAGGTCCTATCTGCCTTAGGGATTCGCTCTTCTACCCATCAGTGTTCCTTATCAAAGAGAAGGCAAGAAAATATGGTACCGTAAGTTCCAAGGATCATGCCAGGATTCATGCGGAGACAACTTCTTCTGAGGCAGAGGAGGGAGTTCAAATGGAAGACACCATCCCTGTAGTAGAGGAGGCCTGCAAAACCATGGTTTCCAAGATTCCTTTTCAGATAGGCCCTTTCAGCGCTCCTGAAGGACTGCCCAACTGCTTGCCTCTGGAGCCAGTTGAGGGTGCTTTTCCTTGCACCCAGACACCTGGGTTGCTGCAGCAAAAGATTCCTGGGTGCTAAAAATAATATCCAGAGGTTATTTCATACAATTTTTCCAGATGCCCTCATCCAAAAGAAGAAAGCTTCCTAACATCCCACCCAGTCAGAGAGAAGCTGCAACTCAAGAGATTCAGAAGCTGTTGGGCAAGAGTCATCCTGGAGGTCCTACCAGACCAAAGAGGATTTCTCTTTAGTCCCAAAAAAGACAATGGACCCGAGATCGATTTTGGATCTAAGCAATTTGAACCAATGTGTAAGGAATTCAAAGTTCTGAATGGTCATGGTTCAGTTCATTATACCTCTTTTACACAAGGATGATTGGATGTGCTCATTTGAGCTTCAGGACTATCGCATCAAAATGAGCAAACACTTCCAAAGATACTTGTGTTTTCGGTTGGGAGCCAGTCACTATCGGTTCAGAGCCCTGCCCTTTGAACTCACCACAGCCCCCAGGATGCTTACCAAATGTGTGGCAGTGGTGGCAGCTCACATAAGACTGCAAAGATTCTGAGTGTTTCCATACTTATATGACTGGCCCCTCACAGCCCCAACCAGGCATCTTCTAGATCAGTGTAGGGACTATTTAATTTCCAGCTCCAAACTACAATTAGTACAGAAGGAGTTCATTGGTGTTTATTTAAACACAATAAGTCAGATTGCTTTGCTACCTCGTCATCCTATAGATAGTAAAGTTCCAGGTTCAACATATTCCTTCTCATCCTGCTCCTACAGCCAGACTTGTCTTTCAGGCTCTAAGTTCCATGGTAATGTCTGTAGTCTTAGTTCCATTAACATGTTAATATATGCATGTTCTGCAATGGACTCTAACTGTTCAGCGGTCCTTTCTTCAGCATCCCACCCTCCTTCCCCCCTACCTGGAGGATCGAGAGGAAAGTTTCTGGAATTGGTCATGGGTTTCTGATTCCCTTCTCACTTCATGACGCATGGGCTAAGGAATAGTATGTCTACCTTATGTTTTTGATAAGAATACTCTGGTATTTGCAAACAAAATCTGGGCAACTCTCACCAGGCATCAATGGGATAGGGTATAGCCTCGAGCCAGTGGAAGCTCTCGAGCTTTAGCATTAGGCCGAGTCAGAACCAATACTCTGTTCCGAACCCAACCATCAAGAATGAAGATGAGATTATGGACAGCAAACATGAAACGTTATGGTGAGTACATAACTTCTTTTTTTGACTCCTTCTCACAGGATTGTTTTCCTGGGGCATCTCCTGTATGCCTAGGTTTAAAGAGCTTTTCTTATACACGAAAAAGTAGATCTGTATCCATTTTTATTCCTGAGTTTTTTTTTTTTTTCACTCAGGCTACTTTCCCAGTCAGGGAATTTCTCAGAATGCTGTGTCTCTTGGCTTCTATGATTTTCATGATCTTTTATGCAAGACTGCAGAGGTACCAGAAGTCTGTATGGTCCCGACATCAACATCCCCTGACATTCCATATTCCAGTTTTGGGGTTTGTGGAAAGGGAGATTCTTTTGGTGGAGAGACCAAATTTATCAGAATCCATCTCTCCCGTTTTTTCCCCAAGCTCCAGCAGAAACTGTCACAACAGGCTGGCTCCTCTGACTTTGCTTGGGGAGGAGGGGCTATGTGGATAAAAGTGCAAGGTCTGTGGAACAGAAAAGACGGACCAAAAGTTACAAAAATAAAACAATGTTACCACATATAAATGCCCTCAACTATTTCAGTCTGTGGCCCCAGGACCACTGCAAGTGTTTACAGTCAACACCACAGTGATATGCTACATAAACAAATAAGGAACCAGATCATGCCCTCTGTATAGACTACCTGTTGTAGCCTGTATTATAGGATTTTCAGCACAGTCTCACTCTACAGGCATCTTACATACTGTAAGAGCAAAACTGTGGCGCAGACAAGCTGAGCAGGACCAAGATGGACTTTCACAAAAGGAAATTGAATTTGGGGATCTTCTAGGAACTGATCCAGCTGTAGAGAAATCTCAAATAATTTCTTCTCCATACACAAAAATCAGTTGGTAAAATTCGGCTCAAGAAAGCTTGGATGCTTTTTCTTTTCCTTTTCCTTGGACAGGAATGTTACTTTATGCTTTTCTACCCTTTCCAGTAGCATCCAGGGGCATGCGGAAGATTCAGAATGACTCTCCAAAGATCATTGTAACTTTCCTCTGGCTCAAGCAACAGTGGTTCTCCCTCCTTTTGAAAAGCACACACAAGCTTCCTCATATACTGGACCTACTCACTCAAGGCAGAGGGTATTTGATACAACCTGACCTCAAACAACTGTAACTGACCGCCTGGATGACAGAGTCGTAATACCTTTTTTTCTGATAATTTGCAGCATGCATTAAAGGAGACAAGAAAACGTGCTACTAGATGAATGTATCGTTTTGTAGTTGATGCCAAGAAAGGAATGAGCACCCATTCAGACTGTGTTTCTCTGGTTCTACATTATTATGTGAATTACTGTCCTCTGACTTGTCTTACCCCTCAGATAAAATTCATTTGTTTGCCACTTCAGCATGTCTGCTCATGGATCTACTTCTGTCAGTGCAGTTTCATATGATTTTGAAAGGGGTGTTGCACGTCAAACTTCCTAGGAATAGGTGACTCCTCCTTGGGACCTTAATTTTGCTAGAAAAGACTAACTGTTACTCTATCTGAACCAGCTGAGTTAAGGTTCTAATGCTACTAATTGCACTGACCTGTGCAAGAAGAGTATCTGCGCTGCAGGCTCTTAAGATGGGTCAGTCCTATTTCACTTCCCACAAAGATGGGGTTTTGTTAAAAACTAATAATCCTTCATTTTATTTGGTAAGAACTAATAATCCTTCGTTTTATTTGTTAAAGACCAATAATCCTTCATTTTAAAGTGGTACTTTAGTTTACATTGAGCCAAGGTCTCCCTGTCTCCATACCTTGCATGGCTGTACTATCTTGACCGAACATAGTCTTGTTAGAACTCTAATTTGTTCATTTCTTGTGAATCTAAAAAGGGTGGGCAACCTATGTCAAAACAGACTATTTCCAAGTAGTTCGCTCATGCTATTATCTTTTGTTATACCGCTGCAATAAGACAATTCCAGGCATAGTCAAGGCTTATTCTACCTGGATCTTGGCTTCATCTGCTGCTTTTTAGAAATGGTTGGATTCCAGAAATATTCTAGAAGCAGTATCTTGGTCCTCTGTCTACACTTTTACAAAGCACTGTAAATTAGATTCTTCCTCTATGTCTGGAAGAAGCTTTGCTAGGGCCATCCTCCTGGGGCTTCTGGAACCCCCTTTCTTCCTCTTCCCAGTCTGTCTAATTGCATAAGTGAACCATCGTAATCTGCATTAAATTAAAACTGATGAATCATCAACATTTCAGTTTAAACTCACATTTTTACCTAATGTGTAGTCATGGTAGCATTTGCTGTATATTCTTAGTGCCTGATTTCTTGTCACTGTTACATGATGTTTTTGCTTTTACTGTTTCACCTTCAAAGAAGCATTAAGTTTTTAACAGCTTGGTTTAAATACATATTTGTGTGGGAAAACACAACGTTGTTATGTGGAAATAAAAAGGAAAACTGATAACCCAAACACCCTGAACTGCATAGTGGAGGCATAAAGTAACTGATACCTTAATAGTCTGAATACTCACTTGCTGCAAAGTATCCATTTAGAAAAGGACTAAAGAACATTTGTGTTTATATGTGTTATTCATCTTGGCAGTACATGTACTTAAGTTTCTTCAAAAATAATTTTCAGTTAGGTAGAATTGTTTAACCATCTGTAGTTTGTATTTTAATTTAGGATGACAAGATAAGGAAGCAAGTGATTAAGCTGCACAAGAAGTTATCCGAGCAAGAGAAGATACTGTGGGGTACAGTAAAACAGCTGCATGCCTCAAACCAGTTAAAAGAAAACATGGAGAAGATCATCATCGAACAATGTTAGTAAAGTTCCGTACAAGGTTTAGCTGCACCGAACCATTTATTTTTTTGGGCCTGGGTAACGCACACATTTATATGTGTAGTAAACACGTGACTCAGACATCGAGCACATGCTGTTTATCTTTTCACATGCTGTTATATTGCAAGACTTATGGCATCACATAAGGATGTCATTCTGTACTGTTCCATTCAGATGGTTTCTAGCTAATGTTACTCTTCATCTGAAATATTTTGCTGAGTATTGTATTGCGTCTTTTAAGGGATTGAGAGAAAGTTGCTACCTTCACTCCTTATTTGTGAGAGAGTGCTTTTATGTCACAAGCAAGAATATCTTTTATCTCATTGATCACTTGAAACAGTTAACGAGAAAAGTTTAATATCACTTGAAGTTGTTAGCATAAACAGTAACTTTTGTATCCCATGATGATATTCCAAGGTCTGTCGATCTCTGACAGATGTTAACACTAAAATTATAACTTTAATATCCCATGCATTTTTTAAACTTCCAGCCTTTTCTCATTTGGTTTGTTCCATTTAGTCTTCATACCTTTCACTAGTTAGAGAAGACTTTTTTATTCTTAGTTCTTTTCGCTTAGTGCTAAATTATAGATTATCCCTAGGATATTTCAGACGGTAGGGAATTCTGTGAATATCATTTCACTTACTGTTGGAGGGGGAATGACTTGGGTCAGAGGACTCTTCTCTTCAAGCCAAGTAGATCTGAATATCCTAGGTTGAGGAGAGTCAGTTGGGTCTCCTTCCACCAATCCAGTATGGCTCACAAGACAGGCAGGAGTGGCCTGAGCCCTGAGTGCTAGATATTTGTTCTGTATCTGGTGCAGTATGTTCTTGATGGTGCTGGAGTACATTCTAAGGGGACATGCCAGCACCAGTCACAGATAACATCTCTCCAGTCCTCACATCACCCTTTACAGACACATCCCTGATTACAGAATTGCAGTGCCATTACCTCATCAGGTGACGCAGACTCCTGTGGTGCTGGAAAACCAGAAGGATGTGGGTTCTATTCCCACAAAAGGAAGTTGGATTAATTTTCTGGTACTAACACTGCAATGCAACATAAGGGGGGGGGGTGCTACTTCCCTGAGTGTGCCATGTATCTACAGCTCTACAGCATTTAACAAAAAGAATATACAAATAAGTTTTTAAGTCAAGAACACGTAAATTCCATATACATATTCATTTAGAACGTATCTTAACATTCTAGATTTCGTCACATCACTCCTTGCTCCACAGCCATTCATTTATTTATTCTTCTCATAATTCACAATCTTGCATTTTATTATACAACACAAACTATTACAGATTATCCATAAAATGCTATTATCCTTTCCAACACAGCTTTTTCTTTTTTCTGCCCCTCATAAATCCCATAACATACCACATCATATCCAGATCTGTATTCTGAAAACATTCAAACTGATTTTCATTTTAAACCTTTCTCATGCTTACGTTTCTTACATTCCAGTAATGCATGTTTAGTAGATTTCTCCACCTTGTATATTTGAAGTAATCATTCCCTCATCTGCTTCTATTTCATTTGCCTTTTGATTGGTAATTTTTGCAACATTATTCTCAGCAGAAAATATGTAATTTTATTAACCCTTTTAATTCTAACGTGCCTTTCATTTATTTATCTTTTAATTGTTGCACCCACTGATTCGCATAATACATTTTCCATAATTTCCTCATACTATGCTTTCCTACTTTTATTTACACTCTCAAGTCTACCCTAATTGTCCAACTTTATATTTTCAATATACTCTTTAACCTCCTTATTTTCATATAGCCACCTTCTTTTCCATATGCTTTCTGGCATCAAAAATTATTTTTCTCCCGTAGCATCTTTCCTACTATATTTTGTCCTTCATTGCCATCCTAGACAGTATCCCATAAAGAATTAAAGCTTGAAGGTACTATGGGATTCCTTAAATCTGTCCCTCTATCTTCTTTTTTACAGTACAGCACTGCTTTTTTAATGAGATTCAACCCTGAACCTTAAATGATCCCCAAAACAATTTCTAATTATTTTTAGACATTTTGTAAATGTGTACACTGGTTTAGTGCACTCTAGTTTCCACAGCATGCATATATTTATCAAATACACTTTTTGCAAATGTCATTTGGAATGTTCCCCACGTATTTGCTGTTCTTCTTATTTCTTCAAATTCTGCTTTATGTTCTCCATCTGCTACTGTCTTTCCAAACTAATACCCATTATACTTATCTACCATGCTGAACCACCCCCCCCACACACACACACCATTCTTACAGCTTTCTCTATATGCTTTACTTTCATCTTTATTCAGCACTAATCTGACTTTACCTAGCTCTTTCTCAACAATGTAAATCATTCCCTAAACACACACTTTCTTCCTGGTAATTGTAACTAAATCACCAGCATATGCCGTAAATGCCGGAATTTTAACCCCATCTTTCATTTTCCATTTGATCATCTCAGCCCATTCCTTACTTTAGTATGACTGTATTCATAACTAATGCAAGTAAAACTCCACTCATGGGTCACGCTTGCTTCACTTCCCTGTAATACACACCTCCTCACCAGTCCCTTCATTAACCATTACGTTACTCCATGTATTACTGTACATTGAATGCAGCAAGTTTTCCACCTTCCCCCCCAGTTCATAAGCTTAAATAATTTCCAACACACAGTTATGCTCTATAGTGTTGAATAACTTTCCACGACACAGCCAATTATGTTGCACACTTTCTCCTCTCAGTGCAGTCAACCATCTTGTTTATTATAATCAGCACCTTTCCTGTTTTTCATCCACCCTGTAAATTCTTTCATATAGTATCTCTCGTGTTACATTCCCAAATCTCTTCTGTAAATATTTTCATAAACGGCTTATAATTGTATTACTTAATGTCAAAGATCTCTAATTTCCTGTGTTTTGTTTCCCCTTTTTAAATGTTAATCTTATTACCCTTTTATACACCTTACTTTCTCTTATTCCCTGCTGAAACAACTTATTCATAACTTCACTACTGCACACTTCTGCTCATTCTCAATCATGCCGCTCAACTGTACAATTTTTCGCAGAATGTCAGATTTTTGCTTTATATTTTTGGTCCATTTTTCATAAAATTGTAACGAGTGACAAATATTTGAGTTTTACATTTCATACCCTTCAGAAAAATTCATGTTAATGCAAAACCTGTTAGTCTGTCAGCATTCTAAGTTTGTAAGAAGAATATTTAAAAATTGTCCCTATTTTTGAACCTTTGCCATCCCATTATTTATGGCTTTGTCCAGATGTCTTGCTCTAAGAGGTTGAGAGTTATGCCCCTGTTTCATCTGGTCCACGTTCACTATCCTTATTTACTTTTTTACACACCTCATTCAACTCTTCTGTACTTAAAGAACCACTATGGGGAAATGATGGGGAAAAAATTTATTTTTTTATACATCCATGAATTACTGCACCTCCCAAAGCTGCCTACAGAAAAATAAGTACTCATTCCTAATTTTAATTTTCTATTTTAATCCTGGTCTGCACTCATGGGGTCAGACATCCTGATTCCTTTGCAAAGCTAAATCTGTCCCTTAATGTACTGAGAGCTCAGATTGTGAGAAAAAGTAGCAGTTTGTTCTCAGACTAGACTACCATTCGCTTAGAATGGAACACCTGAAAAAAACTGTCTGCAGATGATGCATCATTGACTGGTCTACACGCTGTCGTAGAATTGTTCCTATTCGTTGAAAGAAGCTCGCAAAAGCGTTAACTCACTACTGTGATAAAAAAAGACTTTACAAATAGCAGTTTTGCAAGTTTCAGTTCCTGGCCAAGTTACTCCTCCCATCTCCCCTCTCACATTTCCAGCTTGGCTAGATTCAACTAATTAGTCAACTTTGCATGACAACAGACATCAAACAAATCACAGACAGGTGTGCCACTAAAACTATTAGCTCATAGGTCTCTTCACTTCTGAACAGCATTTCCCATGATTTTTTTATTAAAAAAAATACATCAATCGAGATTTTAAGCCGATCTATCCATTTCTTAAAATGTGTACAGTAAAATATTTGATTTGAATTGCATTCTGGCTACTCATGGTTAACTTTGCATAGTTATTTTGTTGCAGCAAGCTTTACATAACAATGATTCAGTTCTAGGTTTCTTCTTAACAATGACCTCCCAAGCCTTTGTGACCTTATACTTTCAGACGGATGGGGGGGGGGGGGGGGGGCTCTTTCAGCTCTGTAAAAGTGCAGGGCCTGTAGTCGCTTCAACAAAGGAAAGACCACATCAGTGTCAAAGAGATGAGAGCTGTTCTGTTGGCTGTTCAAGCATTTCATCCTCTCTTCATTCTAGGGCCTCTCAAGGTACTGACAGATAATACCATAGTTATATAGTATGTCAGCAAGCAAGGGAAGACAAGATTTTATGTCATGTGCAGGTTAGCACTTCAAGTGTGGGAGCTAGCTATCCAGTATTAGGTGATATTTCAGGCAGTTTACATTTCCCTCAGGTCAGACCAGTGTGGCAGAGACCCTGCACAAGTCCCTATCACAATCCCATGAGTGGATGCTTCACAGGGATATGTTTGTGGACATTATCCACCAGTGGGTTACTCCTCAAGTAGATCTGTTTGCCTCCCCTCTGAACAGACAGCTTCCTCTTTTTTGTGCCAAAACCCTGTGTCCTCTGGTCTGGAAGGTGGATACCCTGGAAAGTGATTTTCTTTATGCCTTCCCCTCCAGTTCCTCTCATTCCCAAAGTCATGCTCAAGATCAAACAGCTGGTGACTCCCTTTTGACCCAGACAGCATTGGTTCCCTCTTCTTCTGCATTTAGCTAAGGGGGTCACAGGGTGGACCTACTCACACAAGATAAGGGATCTGTCATCCATCCCCACCTATTCACTCTTCAACTGAAACTGTCGGTGACAGGATTTTGATTCCATGTAGGCATCTACTTTCTGAGGACATGCTTAGGGTCCTGCAGGAGGCTAGGAAACCCACTACTATGAGATACTATTTACCAAATGGAAGAGGTTTTCTGTTTGGTGCCTTTCTCGTAACCTTGGTCAACTTTCTATGGATGCTCCTTTGGTTTTCTCTTATTTGTGTGAATTGCTCAATGCTAGGTTGGCATATTCTTCTATTAAAGTCAACATGTCTGCCTCTAGCACCCCCTTTAGCCTCTAGATTTGAGGCTAAACAATTTCTTAAAGGCATCCTTCATATTAGACCTCCCAGGAAATCCATCCCTGCTCCCTGGGACCTTAATTTTGTTGTGATGAAATTGACACTGGCTCCTTTAGAACCTGTTGCTTCAGCTTCCTTGCAGCATCGTTCTTGAAAGACTGTTATTTTAGGTTCATAGTTAGGTACTACGCTATTGGCCCTAGGGCCTGTATAAGCCTAGCCAAAAAGGTACACTGGCTTTCGCCACCCAAGAAAAGTATTTTCCTGTGCCCCTGTCGAGCAGAGCTACAGAAGTGATCCCCGGGGTGAATTTCCTATTTCCCATCCAATCATCAAGATTTTTCTTGGAGTGCTAATGAAGAGCTTTGTTTGATATAGATAGGTAGTTTGTTCCAGAGTATGGGAAGTCTCTGGGACAGGAATCTATCCCTCCAGCATGTTCTGTTTATTTTGGTGACAAGGTTTAGGTCCCTAGAACGTGTAGCTCGGAGGGATTGGGGTTTCTTTAAGTGGAGCATGTCCAACAGCTCAGGCTTTGACATAGCTTTGTATGTTAGGCAGAGATTACCTATGAGTAGGCAATATGCAACGGAGTAAAGCTGGAATTGTTTGATACAGTCCGCATAGGGCATCTGTTTGAGGCCGATAATCCTCTTTGTGAGGTATTTCTGTGGCCTTTCCAGTTGTTGTAGATGTCTTGAGAGGTACATGCCAAAAGTGGCGTTGTACTCTATAATGGGTCTAATGAGTGACGAGTAGAGGGGAACAATGACCTCTTTTTGCTGGATGAGAAACCTTTTGTGATGAGGTGTACCATGTAGAAGGACTTCCTGACTATTGTGGCGATGTGATTATCAAAGGAGAGACTACTGTTCATCTGTGTCCCAAGGTCTCATCATACATTCGGTGTTAAGTAGACTACCGCCTATGTGGTAGTTCATGGGTACAGAGTTTTTACCAAAGGGGATGACAATGCACTTTTTGGCATTGAGCTTGAGGCCATGGCTTTGTCACCAGGCATCTGTCTGTGAGGCCCTTTTGTAGGATGTCCACATCATTAGGAGTTTCGATTATGGCTCCTAGTTTGCAGTCATCTGCAAACTTCGTTAGCCAAAGACCTTCTGTGTTAGCCTGCACTTCAGAGAAGTAGATATCAAACAGGAGAGGACACAGGACTGAACCCTGTGGTACTCCACTTGTCACTGGTTTGAAGTCGGATTTGAAGTCTGTTACTTTCACAGTGTGGGTTCTGTCAGTGAGCCAGTTGGCAGCCCATCTTGTGACATAGGGATTTATACCTAGTTTAGTGAGTTTACCTATAATTCCAGAGTGGGGGATGGTGTTGAAAGCCTTGGCGAGATCTAGACAGCCTGTGTGAACCACCTTACCCTCATCTACGGCTTTGGTGACTGCTTCAAAGAAGTCCGTCAGGTTTAGGAGATATGTGCCTTTTACAAACCCGAAATGGGTGGGGTCCAGAGTTTGGAGATTACCAATGTCTTTGTTTATAAGTTCATGACAATATGTTCCATGGCCTTGCAGACCAGGCTCGTAGTTCCTGGGGTCCGTAGTGGCTCTCCCTTTGTGGAGTGGGATAACTATCACTGTGCGCCATTCAGTGGGCACAAAGCCTGAGGGTGAGGCTGTGATTGAACATGGTACTTAGGTGGGGTGCCAGTTCGTTATGTAGTTCTTGTAGAACGCAGCCTGGGATGTTGTCAAGTCCATGGATGGTGTGTTCTTGTCTTTGAAGAGTGTGGTTTTTACCTGTGCAGCCGTGATTACAGAAACTTTGCATTCTTCTGGTATACAGATGGGCCCTTTAGCGGGTGCGAGGGTAAAGTTAGCACTGAACCTACCTGCCAGGATGTTGATAATATCAGTAGGTTCTGTATATTTAGTGCTGTTGTACTGTAACTCAGAGCAGATCTGAGTGTTGCCATTGAGATTCTTGACATAGCTATAGAATGCTTTGTGGTTGTCTTTGGAATCAGTGGCGATTTTGTTTTCATAACTAGCTTTGGAGGATTTTATGGGGGATCTTAGCATCTTACTGAGGCTGACCAGGGAGTTCCTCCAATCATGGGATTTTACACATTTTTGCAACAGTTTCTTTCTTCTGTTGTAGAATTTGTTTATGGGGGGACTACCAGATTGGCTTCCTTTTTTGGAGGATTGCATCTTGGTTCTCCTAGGGATAGCACGACCCATGCACTTGTGTAAGTGCTTATAAAGTGCTTTTGTGTAGGATTCAACACTCGTACCTCTATTGTCCGTCTGCATGGGTGTCGTGAAGTTTGCCACTTTTGTCTTGAGAAACGTGAAGTTGGCTTTGCAGAAATATTTTACAGTGGTTTCCCTAATGGGGGGTGGGGGTGGGATGTGGATGTCTAGGGTGATTAGCTTGTGGTCTGATCTGACCAACGAGGAACTGACCTCTGGTGTGGAACACCGGTCGCCCATGTTGGTAATGACCAGGTCAAGGATATTGCTGCCCCTGGTGGGGATGTGGATAAGTTGATCCAAGGCATTGGAATTTATGAATTCCAGAAAATGTTGAGCAAAAGAGTTGGTACATGAGTAGATATTCTTCATGTTCCACTGTTGCATTCCTCACATATGGGTGATCCTGCTCCCGGTAGCCCTCAGTCGGCCCAAATACCAGAGTCCTTGCTATATGATGTTGGCTGCCGCCAGTTGTAAAACTGATGTCAGTACGTCATGTATAAAGGGAGGCAGCCGATACCATTTTCTCAGTCTTTCTTGCCACGGAGCCCGAAGCAGATGCAATTCCCACTAGTGCTGGTTGGCCGTTTACTTTTGTTTTGCTTTCCGACTTTCAAGTTGAAGACGCCTTCAGATAAGTACCCCATTGGGGTCCCCTTTTCTTGCTTTAACGAATGTCAGATGAAGTTAATAATTGTCTTGCCTGTGGAAAACAGATTCCGCACCGTGATTTCCATTCCTATTGTATAACTTGTTTGGGCCTTGAGCACGACGTCCCTAACTGCGATCTCTGTGCTTCCTTTAACCTGCGTACAATACGCCGTAGAGCTAAGATTTTGTATAAGCATTTCGGAGTCTGGCCTAAGTTCGTCGGTATGGCATCTTCTGGCCTCCCAACTTCGGATCTTCCTAGGAAATGCAAAGACAAGGACCGCGACAGACCTAGGGTTAAATCCACTGATGACGCATCAGTGAAATTGGTCGTCAGCACAGTGGTAGTTAGTGAGGCGCTTTCGCAGCCCCTGCAGTTCGCAGATTTTCAGCCGCAAGCCTCTGCTGAGACCTTTACGGAGTTCTCCATGCCACAGGCTGTTATTTCATCTTCAGACCCTCTGCCTGTCGCCACCTCAGGTGGGTTCGGAGCTGCTTTGCAGGCACGGGCTTCTGACACCTCTTCTTTTTAACATGAGACCAGAACCAGACCGACTACCTTAGCTCAGACTTCTGTTGCTAGGCCTCCCGAGTCCCTCCGGATTGCTAGTAAACCTTCCAGCCACAAACCTACACACAAACGGGCGTCAGCCTCCTCTCCCTTACCTCAGTCCCAGTTGGTAAAGATGGCTGGTGATCTTCTTTCCCTGATTAGGGGTTCTCACCCCCCCCCCCTTCAAAGAGGGCTAGGGAGTTATCTCCTGATGTTTTGTCTGTCTCAGATTCTGAGATTTCCAGTATGTCTGCTGGCAAAGAAGGAAATTCTCAACTTTTGTCTGCCTTTGAGGATTCTGATGCTGAGGCCTCTATCCCTTCTGCCTCCCCGCCAGAAGATTTTTCCTTTGGGGATACTTTGAATACTCTTAGGGAGTTTTTCAAATGGGAATGTCAGGATTTTCCACAGTCTAAGAAAAGAATCGGGGAATTTTCCAGGGAGGCTAAACTCCTTGGCGGATCATTTGAGCAGACATGTTCAGGATCCTCACGAGTGGCAACTGAACAGGAACATTTTCCATTGCATCACTCATCATTGGGGTTCCCCACAAGTGGATCTTTTCTCCTCTCACACCAATCACCTCCTTCCAACCTTCTCCACCAGGGAGTTTCACAACAAAGCTTGGAGTGTGGATGCGTTGTCCTTCCCATGGACACATCTCTCAGTTTATGCATTCCCTCCTCTGCCTCTTCTTCCCAGAGTGCTGTTAAAGATAAGGGATGAAAAACCAAAGGCTATTTCGATAGCTCCAGATTGGCCCAGGCAGCATTGGTATCCCCTCCTTCGCAGTCTTTCCCAGGATCATCCTTGGCATCTTCCCCTGGTGCCAGATCTGTTGGTTCAGGGAGGTTGAAAGTTCCTTCATCCTCATCGTCAAACTCTGCATTTAACTGCCTGGCTAATACCTTAAATCTTTCCCAGCAGGTGGTTGAAGTTCTTCATGAGGCCAGGAGGCTTAGTAAAAGAAAAACTTATGCAGATTAATTGAAGAGATTTTGCTCTTGGATGCTAGCTAAAGGAGAAGACTCTTCTCATCCTTCTCTTTCATTCATTCTTGACTACCTAGCAGGATTGTTTAATGGTGGACTTTCTTTTTCTTCAATCAAAATTCACGCTTCAGCAGTTTCGGCTCATTGTTCTTTTGAGCAACCCATTTTTTCTCACCCCTTGATGAAACAGTTCCTGAGGGGAGCTAGTAATCTTAAACCTCCCAGAAGAGCTCCTACTCCTCCTTTTGGGATCTTATTTTGTCCTGGAAAAACTTTCTCTCTGCCTCCCTTTGAACCAGCTGCCTCTGCAGATTTGAAGTTTCTATCCTGGAAGACTGCTTTCCTTTTAGCTATTACTTCAGCTAGAAGGGTATCTGAGCTGCAAGCCTTAATGGCAGTAGAACCTTTCATTATTTTTCACTCAGATCGAGTTTCTCTGAAAACCGATCCCTACTTTATGCCTAAGGTAGTTTCCAGTTTAACCCAAATTATGTCTATCCACCTGCCTACATTTTTCAACAACCCTCAAAATAAAGGGGAAAGGCTTCTGCACTCTCTTGATGTGCATAGACAGCTGAGATTTTACTTAGGATTAAATCCTTTCAAAAATCTGAACAGTTATTGGTTAGTTTTACTCTTGGGGCTCAGGGTAAAGCTATTTCAAAACGAACCATCTCCAAATGGATTTCTCATTGCATTCATTTGTTACCTGCAGCACGAGAAGGTTCCCCCTCAGGGTATTAGGACCCATTCTATTAGAGCAGCCTCTGCAGCCTTTCTGAGAGGTGTGCCTACTAAGGACATTCTAGAAGCAGCTACTTGGTCTTCTGCCCATACTTTCACAAAGCATTACAATCTATCTTTGTTTTCTAAATCCAGGGCTGGTTTTGCCTCTGCGGTTTTGCAGGGCCTCCTTACCAACCCTTAATCTGTGATCCTCCCCTCCCCCCTTTGTCTTCTTACTGGGCTTTGGGAATCGACCCATATGTGAGGACTGCAACAGTGAAATAAGAACATAGTACAGTTGTGTACACTTACCATAAATGTAGATGTTAGTGTATTCACTGTTGCAGTCCTGGTTTCCCACCCTCCATTCCCCCTTTTTTCCTAAGGCACAGACTATGGATTTTTATTTTTTGTATGACGTGTCCAGGGTGCTACCATTCCTGGATTAGCCTTCTTTTTAGGGCTCCTGACAGTTAAGGCAAGAAAAACTGAGGAAGTGGCATTGACTGCCTCCCTTTAAACACGACGTACTGACATCAGTTTTACAACCGGTGGCAGCCAATGTCACATACCAAGGACTCTGGTATTCGGGCCGACTGAGGGCATTCGGGAGCCGAATAACCCATATGTGAGGACTGCAACAGTGAATACACTTGAACATCTACATTTATGGTAAGTGTACACAACTAAATGGTGGGGTAGTTGAAATCGCCCATTATTAGGGTGTTGGTTTGTACCCTAATATTTTTCAGTGGATCAAGAAATGAGTAGGAATCCTGGGGCATGGTTGGGGGATCTGCAGCAAGCTACAATTTGGATTGTGGTCTTGCCCAGAGTTAGTTGCACTTGGATAATCTCAGATGCATTATGCAGAGCAACTAGCCTGGAGGTGTGGATATCCTTAATGAATATGGACGCGCCTCCGCCTTTAGTGTTTCGGTCCAGGTTAGGTGGCCGAAAGGTGTGGTATGAATTATAGCCTGGTAATGCAGGAGTGCTCTCTGTCGCCTTGAACCAGGTCTCTGTCACTGCACAGATGTCAATGTTCTCCATTTTAAGGAGTACCTCGAGTGAGTACATTTTGAGGTTTAGACTTCTAGCATTGAGTAGCATTACCCTCAGATTTTGCTTGCTTGTACCTGTTACGGTGGTGAATTTGTCATTTGTATCTTGCCTAAAAAGGGAATATAGGGGTGGCAAGAGCCTTAGCCAGTATCCCGAATCCCATGGGCGACATGCAGGCCATCTCTGGCAAAACGTCTTGGTCTGTCGATCATGTCATCCCAGGCAGACAGATACTGGATTCCCTTAGAATGACACCAGAAGCTTAGCCAATTGTTGAAGTCAGTCATTTTGTCCTTGTACTATGGTATCATTCTGGGTGATGGCAGGATGCTAATCAGGGCTAGGGTCATACCTGCCTGGGCTACAAGATCAGAGAGCTCCTCCATGTCTCTTTTCATGTAGTCCAGGGAGGTGCGTCTCAGGTCATTCACACCAACATGGACAATGACAGAGTCATATTTGTACATGTTCTGGAATGAACTGAGTGCGTGCGTTATGTGGAAGATCCTGGCACCTGACAAACAGCTGACAGTAACTTTCTCCTTGTTTAGCCTGGTGAGTGGAACATCAGTGTGCCTGACTATAAAGTCACCTATGACTAGAATGTTGGGTACGTTGTTATGCCTTATGGGCTGTGGTTGGGTGGCGTACTGAGTTTGTGGGCTGTGTGTCATTTGGGTTGTGTTGGGGGGGGGGGGTGGAGGTTGCTTGCATTTCTGCTTTGGAGGTCCCTGTTGCTTGAGCAGATTTTTTTTGAGAACCTCCGCGAATGTAGGTGTGTGTTTTGTGTTTCTGTGTATGTGCTTTGGTGGTGTAGGTATTGAGGGACTATGTGATGAGTGTGGTGTGGTGCAAGTGTTTATCTTCTCCTCTTGACTGTCTAGTTCAGTCTTGGGTGAAGAGAGCTTTGCTTCCAGTTTGGCTACATAAGTGCATCTCTCACAGGTAGTAGTGTTGGGTGGTAGGAGGAGAGGGTTGTCTGTGTACATGAGGCAATTGCTGCATTGCCCCAAGATGCCCAGATTCATCAGGTAGACAGGAGAGAAAACATCGGGAGCTGACCCTTAGTCATGCCTGGATAGGTACTTATTAAGTACTAAAAGCTGTTTTCCTCTACACACTGAGGAAAATTGAGTGCTGTAGTAATTTGTAGCTTATTTATTACTTACAATGAGTTCTGAACAAGTGCTGATCTCAAAGAAAACAGATTTGAGTGCTAAAACTAAAAAAAGACTGGCTAGTTCTAAGGGAAAATTTCAAGAGCAGACTTTATGGCTCCGGGAATAGTGTAACCCTAGCTAAGCAGCGATGCATAAAGTGTATTTTTTTTATTATTATTATAACAGTAGCAAATGAGCAAACTGATTTAAACAAATTAACCAATAGAAAGCTAAAAACTGAGCCCAATTCCAGCAGTCTTCGATCAGACAAGTTCTAACTGCACACTCCTGCCACTAGGGTGCAGGGAACCGTCTCTAAAAAAAGATGGCCTGGATTAGTGCTCACGTTATACAAACAAAACTAGATTCAGCAGGCCTGAATCTAGTCTATGCTGCAGCAAACAAGGTGCACCAGTTTCAGAAAAAAACGGTTCAAATAAGTAGGCACAGTAAGCCTTTAACCAGAAATTCCCAGCTCAGAAGGGCAGACTCTAGCCTCTCCTTCCACAAGAGTGCAGACCACAAACCTTCTTAATGTAAAATAGCCAGCCTGAAGCCCAAGTGCTTAAACCAGAACTAATACACTTTTAAAATAACAGACACTGAGCCTTCAATCAGCAATTCCCAACCTAGAAGGATGTAAGCTACCTGTCCTGCCACAACAGTGCAGACCACAAAACTTCTTAATGTAAAACAACTGGTCTGGAGCCCAAGTGCTTAAACCAAAAGGCTTAGAATAACAGTTACAATTTAATCAGGCTACTACCAAGCTGTAATAAATGCAGCTGAATGAATACAACGGAGTACTTTTAAGAAGACGCAAAAGCAAAATAAAGGAATAAAGTAGGACGAAATACAAATACAGTAAAAGGAGATGAATAAAGTGCAATTTTTTTTGGTAGCAAAGTGCAAGGAGAGAGGAAGGAGGAGCAGAAGATAATTCAAGGATAAGAACCTAAGTGGGATGGCCTTCTCAAATGTTCTCTCTGTATTAAGTACAGTGAACACTAGACTGGGAGGGGTGTCCCAGATCAAATTTACAGTAGGGGCGGGCAACTGCAAAGCCACCAACTATAACAACACCACAAGAATGTTGGCCCTTACTTCTGTCAGACAGGTATCTGAGCTTAAAGCCCTTATGTCTGTTCCCCCTTTTTTAGTTTTCCGTACAGAGTGTCTCTTCATACTAATCCTTTTTTTATGCCCAAAGTGGTGAATGAGTTGTGTCTTAATCAGTCTATTCATTTGCCCACTTTTTTCCCTTCTCCACAGTCTGCTAGTGAGAAGGTTTTGCACAGTTTGGATGTGCATAGGTAATTCAGATTTTACTTGGATAAGAACAAAGCTTTACTCATTTCTGAGCAGCTTTGTTTCCTTTCATTCTAGATCTTTGGGACTGGCTTTTTCCAAGCAAACTATTTCTTCTTGTATATCTAAAGACATTTCTTTTTGCTATTCATTTCATGGCCCTTCTTCTTTGGTTAAGGCTCGGTCTACTAGGGTTGTGGCTTCTGGTGCTTTTTTCCAAGGGTTTACGTAGTAACTCTGTTCTTGAACCAGCTACCTGGTCTTCTCTGCATAGTTTTACCAAGCATTGCAAGTTGGATGTGATACCCAGGGCAAGAGCTGGTTTTGCTAAGGCCATCCTTCATGGGTTCCTAGAGGGCTCTGCTGGTCCTTCTGCCTCCCTCTGTTCATGAGCTTTTGCAGTCTACTCTTGTAAGGAATACTACAACAGGGAAGTGGAAGGGCATAGTACAGTTGTATAAAATATTACCATAATGGTACATGTTCCTCTCTTCACTGTGGCAGTACTCACTTCCTCCCTCCTCCCCCTGGATCTTTTCTGTTCTGGTTGTGCCTGCTACCTCTCTAATCCTTAGACTGACATTCCTACTGGGGCTGTCAGTTCTGAGAATGATATGTCTGGACGTCGGCTTTATGCCCTACGCTATACGCAGGAAGCATACGTGTTGATGTACGGTGTACCCTTGGCAACTTAAGGCTTTGGTATACTGGCTGGACATTGGGCTGCCCTTTGCAGGGGGATCCCTATTGTAATGAATACTGTAACAGTGAACAGAAGGACTACATTATGGTAACATTTTACACAACTGTACTTTTCTTTGCACACCTGAGAACATGATTGCTGCATTTGGCTGTGCATTTTAAGTGCAAAGTCACCATTCATTTATGGATCTTCTGTTGGTGGCATTTGGCTTTGGATTTCTTGACCCGTCCTTGCCATTCTCAGTGCGAATAATCCCTTCTTGTAGTCGAACCTATCACAAGTCTGCATAAGATATTTCTCTAGCAAGATGGGGGAGACCATCCCAACAGGCTCAGCGTTGCTGTTCCCTTTAATGCCAGAGCTTTGGCTAAGACTAAATCAGTCCTGAAAAAAGCATGTTAAACACCAGAACATATACATTTTATTTTATTTTGCTTTTGTTTACTGTGTTTGTTTGACTGGGTTTAATAATAATAAAAAAAAAAAAAAAAACTTTTCAGCTGAGGCCCTGGGAGAAAAGCTCAAACATATTGCAAACATTTTTAAACATTCAGTAATGTACTTGAACAGACATTAAGTAATAAACGTTAGCAGTTAGTTACACACGCATTTGCTTATTGGATTACATTATTATAAAATAGTTAACTGTTACAGTATAAAAGATATTTATGCATTACTAGATGATGAACTTTTAACCAATTGAAGAGTTTTATTAGTAGGTTTTAAAATATATGTGATAAATGCCACAACCACCAGCCAGTTTGGCAGTAGTTGCCACAGAACATCACAAACACAAAAATGTAAGACTAGTGAAAATCCTCAAAAAAAAAAAAAAAAAAAAAAAAAAAAAGGGAAAATCATGTGGGCTTGATTTACTGTGGAAGAAAGTGTTTTCCACCTGTGCCTCAGGGCTTTAGGTGACCCACTGTGTTACCTATTTCACAAAGTAGTTGAGTAAAATAAAAAAGAGCAGAAAGAACTCCTGGAACTTATTTCATTACTCCTATACAAAACTTGAAGTATTAAAAAAGTTAGATTTACGAGACCTATATCCCAATTATGTAGTCTATGCATGATATAGCAAAACCTAATATGCTGTAATAGCTTCTGCAGTAATGTTGTGGCATCGTTCCTGGTTTTAGGTTATTTACAGAATTAAGTATGAAATATATTAAACTACTAAATTCACATTTTCTGACCCCTCTTCAATATTTTACCAATTCAAGTATGCTGGCACAGAGGGTGTCCTTTTTGTGTGTTGCTGCTGTGAAACCAGTTAGCAGTCCAGAGCAGTTATGAAAGCGTTAACCTCTGGTGAAGGTTTAGTGAACAGCAACCTGCCAGACTCCTTGTTGCCTACTTGGGATGTTGCCTACTTGGGATATTGCACATGAGAATTATGGATAGCTAGGATCAGCATATGTGCTGCATATAGTGTGACAGCTTAAGGAGGGTGTTCTGTCATCCTTCATCTTTGTAACTAAAATAACCAAATGTGTGCAGTGATCTGAGTGGCCCAGCTTCTGAAACTAGGAAATCATCTGTAAACCAGTAACTGCACACACAAAGGCTAAAGGAGGAGGTGTCTAATTATACATTAATAACAAGCATACCTCTAGGGTGGTCAGTCAGGATACAGATCACCACAGAGAAAATTCCATACCATGTCATAGCCAGCTACATGTCACCCTGTATGTCCCAAGAAGCTCAAAATGCATACTTGGACCTATGGGAGACACTTACCATCCAACTTATCACCCTACTCATGGGAGACTTTAATTACCCCGTTATAGATTGAGAGTTCTACATTACCTCAAATGTACAGGAACATAGATTACTGGACTTTGAAAATCCAAACAACCTTGACCAGATAATGAGTACGCTTACTAGAGGCTCCAATATACTAGACCTAGTGCTCACAAATTTGGGAGAATGCTGCACCCTCTAGCCCCCCCCCCCCATGTCTCATCCTCTCTGATAAGGTCTGACCATAAAGTTGTCTCCTTTGAAATCAAGATCAACTGCATAATCCCATTAAAACCAGTAACAGGAACTATTCCAAGACAAATTACCTGTTATTAAATGATAGTTTGTCAAAACTCAGTGCTTCTCCAAACCCTGAGAAGACACCAGTCTAGGGTGAATTGCTTTCAGAAACTCCGTACAACCATGTTAGTGGTTGCATAGAGGCTGCTGTACCTACCTGAGGTAAGGCCAGAACTATCCCCAGAAACAAACCACCCTGGTGGCATCCCAAATTAAACAGGATATACAACAAAAGGAAAACAATTGTGGCAAATATCAAGAAGAGTAATTTCCATAAAGACAAAAACTCTCTCATCAAAATAAATTGGCAACAAATTCGGTTTTGGGGGGTATTTGGGGTGTGTGTGTATTTTTGTTTGAGGGTTTTAAATAAAACAAAACATTCTGTAAGATGTGACATTGGCTCAAATGGAGATGTCAATAAACAACTGTATAAAACATTAACCTGCCAAACAGTACATGCATGTAACACAAAAGCTGAAACTAGGCATTTAAAAAAAAAAACTGTTATACATAGAAGGTGGGAATAATAATCTCTCAAGAATAGAACACTTTCTATAATGTCTTTAAACATTCATGATCTTACAGATAAATACAAAAAAGTAGTGAACTATATTAAAAAATGTAGAGTGCAAATACTTATGCTACAGGAGACACACCTGGAAATAACAGAGCATGTGAATTTGATAAAGAAAGGTTTTCAGGATGGTTAATCGTCATAATACCTAGGGCAAAGGAAGAGAGGAGTACTTATATTAATTGCAAGAGGGACTGCAATAGTAATAGAAGATGATCAAAATAAATAGGCAACTAAGAGGGCTAATTAGGTCAAGCAGAGCCAACTTTGAGGTTAAGATATCCTCCTTGGTGAAAAATGATGCATCAGAAACCTCAAGAGCAAAGAGGGGCGGAGCCTAAATGGCCAACTGAGAGCAGTGAATTTTGAGAGCTCCATAAACTAGTATAATAATATAGGAAAATTTTATTATTTTCAAGTTTAAAACGTCAGAAATCTGTAGATAAACTACTACACTATATAAATACCAATTTTGGTGGAGATAAACAACAATTTTCCTGTCAAATAACATGGAGATGTATTGAGTCACTGAATATGAACAACTCAAGGAATTCTCATCCAGATGCTGCTTTAAAAAAAGAACTGCAATTGATAACATCTACCTTACAGGAACTATCTTTAACAATGGATGGCTTTAAAAATGACTTAGAAAACCTCAAATTAAATTCTCAAAAGCAGACTGATACTCTTAAGGAGCTATTACAGCAACACCATACAAATATAACAAATATAGTGACTTCTCTAAATGACATTGAAGGGAGACTCAAAGTGGAAGAATTCCAAAAAGAATTTTTGCTTAAACAGAATACATGGCAGCTTAACAAAATAGATGACTTAGAAAACAGGGAAAGGAGAAACAACATAAGGATCGTTGGTCTGCCTGAAAACACTGAAGGAGAAGACATTATTTCATTCTTAACCTGGATACCTGAATTTTTAGACATGAAAGAGGGACTTTCATTTGGAATTGAAAGGGCGCATAGAGCACTGAGGAAACCTGCTTCTAACTCAACAAATACTCCACCTAGATCCATAGTTATAAAATTTTTCATTTCTGGACAGGGAACTAATATTAAAATCTGCTTGGAGAAAATCACCCTTAAAATACAATCAAAGCCTGATAAGGTTTGACAATGATTATTCTTCCAGAATACTAGAACAAAGAAAAAAGGTCTGGCCAATAATAAAACTGTTGAAACAAAACAACATTAAAGCAGAGCTGGCCTTTTCATCCAAGATAAAAATACCTTTGCCAATGAGATGAGAACCTTTAATGACTTAGAAGAAGCTACTATATTCATCAAAAACAACGTGGTGTCTGTCCCAGAAGAAATGGAATGGATGGCCCCTACTCTTAAAAAATAAAAGAAACAAATCCTTGGATTGATGCTAGAAAGAAGAAACAAAAAACTGATTCCAAGATAGCTGTCCCTAAAAATAACTCTTACAGCTACATCTCTCAAAAGTATCAACTGATATGGTGCATCACTTGTCATCTGTTTTAATTTTTTTAAAAAAGGAGGGTATCTTAAACAACTGAGAAACAGTAATGATTTATTCAGAATGTTCAGCGAGTCCAGTGATACTTCACAAACAAAGGTAGGTCAAGATGGGTTACTATTTACATTATATATAAGCCAAACAAAGCAACATATAATACAAACATAGAAGTTCTACATCTACAGCACCTTCCATGGTGGTAAGGACTGCCGATACCCAGGAGGTCGAGGACTCATTGGAAACCTCCGTTGCTTTGCCAGCTCTGAGGCTGGAAATAATGTCTAGTACTGCTTTGGTTCAACAGGGGCAACAACTGGGAATCTTGACTAGCATCGCCCCGGTCACACTAGGTCAACGGTCGCAATTTCAAGAGAATCTTCAGGGTTTTCCTCGCCTGTCGGACAAGGTGTATTTGACACACCGGAGACTCGTAACGCCAATACTAGGTGCAATTTACCATTGACACAACCATGTTGGAAATGGCTTAGTCTGCTACATTGGGGTTACCGGAGCTCAATAAGTGGCTTTCCGGGGATTTTTCTTTTTCTAAAGCCACACATACGAACTCGGATACTATACTACAAGACAAAGGTAATAACACTTTATTTACAGATATAGTGGCCAAGCTTAAACTTTTGGATAGCCACTTGGTTAAAATGAAAAAATTACAATTAGAAATGGCATATTTTCGTGAATGTCTTGCGCGTGAACTAGTGACAAAAGGCCTAAGGCACTATCAGTTTCCCACAGGTCTGGTGGCAAATTCTATATTTCATAAAGAACTAATAGAGTTGTTTGACCGGCAGGGATTACAATTGGTAGAACTTATGATTAAACATTACACTTTATGGGTCGAAGACCTCAATAAGAGAGTAGTGGAACTGGATAAAGACATTAAACTAGATGTTGATTTTCATAGTTACAAATATGAATATACTTGTATGTTTACTAGCATCGATCAGTATTTGGCTAAATTGAAAAGCAACAAAATGAAGCTGGACCGTGACAATAAAGCTTATACAGAGGGGGTTGCATACCCAATCCCTTCAGCTGCCCAAGTTTGGCACAACAATTATCCAGCTACTAACTTACAGAATGTTCCTGCTACTACTAATGCAGACAACAATCAATTTCAGTGTACAAATAACAATATACCACCTACAGCCACCAATATAATTGATTTTGGTAATCAAAACGAGCAGCAGGAACTAAGGAGGAGTGAAAGGTTATTTCACCTCCAACATAATCAGAATAACAGTCAACTGAAATACTAGAACTCACGGCAACACAGTGAAACAAAGCACAAAAACAGTTCCAGTAGAAATGTCACGATCCACAATTTATTTTCTATTATTCAGACACAAATTGAACTCATTGGTTTAGCGCTTTCATCTACGTATTGTAGACTTCTTCAGAACCACAATGGCCATGAGAATCAGTATTCAAATTTTCGGTCAACCAACTTCATGGGGGCCAGAACAAAACAGCACAGCAATTATCAGGGGAAGAAACCACAGAGGAAACAGAACAAACGAAAAGCTTAACAGATCATGTGGACCTTAGTCTGGCCTTAGGAGCTACTTCTTTAGCGTTATCATCTGTCACATCATTATCAGATGAGACAGGAGAAAATGACCTGATAGGAGAAAGTACAGTTTTGACTGGTCAAGATGACATTAATGAAAGTTTGGCATATAAACCTATGGTCATTACCAATCAGTCTGGAGACTTTAAAAGTCTTTCATTTTTCATCTGTAGTGATACCTTTGGATATTGTAGATTTTTTATCAAAGGGTCATACGTATGTTCCTGAGCAAATGCCTAATGTAGTTAAAACTATTATTGACCTTAAAGTTTTTACTAGGAAACTCAGTTTCAATTTGTTGATGGGTGGTGTAGTTAAGGACCCCAATGTGAGTCAGTTTTATATTCCTAGTACATTCAACCCTCCCTTACATCCTTTACTATTGGTTTTTGAACAACTCTGTGAATTAGATAATAGACAGAGTTTCAGTAGGAGACCCAAGGCCACAGGTAAGCAAAGAATCAACCTTTTTGAGCAAGAATTCCTTGAATTTTTGAATTCTCAGGACATTCGTATTTGTAAGCCAGATAAAGGTGGTGGCTTGGTAATCTTTGATAGGTCAGATTACGTAGAAAGGATGAATTTATTAGATAATCCTGCATATGCTACCAGTTCTAGATCTGAAATAAATAAAGCATACAATTTCATAAGAAATAGCATAGAAGATCTGTTTATAGAAGGGAGAATTGAGCAGAATATTTATAACTACATGTCTACCACTTATCCCAGATATCCTTGCATTTTTGGAATACCTAAAATCCACAAGGATATGGTGATGGTGGTTGGTAGAGGCTCACTTACGTATCCTTGTGCTAAAGTTGTGGATGCAATATTACAAAAATATTTAAGTAAAGAACAGCAAATATGCAAGGACTCTTGGTCATTTCTTAAAAGTTTGGATAACTTGGAGTTCAACATGGACTACAACTTCCTCATAGTTGACGTGAGGGACTTGTATACGTGCATTCCCCAGGACATATAGGAAGAGCACTTTCTCAAACTCTTTCTTACATTTTTCCAGTTGTCACCCTCACTATCAGAAGCATTCCGTAGTAAAAGGACAACTAGTGAGAGCAGCAAGAATAGTTAGTATAGATCAGAATTTCATGGAGGAATGTCAATTGTTGAAGTCCATGTTTCTCCATAGAGGGTACCCGCAGAAGTTACTGGATGAATTAATAACAGAGGTCCAGTACAAAAGAACTAACGGGACATATAAACCTCTCTTAAGGGTTAAATTTAGCAATAATGATACCGAATTACCAAACTATATTATGGACGTCAATGAGGATATGACATGTAGGTATACTACAGACATCCAGAGTGAAACGAGTTTGATCACCACATTCAATGTTTATATAGTTATATATTTTTGGATATCATTAAGAAAAATTGGGGTCTATTTAGAACTGACTCCTTAATTTATGCAAAAATGGGGGACTCACCAAAGATAATATTTAGAAGGGGTAGGAACCTTAAGGACTCATTAGAGCAACAGTGTAGGCCCCAGTTAAGAATCACGGGAATATTTAAATGCCAGAACTGTAATTATTGCAAATTTGTTGATAATATACATTCGATGAGAGTGAATGGTATTTGTATCAGACTGAAGTCAAGATTTAACTGTAATACGAAAATGGTGGTCTATATATCATTATGCCAAAACTGTCCTACTTTTTATGTAGGCAAAACGGAGCGTAAGCTCCGTGAGAGGATGTATGAACATCAATACGCTATTAGCAGGAATAAACAAGATAATGCTTTGATGAAACATGTTCAGTCTAATACAGACCACAAATTTAAATTTGTAGTAATAGACCAGATAAATCCAGACGTAAGGGGTGGTCCAGCACCCCTACGCCTGGAAGAGTTGGAACTTTTTTTGGCAAATTAGATTAAATGCTTATAATTTCCCTGGATTAAATTAAACCTGCTTTATTAGTAATATCCTGAAACTTAGGAGCCTTAGATGCTGGCGGGTTGTTTATTATGTTTATAATGTATTTATTATAGGTTCATACTAGGCTATCTGCCCTGGGGCAATTATAAGCCTAGCCCGATTCTGTATGGCTTACGCCACCCCTTGATTTGAGTATACTGTGCCCTTTTTAAGGTTTAGTTTACTGTGCCTCTGTCTAATAGTGACACGGGAGTAATCCCTGGGACAAACCTACGATCCCCCATCCACCTATCGAGATTCATCTTGAAGAGATTCAGTGAGGTGCTCTGCCTCACATGAACTGGAATTCTATTCCAGAGCGAAGGGAGCCTCTGGGTTATGAACCTGTCTCTCCAGCAAGTTCTATTTATTTCTGTGCTGAGGTTCAAGTCCCTCGAGCGTGTGGCTCTAAGGGATTTAGATTTACTGAGGTGGAGCATGTCCATTAATTCTGGATTTGACATAGCTTTGTATGTCAGGCATAGATCGCCTCGAAGTAGGTGGTATGCAACTGAGTAGAGCTGGAGTTTTTTTAACCGAGCAGCATATGGCATCTGTTTGAGACCCTTGATCCTCTTGGTGA